>NC_090683.1:600000-900000 GCF_013368605.1 Nyctibius grandis | reverse complement strand
GACCCTGTCAAAGCTATTACAGGGACTTTAAAAGTCTCATCCCACTGACATTAATAGGGTGCCCCAGGCTGTGCCCTTCTGGCTGACACATACCTGCCATGGCTTCCAGTTTTCTTCTGGTTGTCAACACAGCCAGGGCTCCCTGTTTCCAAGCTTAGCTTTGCAGGTACTCAGGGAGATAGGAGCCCTCAGAGATGACAGGGATAGGGAAGCAGGATTAATCTTTTTGCTGTAGCTCCACGGGCCCCTCAGCCTGCTGAGGAGTGCTGGTCCCACCACACAAAGCTCAGGCATAACAGGCTGTTCCCTGGTCCTCTGGGCATTAGGAGCAGGAGCAGGGAGGAGGAGCAGGGACACAGCACAGCTCTCCTCAGGGTCCACACTGGGCTGACAGCTCCAAGTTCCTGCCCAAAATCACTCTCTATCTGACTGTCTGCAGGTCTCAGGATTTTCCTCTAGGGACAGGGAGCCTTCTCAACTAGGGTTTTGCATCCACTTCGGTTTTGCTTCCCATAGCCTTTCCCTGACAAGCTGCTCACCTTCACTTTCTTCCAGGTGCCATGGGGCAAACCACCGTCACCCAGCAAGAAGGACAAGTCACAGTGAAGCAGAAAGACATCTTCCAAACCACCTGCACCTACCAAATCTCCATCTTTTATACCTTGTTTTGGTACAAGCAGAAGAAAGACCAAGCCCCACATCTTCTCTCATATCAGGCAGTAGCTGGTCCCAAGCACAGCGGCCGTCTCACCACCTTGCTGAACACCACAGGGAAATACAGCCTGCTGCAGCTGGAGGGAGTCGAGGTCTCTGACAGTGCCTTGTACCTCTGTGCTGTGCGTGACACTGTGGTGCAGGGAGCTTCCTTGGCTGTGCAACAAGGGGATGTGTCTGTGCAAGGCTGAGCTCGGATGAAGGGGGCCTCAGGTGTCCCCTGGCAGTGCTGCTTCCCCTGCACTCCAAGATCCTCTTCCAGGAGGAGCCAGTGTCTGTGGCTTGAGAGGAAGGAGAAGGTGCTGAAAGAGTCTCAGGTTCCCTTGTTTTCACCATGGGTTATGTGGTTATTCTGACCAATGGCTTTGGAGAGGTAATGGGCAATGAAGGAGGTTGGGACCACTTGTACAATGGTTCCTTGCTGCTGCTCTTTGCTTTATGGTCTTTTCTACTGCACATTGTTTCTTCAGGTATTCCTGCAGGCCTGTCTCTTAGAGTACCTGCTCTGGGACGTGTCCCCCAGAGGTCAGAGTTCAAAGTAAGGTGAAAAACATAAATAACACGCCATGTCACAACGCTCCTTCTTGAATTACATGATTCCAACAATTTTGGAAAATACTCAGAACTACTTTGTGAACCCTCCAGTTGCTGCGTGACTGTGTTCTGGGATCTGGAGGACCTGCTCTCCCCAGTGCACTCTACCCATGCTTGGAGCCCTTTTCATGCCCTACCTCATGGGCTTCCGCCAGTCCTGCCTCATTTCTTCTGCAGTGGGACCAGGCTGTACAACTCTATTCAAGATCTCAGTGGGAGAGCAGACCACAAGGTAGAGGTGGGCAACAGGCCCTGCCAAGAGAAGAGCTGGCCTTGGGGAAAGCTGCCTCATGCCTGGGGGAAGGCCAGTCATGTCTGGTGGGAGGTAGGGGTGTATGAGAGTCTGTTTTGAAGGCTTTTTCTCACGCCATCATCACTCCTGCAACCTTTGAGGCCGTCTTCTGACTGAGCTTCTTTTCCCAGCACAGGACTATCCAAAGCAGAAGGAATTCTCTTCTTCACAGGCTTGTGAGCTGCTGACCTCTCAGAGCCTCCAGCAGCACTGGGCTCCACACTAGGGGATAGCAGTGGTCAACTCCCCATCTGCAGGACATGCTCTGAGGCCAAGAGTCCATATCTGAGCAGAGATACCAGAATACAGGGCTTGATTGACACTGGTGCTCCAAGGAACAGTGACTAGAAGGGCCCCACTGCCCTGTGTCCCACCCTCCCATTCCTCTTCCACTTGTTCCTTCACCTTACCCCCCACCACCCAAGGCAATGCCTTTCTTCCTTGACAACTTGAGACAATGTCCACCAATAAAAGGATTATGTGGAGGCAGAGGCTGGGATGCAGAAAACTTTAAGGACTTTTAGGTGGGAAACTTCTAGAGGAGGCTGCCAATGTAGGGAGAGCAACAGCAGCTGCCAAAAGTAGTCTGTGCCCTTTTCCTACAGTGAAGATCCCTCAGGGCATCCATCTCCCTGCCCCATAGAAGGAGAGAGACCAACAGATGCCCCAGGTTGTCTCTGGGGGACTTGCAGCACAGAATAACAGAAGACAAGAAAGAGATGGAAGAGAGAGTAAGGCAGGGAAGTTAGACTTTGGCCCTGTTTTCAGAGAGCCTCAGCTGCCGTCCTTTGGAAGAGCAGCACTGGATGTTCAGCCTGTTTGAAATTGATGGCCAGGAGCTCTGTCCTCATTTCAGCATGAGCTTTTTGTCCAGGGCAGTACTTGTCCAGGCTGTCACCTGTAGATTTAGCATGGGGAGCACCTTCTGCCACCGTAGCAGCTGGAAATGCCAGAGAGGTCACAGCACCCAGAGTCGATGGGCACTCCATCACAGCTGAGGATGCTGCCAACAGCAGCAGAGGTGGAGGAGCCCACAACAGTGTTCTGTGGGAAGGAGCTGAGGATGGGGCCAGGTGGGGTCACCACCACAGGAGGGGGCTAGATGACGGTGGAGTTCTGGCACTGCCTGACACAGGGCTCATTGCAGCTATTGGCCAGTGAGGTTGGGCCACAGGGCTGGCATGGCAGGCACTGGTCGTAGCAGGACATGTCTTGGGTCTGGAGGTGCATGTGGAAGAGAGGACAGGGAGGAAGAAAAACATGGGGATGCATGAGGAGCAGCCTGTCACCACATCATTGGGGAGCCAAAGAACATGCACGGACAGGAGGTGGAGGCTGTACAGAGATGTATGAGGGCTTATTGGCCTCGTCCTGCCAGGGCCCAAAAAGAGCCACCAGCTCCTACGCGTCTACTGCCTAGCCAATAGCCCAGAAGCCACCTCAGTAGTGTCCCAGCTTCCCTCCATGTCTAACCTTCTTCCCACTTCCCTCTCCCATGACAAGCAGCCCCAAGATCTGGCATAGAACAAAGCCAGTGTCAGCTGAGAGGTCCATTGAGGTGAGACCTCCTTTTCAAGAAAGCAGAGAAGGCGAAGGGGCTGAAGACTCACCTAGTTCCCACAGAGGAGGCAAGAGAAGTGGATGAGGGATTGAGGAGCTGGGCTGGCTTTTAACATGGAGCTTTGCTGCCCCAGGCTGCCAGAAGCACCCCTTGTAGAGGTGATTATTTTCTGACAAGACCATCTTGAACACAAAACATCCCGGCTAATGCTGGGATGTGTTTTGGTTTCCTCAATTGCTGTCTTTTTATTTCCTGCTTTATGCCAGGCACATTCCCCAGTGAAGGAGACTTTTGTGTGACAGGATGAGAGGCCCAAGCATTTCCAGAGTAAACCATGTCAGCGTGGGCAGAGAACTATGCTCGTATGCTGGAAGACTCAAGTAAATGATGTCAGTGTGGGTTGCACCTTTGAGTCTTTTTATGGTTCTGTTGACAAGAAGTGGCCCATCTCCTGGGTTTGACCCTATTCCACCTAACACTGCTCCCAGGAAAATTCTGCTGGCCTGTTTTGCCTCCTCCTGTTCTGCACAGGGATGGAGTCATGGGGAGAGATGTTGTGCAGGCTCCTTTCCACATCTCAGAAAGAAAAGCCTGACAACAAATGGCATAATAAAATGTCTGGTTTTCTCAGGTAGAATAGAAAGAGGAATATAGATTAAAAGTAAACCTAACATCCCTTCAGATGGTGGGAACCCTGGCTTCGTGTAGCATTTTACATACCCAGGTGGATTCTCCCAAGACATGCTGCTCAGATCTCATCCAGAAAGAGCTTCTAGTTCACTCCCATGCTGTGGTGCCTTTTACTTTGTGTAGTAAAAAAAAATTGTACATCTGCTCCTTACACACTGGAAGGTTATTTGTGCCATAACACCCACCAGCGTGCTGCACTGGCTGGCACAGGGCTCGCCAGCAGATTCCCTTGCAGCAGCTACTCATGCTAATATATGGGCTTCTCAAGCCTTTAGTGCAAAGCCAAATAGAGCAGATGTCTTGCCCGAGATCACTGACCTCTCAAATACTATGTCTTCCGCAAGGCTCCCAATACACCTCCCCTCTCTCTGCAAGTCTCACTGGGTACCCAGACAACACCATTATCATGTTTAGGTCCTTGTCCTTCCCCAGAATGCTCCCCAGAAACCCTGCTATGACTGTCCTCAGGATTTCCCTAGTTGAGTGCACAGTTGGTTATATTTATGCATGTGCTTTCTTGTTTGCACTTGTCTGTATGATGGATTTGTGCAAGTGTTTGTCAGTGCAGATTTTTGCATGATTATACACTGGTGTGCATGAACATGTGCATGTTTGTGTGACCTTATGTGTCACTCATGATGAGGGAATTTGCCCATCACGGCAGGGCACTCTCCACTACTCTGTCCATGAGCTCCACAGAGCAGCCAGAGCCAGAAGGAGCCTGAGTGCAGCTGAACAGCAACAGAACTAACCTGACAGAGAACTGCCCACAACACAGGCACTGAAATGTAACCTCCTGTATCTTCAGTCGTCCTTTTCCTGCCCCTGGAAAACTCACATTCCACTGCTGCTGATTTCAGGCCTCAACGAGGATAGTTTGACACCAGTTTAGATTCTTAGTTTAATTCAGTATGACAGTATTTAGAGTGCCTCAGAATAGCTGGAAGTCACCTCTCTGTTCATCATCAGCCCAAGACACAGCTGTTGTCCCAAGTGCTAGAGAGTACAAAAGGATGGGGTTTGCTATATGTGCTCCTTCCTTGAGGCAAGGACATATTACTGGTTCATTGTCAACCTGGTGTCCAGCAGGATCACCCAGATCATTTTCTGCAAATCTGCTTTCCAGCTGGGTGGCCCCCAGCACATACTGGTGCATGGAGTTGTTCCTCCCAGGTGCAGAACTTTGCTCTTTGTGTTCAAAGGGGGAAGCATGGGTGCCTTGTTGCCCTCCCACAGGTGCTGCACCAAACCAGCTCCTTCCCATTGTGGGTCTCAAGGTGTTCACATCAGTTGGGTAGTCTGTCGCAGTCACCTGCACCATCACCTCTTTGCACCGAAATCCCTCCTTTTTCTGGTACTGGTCATCCAGGAGCAGTGAGCCCAGGTACCTCCTGGGCACTGCTAGGTCCTCCAAGAGTGGTGGCTGCTTTGTACAGGGCACATCCATCACCTGGGCAGATTTCAGCTGAGGGTCTATGATTTACAGGGCCAGCCTCACCTTGCAGCCATGGCTGAGAGAGTGTATTACTGCAGAATTAGTTACACAACAGTGAAGGCTCCTTCTCCAGTGTATGCAAAGTACCCACCAAAATGAGAAACACAGCAAAGCTGTGGCTTTGCCAGGAGTCTGGAAAGAGAGAAAGGTGCTGCCCAGGAGAAGTTGTTCCCAGTGCCGGAGCTGTTACATGGTGCCTCTCTGCTCACTGGCTCCAAACACCAGGTGTAGAGAGGCTATTTAATTGAGCTGCCAAGAGTGCCTTGTTCTGTAGTGTGCTGTGAGTCTCCCAAGGGACAGGGATTCTGGAGCGGGGAAAAATGATCTTCACCATGGCTGTGCCAGCATGCGTCCTGCTAATCCAGTCAGGTGGGTGTATTCGTGCACTTCCTATTGTCTCCCACAGTTTTTAGTAGGCTACACGGAGGTCTGGGCTGACAAGATGAATAGGTCAGGGAGAAATGCAGAGGGGTGATGGAAGTAGATATCTGAACTTTCCTTTTTTTTGGAAAAACAGAAAAGTTTGGGGCAAACTCGGATATAAACACAGAGCAAGTGAAAGAAGGAAGCAAGCTGCTCCGCAGACACATTTCTGCCTGTGTAGCAGGTCTTGTTGGAGGCGACTCCCAGAAGCAATTATTCTCTGAAGTACTCACCCCAGAGTAACGAAGGAACTGGCAAATGAACTTGTCAAACCACTCTCTATTATCTACCAGCAGTCCTGGTTAACTGGAGAAGTTCCAGCTGACTGGAAATTAGCAAATGTAACTGTTCGCAGGTTAGCCGAGACACTCAGCATTCCTCACTTCCTCACACAGAAACCAGCACTCCTCAAGGAAATGATCAACACCCCTGGACATAACCTCCAGTTGCAGCATCAGTTCCTACCCACCCTTGGTTCTTCCGGTAGCTGACACTGCAGAACCCAGTGCTGCTAGGGTGACAACGTCCTGCTCAAGGTCTTGACCCAGCTATGGGTAGAGCCAGGGGATCCATGCCTCTGCTTTGCTCCTGACCAACCCTAGCCCTCGACACAGCTACTTAATGGACCACAGACCCTCATCTTGCTCCTCTTTGCACAGCAGCCGAGCAGGAAAGCAGCTTTTACCTTAAAGCCTCAGCACTGGGCAGGGTATCCTTCTCTGTGCTGCGTATGGTTAAATGATGACATTCTCCCACATCCCTCTCAGCATAAAGTCAACTTCTTTGGAAAAAAACTAATAAAGAGAAAAGCTAAAGAATGTAATAAGACTAAAAAATACCTAATCAACCAATAGCGTTGCAGCCCATGGGGCAAGAGGCTTTACGTATTAATAAATGGTACCCCCTAACAGTGCCCTGAGATCATCAAATAATGATTATTGATAAAGATGAAGATGAGTAAGAAGATGAGACGACGGGGTTCCCCCAGAGTTGTGCTCACAGTTTGGTAGCACTGGGGATCCAAAGACAATTTGGTCTGGGCAGCCCAGAGCCCAGGCAGGACTCAGCTTGGCCTGTTCTCCTCATAGAACAGGACAGGAAGCCTCCTGCAGCCACATAGGTCCTGTTTCCCACAACAGGTTTTCCCACCAGGACAATCATAACTGCAGTAAATTGGGGATCACCACACTGGATCTGAAGGACACCTTCTTGTATCCTGCCAAGAATGACATGAAAAGACACCCGAGGGTGCCTTGGCAATTCCAACTACTTTACCACCTCTCAGGTTTTCGGTTCAGGGTTGGCACAGACCAGACCAGTGTCAAGGGAGTAACAGGGCTATGACAGGAGCATAGAGTGGGGTGAAGGTGGGGCAGGCAGGGGACACAAGGGTACAGGCAAGGCAAATGTGGGGAAAGGGGAGGGCAGCTAGGATGGAGCAGTTCTGGCTATGTGGTCTTCCATGTTCATGGGATTATTTCCTATCCCAGGAAGAATGACAAGGAGACTTGGTTCCTGAGGGCCTGAGCAGGTCCTGCTGCAGCCCCAGCACCTCCCTATCAGCATATCTCACTGCCCACCTATGCTGTTGCCTCAACGTGGAAGGCACAGCAGACATAAATGATGTCAGTGGTCACACCAAGGACAGCCATACAGCTCAGCAGGAAACAGGGGCAAGAAGATGTGGGAAGGATAATCCTGGGGCTTACAGGGCTGGAGTGGCCGTGGGGAAGGGGGAGTTCTGCGGTGTGGAAAAGAGATGTGTGGGGAAAGACGACAAGAGTGTGGGGGTGGTTTCGCACTGTGTGTCTTGGTGCCCGCGGGCAGGGGCCGGGAGTGAGGGCAGGGCGGGCTGGGGGTGCGGGGCACGGGGAGGGTCGTGCGAGGGGACGCTGCGGGCCGACAGCCCGTCCCTGGCGCTGGGCCGGGCCGGGCTGGGCTGGGCTGGGGCTGGGTCCGGCCCCAGCTGCGCCTGGCCGAGGCGCCGACCCCGTTCCGCAGGGCTCGGCAGGGCGACAAGCCGGGACAGCGCCGGAGCCGCGCCGGCAGCCACGGGCCAGGAGCCTTGGTGTGCCGGGGCGCCGCGCTCCTCCTGTGGCCGAGGCCCTGCCCCGCGTCCCTCCCCGCGCCCGCCCTTCTCCTGCCGCCAAGGGGCCGCGGCACCGGGGGGCCGGGCCGGGCCGGGCCGGGGCGGGCGGGGCGGGTGTGCTGGGGGCGGGCAGAGGCGTGGGCGCTGCCCCGGCGAGGGGCCGAGGCGGCGGGGCGGGCAGGAGCGGGCCCGAGCGCGGCTCCGCTCGGCTCGTGTGCGGCTCCCGCCGGGCGGTGCGGGCCCGGCCGGCCCCGGCGCGGCAGGGCACGATGGCGGGCGGGCTGGGGCCGTGGCTGCTGGCCTTGTCCTTGGCCGCGGGGCCGGCAGGTGAGAGGCGGGCGGGGAGGGCAGCGAGGCCGGGGCTGGGCCCGGGGCTGGGGCTGCCCGCGGGCGGCCCTGCCCGTGCCGGGGCCCCGGGGCTGCGGCTGCTGCCGCGCCGGGCGCGCTGTCGCCTGTCGCTCGCCTTCGTTATCGGGGAAGGGGGGAGCGGGGGGGGACAGGGAGAGGGAGGAGGAGAGGGAGATGGAGATGGAGGGAGAGGGGGAGGCAGAGAGGGTCGTAGAGACGGAGCCGGAGAGGCAGAGAAGAGGGGGAGAGGGAGAGCGGGAGAGGACGGGGCGAGGGAGGGGGAGGCTTTGGGCGAGCGGGTCGGGGCCGGGGTGCCGGGAGCAGGCGCGGCTGAGCCCCGAGGAGGGCAGGCGGGGCATTGGCCCGGGCGCGGGGCTTTGCCGGGAGAGAGGGGGGCGGCGGCTGTGGCTGTGTCGGGGCGGGGGGCGCCGGGGCGGCGGGTGACCGTGGCCGGGCCGTGGGCGCGCCCTGCCCGGCTGCCTGCGCTCTCCGTCCGCAGGGGTGTGGGCGCAGCCGAGGCTGGTGGAGGCCGGCGGAGGGCTGCGAGCGCCCGGGGACTCCGTGCTCCTCTCCTGCCGCGGGGCCGGCTTCGACTTCGACCGTTATGAAGTTCTGTGGTACCGTCAGGCACCCGGTGGCAGACTCGAGTGGGTGTCCTACATCAGCAGTTACAGTGCTAGTACAAAGCAGTACGTGACAGCAGTGGAGGGTCAAGGCACAGTGTCCCGGGACAACTCCCTGTCAGAGTCATCTCTGTCCCTGCGTGCCCTGCACCCCCGGGACTCTGCTCGCTACTTCTGTGCTGTTGCCACGGCGACAGGAAATCCAGCTGAGCTTTAACACAAACCTGCTGGGGCCCAGCACAGGGTGCGAGAGCTGTGGGGCAGGTGTATGCTGGGGCAGCTCAGGACCGTTCCCAGGGAGAGAGTGGCCATCACTGTGCATCGCCTTTCAGCAAGAACTTCTTTTCCTGCGCTGCCCCTTTCCTTCTCCTTAGCCGCAAAAGCAGTGCTTTATTATGCGAGGATGTTCAGCGTATTCCTTGTCACTCAACAAGCCTGGACACTCTGCCTGCCTGCAGCCACCCTCTGCCTTCCCTTGGTCCCCTTCTCCCTGGGGCACCAAAAAAGCTTGGGATTTAGCATCATCATTTCCTGCGTCTATGAACTGCTTGTGGCCATATATGTGTGCCAGTCAGAACAAAGTGGTGAGCAGGGTACTTGGAGACCTTGCGATGCACTTACAGCTCCAACACCTCCTATATTTATGTGGCCTGGTATTGGCAGTGTCCTGGTGGACCCCTGCAGTACTTGGTGCAGAGCAAGGGCCGGGGAGGCTCCTAGAGCCACACAGCCCCTTTTGTCCACCAGAGGTTTTCCTGGCAGGCTGACAAGAGCTCTGGGCCCCTGATCATCACTGGGCTGGAGCTGGGGGACAGTGCGCTCTATTACTGCGCCGTGCAGGGACCACAGCGAGAGTCACTTGGGGCATGCCTGATCAACACCAGCTTCCTCCTCTCCTGCTCTCCCCTCCTGCATGTTCACGGGGGTCATAGACCATGTCAGGGGTGAGTCAGTGAATGGGCTGTGGCTGGGGTCAGAGAGAGACAGGTCTCTGTGGCTGGGTGCTGTCAGTGGTCCAGTGATGTGGGAAACCTGAGCAGAGCAGATGTATGGGCAGATAGGAACTGGGGACAGGTGAGCAGAGGCTGCTCTGGCCATGTGAGATCACGTGTGCTCAGGGTCATTGCCCATCCCAGCTAAATGGATGGGGTGTTACAGGAATGTGAGGGTGCCCCAAAGAAGAAATTAGCATGCTCTTACAAGCTGGATTTTCACAGAATGGTTGAGGTTGGAAGGGCCCTCCAGATGTGATCTGGTGCAATGCCCCTGCTCAAGCAGGGCCACCTAGCGCCAGTTGCCCAGTGCCATGTCTGGACAGTTTTGAATATCTCCAACATGGAGACTCCACAAGCTGCCTGGGCAACCTGCACCAGTGCTCAGTCATTTTCACACTGTGACGTTCAGAGGGACCCATCTCTGTTTTTGTGCCCATTGCCCCCTGTCCTGTCTGTGGCAAACACTGAGAAGAGCCTGGCCCAGTCTTCTTTGCACCTTCTCTTCAGGTATTTCTCTACATTTATGAGATCCTCCATGGGCCTTCGTTTCTCCAGGGTAAACTGCCCCAGCTCTCTCAACCTTTTTTTCAGGAGAGCTGCTCCAGTCCCTTCGTCATCTTTGTGTCCCTTTGCCAGATTCTCCCAAGTATGTCAGCCTGACCTATTGCTGCCTGTTCACCCTTGTCTCACGAGGTTGAAGGTGTCCTTTCTCAGGTGCAGAGAGGCCACAGGCCCCACGGTAGGGAAGGTCTCAGTCTCACACGCTCACCTGCCATATCTCTGGTGTACCCATCAGCGACAGCAGCTACGCTTGGGACTGGATCCATCAGACTCCTGGCAGAGAGCTGCAGCATATGGTGTTGCAGTGTCCTTTCATGGAACTGCAGCAGATTCCTTCTGTTGCCACTGTTGGCATGCTTGCAGTAGAAGACTGTGAAGGGAAGTGTGGTTGAAGGTCTGAGACCATTTATGGTCCAAGAGGACCTATTGTGGGAACTTCAGTGGCTGTATGGTGAAGTGCAGGTTATTACACATTGCCAGGGCTCCTGTCCAACATGGCCCCATTTTTCCTCCATGGCTTGGTTGTAGAGCTCTGGGATCACGGAGATGCAGTGTGGTAGCCTACAGGAGTACTGTAGTGGATGGAGCCAGGCTGTTTAGGAAAGACAGATCAGCAACGGTGACACTGTGGTGTGTGGCTACTAGAGTTCACGTGATCAGGAAGAAGAAGTAGAGAAGGTGTAGTGGGTTGACCTTGGCTGGACACCATGTGCCCACCAGGCCACTCTATCAGTCCCCCCGCCTCAAATGGACATGGGAAAAAATTTCAATGAAAGGCTCATGGGCCAAGATAAGGAACAGGAGATGAGCCAGCAATTATTGTCACAGGCAAAACAGACTCAGCTTGGGGATATTAATGTAATGTATTGCCAATGAAATCAGAGTAGCATAATGAGAAATAAGAACAAATCTAAAAACACCTTCCCCTGACTTCTTGCTCTTTCGGATGGACTACTCTTGAGCTCAGCACTGGAGAGACTGTGGACTGCTGCATCCACTCCTGGGTTCCCCAGCAAAGGAAAGACTATGAAGGGTCGTGAAGATGAGGAAGGGAGCATCTGACATACAAGGAGAGGCTGAGAGAGTGAGGTTGATTTAGTGTAGAGAAGAAAATGCTATTGGGGATTTGTCACTGTGTGTAAGTACCTGAGGCTGTGTAGTCTCCATTCTTGGAGATACTCAAAACTGAACAGGACAAGGTTGTGTGCAGCCTACTGTCCCTTACCCTGCTAGGCAGCTAAGCCCTACACAGCTGCTTGATTTGTCACCCACAGTAGGATGGGGGAAACAATCAGAAGGGTAAAAGTGAGCAGACTTGTGTATTGAGATGGAGTTTAATAAGCAAAGCAAAAGCTGCACGCACAAACCCAGCAAAATAATAAATTCATTCTCTACTGCCTGTCAGCAAGCCATTTCCAGGAAAGCAGGCCTTCATCATGCATAACGGTTACTTGGGAAATACAAACGTCACAACTCCCAGTATCTCCCTTTCCTCCTTCTTTCCCCCACATTTTATTGCTTCTCATGACATCACGTGGCATGGAATATCCCTTTGGCCAGTTCTGGTGAGCTGTACAGCTGGTACAGCAGAAGATTGCAAACAGAGAAGGCCTTGGCACTGCATAAGCACTGTTCAGCAATAGCTAAAACCTCAGTGTGTTATCAACATGGTTTTGGGCAAAAAACTTTGCAGCTGCCCATACAGGCTGCTATGAAGAAAATTAACTCCATCCTAGCTGCACCCGGTACACCTACTCAACACCAGTTGACCCTGCTTGGAGCAGGAGGGTTAAAGTCTTTTCCAGACGTCCATTACAGCCTCAACATCCTGTGAGCAGAACTGGCTCCTCTTCTGCTCCTTTTTCTAACGGCCCTTCTGGGGAGCCTGAAAGGACAGCATCAGGCCTGATGGCAGGCAGAAATTTTAAGAGGCAGCTTTGGGGTCTGGAAATGGTTTGGGAGTACTCTTGCGTCCTTGTGCTTCTGACTGGAGGGAAGAATTCTAGTCCTTCCTCCTGACCTCATGCGCTGCCAACATGCCACCATGTACCCCCAGCAATCCTCCAGCGGTGGCCTCTGGGTGTGATTGAATTCCCTCCTTTCCCCTCTGCCCAGGAGCCCTGGCTCCAGCAACAAGCTGTGGCCAGCAGTAGGTCCCTCAGGCTCCAGGGAGCAGCCAGTCAACTGGTCAAATGGGGATGCATGTTATTCCCCATCCTTCCATAGCCAGGCTCTGGGTTTGTGTACGTGGTTGTACAACCCTGTCACTTGTGCGTGTACGTGTGTCTGCAGCTTTACAGAACAACACAGCATAGGATCTAGCAGAAGGCCACACACCATAAAAACAGGAGATGCCAGAAATACAACAAACGTAAGCACGCTGAATAGCTCTCCTGACTGCTCTGGGTGCTACTTTTTAACTGCCTGTATTACTTTTGTATCACTTCCATATTTCTCTCTTGTTCCAGCTTGGAAACATGTAGCCAAAAGAGGGGAGTCAGTTTTCCTCAACACTCCTGTAAAAAAACGCTGTTTCTGGAATTCATCAGGGGAGAACCTGTGAAAGGGAAGATGCTAACTGCAGTATGAGTTGCTTAGAAGAATGAAGAGTACCTGAGACTATGAGCTTTTACCTCAGGGTTGATGTGACCTGAAGACCCAATCGAACCCGCCTCATCCGGACTCAGAATAGCCCACACCAACAACAAAACAGTAGAAGATTCAGCCCTCGGTGGAACCAGGCATATAACCTTGGCCAGAACTGCAATCACCCAGAATAAAGGCCAAAGCCCCCCACCTACCCAAGACATGGGTTTAGAAGAACAAAGATTAATACAGCACTGACCATTTATCAGTACCACCTGCATGGGACAAGTGTGTACTGATCCTGCATAGGACAAGTACATACCGATTATGCGAGTACCCCTCACTGACAAGCCGCATATGTGAATCCTGCTTTCCTCTCTGTCAGGGTCCTTCTCTGCATTAGGCGGGGGTAGGGCTATGCGCACAGCTAAAGTGTAAAAGAATGAATTCCCTTGGTAATTCTGTGCTCAGGGTCCTTGCCTCCCTCCTTGGATGGCAAAGAACTGACATTCCATAGCCAAGTCTGAGCTTCAGTTTTCCCCTTTGCCCTGGCACATGTCACCTGCCAAACCGTGAATGTGCGTGTGAGTCTTTCAGAGCACCACAGGAAGGCTGAGGTTGGAAGGCATCTCAGAAGGTCACCTAGTCCAAGAACCCTGCTCCAGCCATACCACCTACAGCCAGTTACCCAGGACCATCTCCAGACAGCTTGTGAATACCTCCAAGCACAGAGACTCCACAGCCTCTCTGGGGCAACCTGTGCCAGTGCTTGGTCACCCTGACAGTGAAAAAGTGTCACGTTAGGCTGCACATTGCCTCTTGATCTGTCACTGAGCACCACTGAAAAAAGCTTGGCCCTGCCTTCTCTGCACCCTCCTTCGTATGTTTCTCAACATTGATAAGATTCCCCCTGAGCCTTCTCTTCTCCGGGCTAAACAGTCCCAGGTCTCTCAGCCTTTTGACACGCAAGACATGCTCCAGTACATGAACAAGTTCTTGGCCTTCACTGGTCTCTCCCTGTATGATCAAGTCTCTCTTGTACTGGGGAGCCAAGAAGCAGAGCCAGTACTCCAGGTGTGACCTCAGTAGTGCTGAGAAGATGCGAAGGATCACCTCCCTGTCCTGCTGGCAACATTCCCCTTGGTGCAGCCCAGGAGACCATTAGCAAGTTGTTGTCCACCAGAGACCTTGGGTGCTTTTCTGAGAATGTCATTTCCATCAGACTGGCCCCCAGCCTGCCCTGGTGCCTGGGGTTGTTCCTCCCCAGCTGCAGGACTTTGCTCTTGCCCTTGTTGGACTGCATGAGGTTCGTGCCAGCGCACTTCTGCAGGCTGTCGAGGTCCCTCTGGATGGCAGCACAGCCCTCTGTGTGTCTTGGTGCCCGCGGGCAGGGGCCGGGAGTGAGGGCAGGGCGGGCTGGGGGTGCGGGGCACGGGGAGGGTCGTGCGAGGGGACGCTGCGGGCCGACAGCCCGTCCCTGGCGCTGGGGCCGGGGCCGGGGCTGGGGCTGGGTCCGGCCCCAGCTGCGCCTGGCCGAGGCGCCGACCCCGTTCCGCAGGGCTCGGCAGGGCGACAAGCCGGGACAGCGCCGGAGCCGCGCCGGCAGCCACGGGCCAGGAGCCTTGGTGTGCCGGGGCGCCGCGCTCCTCCTGTGGCCGAGGCCCTGCCCCGCGTCCCTCCCCGCGCCCGCCCTTCTCCTGCCGCCAAGGGGCCGCGGCACCGGGGGGCCGGGCCGGGCCGGGGCGGGGCGGGTGTGCTGGGGGCGGGCAGAGGCGTGGGCGCTGCCCCGGCGAGGGGCCGAGGCGGCGGGGCGGGCAGGAGCGGGCCCGAGCGCGGCTCCGCTCGGCTCGTGTGCGGCTCCCGCCGGGCGGTGCGGGCCCGGCCGGCCCCGGCGCGGCAGGGCACGATGGCGGGCGGGCTGGGGCCGTGGCTGCTGGCCTTGTCCTTGGCCGCGGCGCCGGCAGGTGAGAGGCGGGCGGGGAGGGCAGCGAGGCCGGGGCTGGGCCCGGGGCTGGGGCTGCCCGCGGGCGGCCCTGCCCGTGCCGGGGCCCCGGGGCTGCGGCTGCTGCCGCGCCGGGCGCGCTGTCGCCTGTCGCTCGCCTTCGTTATCGGGGAAGGGGGGAGCGGGGGGGGACAGGGAGAGGGAGAGGGAGGAGGAGAGGGAGAGAAGAGGGGGAGAGGGAGAGCGGGAGAGGACGGGGCGAGGGAGGGGGAGGCTTTGGGTGAGCGGGTCGGGGCCGGGGTGCCGGGAGCAGGCGCGGCTGAGCCCCGAGGAGGGCAGGCGGGGCATTGGCCCGGGCGCGGGGCTTTGCCGGGAGAGAGGGGGGCGGCGGCTGTGGCTGTGTCGGGGCGGGGGGCGCCGGGGCGGCGGGTGACCGTGGCCGGGCCGTGGGCGCGCCCTGCCCGGCTGCCTGCGCTCTCCGTCCGCAGGGGTGTGGGCGCAGCCGAGGCTGGTGGAGGCCGGCGGAGGGCTGCGAGCGCCCGGGGACTCCGTGCTCCTCTCCTGCCGCGGGGCCGGCTTCGTCTTCGGGGATTATTTCATTCGGTGGTACCGTCAGGCACCCGATGGCAGACTCGAGTGGGTGTCCGTTATCACCAACTACGAGGGTGGGACAAAGAAGTACGGGGCAGCAGTGGAGGGTCGAGCCACGGTGTCCCGGGACAACTCCCTGTCAGAGTCATCTCTGTCCCTGCGTGCCCTGCACCCCCGGGACTCTGCTCGCTACTTCTGTGCAGTTCGCACGGCGACAGGAAATCCAGCTGAGCTTTAACACAAACCTCCTGCCAGGGTCTCAGCTCTGGGCCTCGAAGATGGAAGGTAGGTGTGTCCCATAGATGTTCAGGGTTGCTCCCAGAGAGTCATGTAGTGATAGCATGCAGTTTCATTCTGAGAGGGGCGAGATACATTTTTCCTTTCCCCAAATAATTTCTCCCCCTTCCATTTGCCTTCTTCCCATTTCTCAACCCAAATCTCACTCCTCTCACACCCAAAAAATATTTCAATTTTAGAAACAAGTTTTACTACTTCCATCGTTTCCCTGTAGTACAGGTACCCAGTCATGGCCCGACTGGTGAGGTGTGTGAATAGCCCTGCTGTGCTTTTGGGCATGGCTCAGGCTGACTCAGTCCAGCCCATGAGTTTTACTCCCTGAGGTGCGAGCAGAGGAAATGGGGAATGTACACAAGAGGGTCATTTGCTCTCCCAGCACTGAGACTGTAATGGGAGCAACAGCTTGTGAGCGTGTTTGCAGCTGCTGGTTCCTGGAGATCAGAAGCAGAAGCTCGGGGAAGTGGTAGAGAAGGTGAAGCAATTACTTGAGCTATTCCTGCCTGTTTGTCCTTGTCTCCCGGTGTTGCACATGCGTGTTCTCAGTTGCAGGACAGAGGCCTCAGGCCCCGTGGTAGGGAAGGTCTCAGAGACTCACGCTCACCTGCCACATCTCTGCTGTACCCATCAGTGACAGCAGCTACTCTTAGGACTGGACCCATCAGAGTCCTGGCAGAGAGCTGCAGCATACAGTGTTGCAGTATCCGTTCATGGGACTGCAGCACATTGCTTCAGCCTTCGAGACCCAAGTCACCAGCTCTGCAGACCCCTTCAGGAACCAGCTGTCGCTGGAAGTGCTCTCACCATTAGCTGCAGGCATGGCCACCTATTTCTGCAGCAGCAGAGAGCTGGAAAAGGGCACAGTGCCTGAAACACAGGCAGGGCCAGGGCAGAACTGGACGTGGAGGGTTTAATTCCATCCTGTTTTTTTGTGGTTGGCTTCAAGGCAAGTCTCTTGCCAGACTTACCAGGTCTAGTCTGGTATGGCTTTTCCCAGAAATAGGAACAGAGGTGCAGCAGCAGCAGCAGAGTGTCCCACAAGCACACACAAAACCATGAACATGTTGTTAACCTTCTTCCTTCCTTGTCAGTTTCCCCGAAAGGCAGAAAGCGACAGGGAAAGAGGTTTGCCTAGGAGCAAACACAGCGAGCACTGAAGAACCAAACTTTGAACATGGAAAGCCAGAGCTGAATTGAGTTTTGAAGCCTCATGTTGTTTAGGGAGCCCCGGAGTAGTGCAAGAGCAGGAGCTGAGCTGCATAGCATCTTTTCCTCTGGACATGATGAATAGTTAAGATGGGTGACTCTGCGTCAAGGCTAAGCAGGTGTCCCATGCTGTGGTCGTAGGGGGAGCTCTGGGTTCCTGCTGAGTAGGAAGAGCATGGAGAAAAGTGTGTTCCTGCTCTGCTGAGCATCGCCAGCAGCCTGGTCCGTGCTGAGTCCTGTACACATAAATTTTAGGAGTTGAACTGTAAGTCTTGATCCTGCACATCTACCCCAAAGCTTCAGTGCTAAGCATATCTTGGATCTTACCTGCCCAGAGCCCTGTAGGTCCTTTGATTCTTGGGGCATCTGGGAAGGCTTTGACAGGAAGAGGCAGCAGGAGAAGTGTCAGCACGAGGAGTGAGTGGAGAAGTAGGATGTCGGGCCAGAGCTGTTGCCGCTTGTCTGCGGCAAGCTCCGTTCGGTTGCTGGCTGGCCTGAGGCTATCCGCACCCCAGGGCCATTGAGCACTGACACCAATGTGAGGATGCAACAAATGGCGTTTATTTAACTGCGCAACAGCCTTATATAGTTGTCTTGTCCCGTACGAACTTGCATGATACTTGCACATCCTGCTCCTTTCGCCACGCCTACCTTCCGTTACAGCCCAAGATTTTCCGATAGCCGTACCCTAATGTACCTACATTTCCCCCTCCCCATGCTTCAAGTCATGCAAAGTAAAGCGTATCGCTGATTCTGGAGCCTTGCGTCAAAGCGTAAGCGTAGCTGGCGGATACAACATCCCGAGCCCAGGTTCTCCAGTAAGATTCCCCTGCAACTCCTGAGATGCAAAGCAAAAGCAAGCTAATCATGAGCGCATTGTTCAAAGCTTTTGTTTCACTCAGCAACGGTCGCTGTTCCTCATCTTTCTTGGCGCCCCGCCGCTTTACCAGACTCTCTGTACTGTCATGACTCCTCACGTCTGAAGGTCGAGGCTGGTGCTGTTTCGGCTTCCCCCACAGGTACTCCTGCAAAACATAAAGCTCGGACAGCGTACATATTACTTCGGGTTAGGATCTTGTTTTAAATCAGGGCGCAAACAGCGTGTAGGGACCCACTGTATAACATCATCCCGTTTGATGGCGGCATACCCCCTCCCGTGGTGTAGCAGCTCCCAACCTGTTTCCCACTCCGCTGTCCCAGGGAACCGAACCTTGACTGGGGGGCCCACTTCTGGCACCCCTGGACCCCAATGTCGCCCAATTGGGGCACGCTCTTGGTCTCCCCGGGCAAAATGATTTAAAGAATAAAGAGGGCGATGTAAAATGTGAGATTGGTAGTTGACAGGAGTTACGTCTGGGAATCCTTCCCCCTCCCCAAGAATCTTAATTCTGTGTTTTAGCGTCTGATTAGCACGCTCTACAATGGCCTGCCCGGTAGAATTATACGGAATGCCGTGTTTGAGCGTGATACCCCACCGCTGACACCACTGACGTGTGGTATGAGCAATAAAACAGGGGCCATTATCAGTTTTGATCTCGACAGGTAGGCCTAGCCAAGCGATTGCAAGATTCCAATGTAGCTGAATGGAGCGTGCTGTTTGTTTCCGATGCGGGGTGGCCACAATCATCATACTGTAAGTGTCCACGCGCCTCTATATTAGTTCTGATTGGCTTATGCTTAAAAGCTATATCTTGCAGGTGCAGCATTCTTTCTTATTTTTCAACTTCCCCCATATCTTGTTGGTCTCATAGCCAAGGCCCTTGTTCTGTATTATGATTAGCTAGTTCATCACCACCCCATTACCACCCACTGAACATGCCTGGACATAGCTCGTTCAGTAGCTCGTTCCCACCATTGTCCCGTGGGAACCCCACAATTCCCCCTTTTTGTTTTTGAACGAGCTATGTCCTATCTCGTCCTTTTTGTTTTTGTTTCTTACTCAAACCCGGTTCCCTGTGTCTCACAGAGCCCAGTCAGAGAATCCCAGCCTTGATTACCCATAAATCCTGCTCTCTGTTGTTGTGCCAAAAAGGCTGTATTGACCATTCGTTGCACAGTTTTCTGCAAACATGCAAACAAACAGGGTAACACAAGTAGGATAATGCCTATTATAAACATTCCCATAAGCAGACTCTATCTACAAAACATGCAGTTTACTTCAGAACATACTGTTATTCTCTATTATTCTAGCTGAAAGGAAAATTACTGACAGGAAAGCTGATTCTGTTTAAAGGTAACACAGATCAGGCCTTTTAGAGCCTACTCTGAGGCCTACTCTTGCTAAACCATTGCTAAACCATCCGGTATCAATTTCCCCTTTTGGAAGTAGTTAGATTTATTATCTCACTACTTCCATATACTCTACTCAATGATTGTCTCAGCACAACCCATGCAGATCCCTATGATAACTATAATCACAACTACATAAACTATTCCCTCTAATAATGTGGCTAACCATCCTTTTAGAGACAATCCACCGTACTCCTGCGCCTGTAGAGACAGAAGCATAACCTCGACCCATTAGTAATAGTTCCCCTGGTCCTAACCACTCGTTAGTACCTGGTTCCCTATACCACACTTTGCCTTTGTTTTTCACATAGCTTGCTCCCTGTCAAACTGCCTCCCAATGTATTACAATTGGGGGTCGCTCCTTATCTCCTGCTAAAGTTAAATGGTTAAGTACATAAACAGCTTTTGCAAGTCTCTCAGAAGGTTCAGTCACCTCTCCCCCTTTTTGTTTTTGCAGAAGCTGTTTCAATGTACTATGAGCACGTTCCACAATCGCCTGACCTGTAGGCGAATGAGGAATCCTGGTGACATGTGTAATACCCCATAGTTGACAAAATTGACGAAAAATCTGTGAACAGTATGCTGGTCCATTATCAGTATTAAGTTGTTGTTTTAGGATGAAAAGGTGGAAAAACCCATTCTATGATTTGCTGTTTAATGTCCGGTACCTGCACAGTCATTGCAGTAGAATTTGTAAGGTCAGAAACCAAAGAGTCCACTCGAGCATTGCCTTCTGCAATAAACCCAGGCAAATTAGTATGATTTCTTACATATAAAACATAAAACAATGCTGTTCGGATTTGAATTTCTTGTCACAAAGCTCGCAGCAATTCAAAAACACACTGATTACATATATGCTCTATAACAGATCTATCCAATTGCTTTATAATGCCAGCTACATATGCTGAATCAGTAATCAAATTAAAGGGAATGGGAAAATTCTGAAATATTTCTAATACAGCTCGTAATTCTACCACCTGAGGTGAACCCTTTTGTTGTACTACCATAGATTCCCACTTGCCATCAGAATACCAGACAAGGCCCGCCTTGCCTGTTTTCCCAGATCCATCCATAAAAATGGTAATTCCATCCACAGGAGTGTCTGCGCACCACACTCCTGTGGCAATTGGAAGTTCCACACTCAATTTTATAACAGGATGGGAGGGCAAGTGGTAAACAACCTGTCCCGATAAATTCTCCATAGCTGTTTGCAAAGCAAAGCTATTAGCCATACACCACTCAAAATATTGAGCTGCAATAGGAACGGTTAGTGATGCAGGGATCTCTGGCCACAAGCTCCCGACATCGCATCCGTCCTTTGATGATAATCTGTGCCAATAGCTCTGTAACGAATCTGATCATTCTGAATTCCATTGACCAATTATTGCATACGGAATTTGCCTATCAAACAAAGTGATAATTTGTATTTCCTGATTCAAATCAATACGATGTACAAATTTGGAATGTAGCCTGCTTTCTATTTCTGTAATCAGTTGCTGTACCTCTGAAGTAGTGTGTCGTGGTGCTGTTAAAGTTGTGTCCCCTGCTAACAATTGGAATAGAGGCTGCAATTGTGACAACGTAAGCCCCAAGTACGGCCGCAGCCATAACTTGAGCCTTATGTTCCACAGTACCCACTTTTGCACATGCCTTTATCATAGCATTCAAATCTGTTTTTTCAGGTAAAGCTTCAATGATCTTTTGACAATCAGCATTAGCATTATCCCTGTTTGCCACAGGTCCAAGGCTTGGCAGCCGCACAGGTTAACCCTGCGTGGAAACACCAGTCCTGCGCTCCCTGCAGTTTGGGCTGCGAGTTGACTGCTTAGGCCTGGAACTGGTTGGGAAGATTCATTTGTGTCAGCATACACTTCCCCCCCCACGTTCTTTCTCCAGTTTCCCTGCACTCTGCAGCTGGTTGTTATCAGCTGACCTTGAGCATTATACTGAGACCTGCACAGCTTCACAAAATGCCCCAGCTTCCCACAGCAATGATACATCAAAACAGAGTTCTCTCTCCCACTCAGCTTCAACTTCTTAAGGCAGTTTTTCTTAAAGTAACCTTCCTGTTCGCATGTATAACAACGATGAACTACCTTAATTGCCGCCGCAAAAGTTTTTGCTAAATACTCCATCTCAAATGTGGTGGTTCCTACCTTCCTGCAAGCATCCATTAGCTCAGTTAAGGTGGGGTCATGATTTGCCATCCCCGCAACAACCCCTCTGCAGTCCTCACCTGTGTTGTCCCTCGCCAACTATAGTGGCAATGCTTCTCCCACAACCCTCCAGTCCAACAGTTGCCAAATATTTCCTCCCTCAGGACCCGCACCCACAATCACCGGATATGCTTGTGGAATTATAACTCCTTCTAATAACGCATCACGAATAATTCCTTTCCATTTCACTCCTCCCTCACCTCCCCCCCCTTCCCCTGTATACGCGGGCGGACGCTGACCCTCTCCCTCACCTCCCACATTACCAGATGGACGCAAACCTGCCCCCCCGCCCTGATCTAAAGGTGGAGTAGGGATTTGCAAAGGAGGTTGAGGTGGCCCTAATACTTGTCCCAAACACAGAGGGGGGTTTTGGGGGAGACATAGTCACGTGTCCCAAGGCGTTGGCTGAACGATGCTGCTGCAATTCCGTCTTTAATTCTTCCAGTCGTCTACCAAGCTCTGTCATGTCAAGTTCGTGTCCATTTCGTGATGGTAACAGTCCTTTAAGTCCTTGTGACTCTGGTACTGCTGACTCCGTAAACAACGAATCCGGTAAAGGTGGATACGAAGCATGTTTACCCTCCTTCTTGTCCTCCTGCTCAGCCTCATCCGTAGAGAGATCAATGAGAGGGAGGGGGTTTCGGCCAAGTCTCCTGTTCAGCGTCTGAATCAATTAGTTCAAATCGAGTTCGTGTTTTAGGACGCACTATCGGTTCTGATGGATCTGTATCTATTTCGCTCACTCCCCGCTCCTCAGCTTTTTTCGGAGCCGTCCGTACCCACGGTGATAAAGGAGCTGCCACCGGTACAGCCACCGGGGCCGTGGGAGGTTTTGATCCCGCAAACCGTGAGTGGGTAGTAGACGTCTGCGGTCCTAAAGCCATAAAAGCTGAATGTGTGACTTCTCTCTCTGCTTTTATTCCTTTTAACGCTTCGCTAACCAGCTTCCATGTAGCAGACAATTTAAAGGCTTCCTTATCACCACTTGACACTGCATTCCAGAGAGAGTCACCAATCTTCTCCCATAAAGGCACTTCAAAGACATCATTAAAGGTAGTAAAATGTCCTTTATCTTTTGCCCAGAACAGTAACTGCTTTAACGCAGCTTCATCGTATTTAATTCCTCTCTCAGAGAGTATATGTTGGAGGAGTTTCACCACTGCCACTTCTGTCTTGGTCAGGGTAGACCCCATGTAAACACGTCCGAGCCGCATCCCATGTCGCCCAGTCCTCCCGCGCAGCCCGTAGCAGCCACAAGATAACTCCCCATGTTTTTAATTCTTTGGCAGAACCCGCTGCCATAGCTCGCTCAGCGAGCTGCATCGAGCACCGCTCCCAGGTATTCGGCTGTAAACAATCAGCCGGTCCTGCCACCGCCCCCCCCTTTAACGAGACGGTCCACACACTGGGCTACGTCTTTCGATTTCACAGAAATCTTAAATTCCCCGCCCAGTAACGAAATCACCTTTATCAAGGTTTCCATGGTTCGCGAACCCACTCCGACCGCCTGCGGTCCGCCAGCCCAGAAATCACGTCGGGGTCACCATTTGTTGCCGCTTGTCTGCGGCAAGCTCCATTCGGTTGCTGGCTGGCCTGAGGCTATTCGCACCCCAGGGCCATTGAACACTGACACCAATGTGAGGATGCAACAAATGGCGTTTATTTAACTGCGCAACAGCCTTATATAGTTGTCTTGTCCCGTATGAACTCGCACGATACTTGCACTTCCTGCTCCTTTCGCCACGCCTACCTTCCGTTACAGCCCGAGATTTTCCAGTCGCCGTACCCTAATCTACCTACACCTACTTTTGTCTCTGTCAGGGTCCTCCTATGCTTTAGGCGAGGGCACAGCTATGCGCACTGCTAAAATATAAAAGAATGAATTCCCTTGGTAATTCTATGCTCAAGGTCCTTGCCTCCGTCCCCAGGTGGCGAAGAACTGACTTTCCATAGCCAAGTCTGATCTTCAGTTTTCCCCTTTGCCCTGGCACATGTCACCTGCAAAACCGTGAATGCGCCTGTGAGTCGTTCACAGAATCACAGGAAGGTTGAGGTTTGAAAGCACCTCAGGAGGTCATCTGGTCCATCTCACCTGCTCAAGGCAGGCCACCTACAGCCAGTTGCCCAGGACCATCTCCAGACAGCTTGTGAATACCTCCAAGCATGGAGATTCCACAACCTCTCTGGGCAACCTGTGCCTGTGCTCGGTCACCGTGACAATTAAATGTCTTTCCTGATATTCAGAAAGATCCCTCTGTGTTTCTGTTTGTGCCCATTGCCTCTTGACCTGTCACTGAGCACCACTGAATGGAGTCTGGCCCTGTCTTCTCCGAACCCTTCTTCAGATGTCAAGATTGGAAGCAGCCTGAGCTGCAGCGATCATACACTCGTGGAGTTCGCAGTCCTGAGGGATATGGGACAGCAAAGAGTCAAGTCAGGACCCTGAATTTTAGGAAAGCAAACTTCCAGCTGATCAGAGAGTTAGCCAATGAGACCCCCAAGAAAACTGTCCTTAGGGACAAGGGAGCAGGAGAGAGCTGGCAGATCTTTAAGGCTGCTTTCCATAGAGCATAAGAGCTCTTGATACCCCTTTGTAAGCAATCAGGAAAGGAAGGCAAGAGACCAGCATGGCTGAGTCAAGACCTCCTGGTCAAACTAAAGGGCAAGAAGGAAATGCACAGGCAGTGGAAGCAGGGACAGGTGTCCTAGGAAGAATAGAGAGATGTTGCTCATTTGTGTAGGGACGGATTCAGGAAGGCCAAGGCACAGCTGGAGGTGAACTTTGCAAGGGATGCAAAGAATATTAAGAAGAGCTTCTGTAGGTATGTCAGTCAGTAAAGGAAGGTCAAAGAAAGTGTACCCTCCTTGATGAACATGACAGGCAAACTGGTATCAATGGCCAAGGATAAGTCTGAGGTACTCAACACCTTCTTTGCCTCAGTCTTCACTGGCAATCTCTCTTCCCACAGCTCTCAAGTGGATGGATCTCAAGGCAGGGACTGGGGGAGCAAAGCCCCTCCACCTGCAAGAGAAGATCAGGTTTGAGAGCACCTGAGGAACCTGAATGTACATAGGTCTATGGGACCTGATGAGATGCATCCCAGAGTCCTGAGGGAATTGGCTGATGTAGTTGCCAAGCCACTCTCCATGATATTTGAAAAGTCACAGCAGTCAGGTGAAGTCCCTGGTAACTGCAAAAAGAGAAACATTGCACCCCTGTGTAAAAAGGAGGACCCTGGGAACCACCGACATGTCAGCCTTACCTCTTAACCTAGGAATATTATGGAACAGATCCTCCTAGAAGCTATGTTCAGGCACATGAAGGACAGGGAGGTGATTTGAGACAGCCAGCATGGCTTCATCAAGGGCAAGTCTTGCCTGACCAACCTAGTGACCTTCTATGATGGCGTGACTACATCAGTGGACAAGGGAAGAGCTACTGATGTGTCCCCATTTAGCCTGCACCCAGGGCTAAACAATAACCAGTTGTTCTAGCACCCAAGACCCTTCCCCAGCTGAGAAAGGTAATTGAGAAAAGGAGGGAGACCCATGGGTTGAAATTTAAATAGATTTAATGAAATATGGAAACCAGTATCAATACTAATACAAAAGACACAAAGTTATGCTCAGCCCATAGAGTGGTGCCAAGTTCCTCCAGAGATCAAGACCATTGAGAAGAGAGGAGAAAGAGAAGAAAAGAAAGCAGAGCAAAGAGCCCCATATCCCCCCCAAGCTTTCCCATTTATAGTGAACATGATGTTAATGTTATAGAATACACCTGTGGACCAGCCTGGCTCAGCTGCCCTGGATTTAACTACTAATGTCCTAGATCACCATACCAAAGCTGGCCACAAACTGAAAAAAAATGTAAAAGAAAATTGATTCTATAAATTTTATACCTGCAAAACCAGGACACAATGTCACCTGTCTGTACTTCCCTAAGGCCTTTGACACAGTCCCCCACAACATCCTTGTCTGTAAATTGGAGAGATATGGATATGATAGATAGAATATTCCGTGGAGAAGGAACTGGCTGGAAGAACAAGGTCAGACTGGACAGGGCTCTGAGCAAGCTGATCTAGTTGAAGATGCCCCAGCCTATGGCAGGAGGGTTGGACTAGACGACCGTTAAAGTTCCCTTCCAACCTAAATGATTGTATGATTCTAAAATTCTATATGTTGACGAGACACCCCCTCCGAGCCTTCTCTTCCCAGTGTAAACAGTCCCAGCTCCCTCAGCCTTTCCTCATGGAAGAGATGCTCCATTCCATAATCATCTTTGTGGCCCTTCACTGGCCTCTGTCCAATATATCCAGCTATTTCTTGCCCTGGGGAGCCAAGATGTGTGACCTCACCAGTGCTGAGCAGAGGGGAAGGATCACCTCCCTGACCTGCTGGCAACACTGCTCCTGGTGCAGCCCAGATACCATTAGCCCTCTTTGCTGCCACACTACATTGCTGGCTCATGGTCGAGTTGTTGTCCACCAGAGACCTTGGGTGCTTTCCTCTGAAGGTGATTTGCATCTGAGTGGCCCCCAGCCTGCCCTGGTGCCTGGGGTTGTTCCTCCCCAGCTGCAGGACTTTGCTCTTGCCCTTGTTGGACTGCATGAGGTTCGTGCCAGCGCACTTCTGCAGGCTGTCGAGGTCCCTCTGGATGGCAGCACAGCCCTCTGTGTGTCTTGGTGCCCGCGGGCAGGGGCCGGGAGTGAGGGCAGGGCGGGCTGGGGGTGCGGGGCACGGGGAGGGTCGTGCGAGGGGACGCTGCGGGCCGACAGCCCGTCCCTGGCGCTGGGGCCGGGGCCGGGGCTGGGGCTGGGTCCGGCCCCAGCTGCGCCTGGCCGAGGCGCCGACCCCGTTCCGCAGGGCTCGGCAGGGCGACAAGCCGGGACAGCGCCGGAGCCGCGCCGGCAGCCACGGGCCAGGAGCCTTGGTGTGCCGGGGCGCCGCGCTCCTCCTGTGGCCGAGGCCCTGCCCCGCGTCCCTCCCCGCGCCCGCCCTTCTCCTGCCGCCAAGGGGCCGTGGCACCGGGGGGCCGGGCCGGGGCGGGGCGGGTGCGCTGGGGGCGGGCAGAGGCGTGGGCGCTGCCCCGGCGAGGGGCCGAGGCGGCGGGGCGGGCAGGAGCGGGCCCGAGCGCGGCTCCGCTCGGCTCGTGTGCGGCTCCCGCCGGGCGGTGCGGGCCCGGCCGGCCCCGGCGCGGCAGGGCACGATGGCGGGCGGGCTGGGGCCGTGGCTGCTGGCCTTGTCCTTGGCCGCGGGGCCGGCAGGTGAGAGGCGGGCGGGGAGGGCAGCGAGGCCGGGGCTGGGCCCGGGGCTGGGGCTGCCCGCGGGCGGCCCTGCCCGTGCCGGGGCCCCGGGGCTGCGGCTGCTGCCGCGCCGGGCGCGCTGTCGCCTGTCGCTCGCCTTCGTTATCGGGGAAGGGGGGAGCGGGGGGGGACAGGGAGAGGGAGGAGGAGAGGGAGAAGGAGGAGGGTGATGGAGGGAGAGATGGGGGGAGAGAGGGTCGGCGAGATGGAGCCGGAGAGGCAGAGAAGAGGGGGAGAGGGAGAGCGGGAGAGGACGGGGCGAGGGAGGGGGAGGCTTTGGGCGAGCGGGTCGGGGCCGGGGTGCCGGGAGCAGGCGCGGCTGAGCCCCGAGGAGGGCAGGCGGGGCATTGGCCCGGGCGCGGGGCTTTGCCGGGAGAGAGGGGGGCGGCGGCTGTGGCTGTGTCGGGGCGGGGGGCGCCGGGGCGGCGGGTGACCGTGGCCGGGCCGTGGGCGCGCCCTGCCCGGCTGCCTGCGCTCTCCGTCCGCAGGGGTGTGGGCGCAGCCGAGGCTGGTGGAGGCCGGCGGAGGGCTGCGAGCGCCCGGGGACTCCGTGCTCCTCTCCTGCCGCGGGGCCGGCTTCGTCTTCGTCAGGTACTGGATGTGGTGGTACCGTCAGGCACCCGGTGGCAGACCCGAGTGGGTGTCCTACATCAGCCCTGATTCCTCACACATTCTATACGGGCAGTCAGTGGAGGGTCGAGCCACGGTGTCCCGGGACAATTCCCGGTCCGAGTCATCTCTGTCCCTGCATGTCCTGAACCCCTGGGACTCTGCTCGCTACTTCTGTGCAGTTCACACGGCGACAGGAAATCCAGCTGAGCTTTAACACAAACCTGCTGAGCCCAGCACAGGGTGCAAGATCTGTTGGGCAGCTGGGTGCTGCGGTGTGGGTGAGATAGGGCTCAGGGCTGTTCCCAGGAACTGAGGGGCCATCACTGTGCACTGCAGGTGTTCCTGTCCTTTCCTGCAAAATGAAGGATATGTAATTGATCCCCTACTAAAATAGAATATGATTGTGATAAGCGGTATAAAAACAGAGCAAAACCTGACATAATCTTGTCCCCACTCCTTCTCCCCGCTTCCCAGGTTCAACTTCAAACCTGACTCATCTACCTCCTCTCTCCATGTGGCACAGGGACAATGGGGAATGGAGTGTGGGGTCAGTTCATAGCTGTTGATGCCTACTCTTCCTTCCTGCCTCCCATGGTCTGCAGACCTTCACAAACATCTCCAGGGTGGTTCCTTCCCAAGAACTGCAGTCCTTCAGGATAAACCTGCTCCAGTGTGGGCTCTCCATAGTCCCCAGTTCCTGTCACGGTCTTCTCATGTGCTCTGCACAGGATCCCTTCACTGGCTACAGGAAAATACCTGTTCTACCATGGTCTCTTCCACAGGTTGCAGGGCAATCTCTGCTGTGGCACCTGGAGCACCTTCTCCCACTCCTCCTTCACTGAACTTGGTGTCTGCAGGGTTGTTTCTCACACTTTCTTTCCTCACTTCTCCCACAGCTGCACCCTCTTTTGACTTCTCTTCAATATCTTGCTCTGTAGGTGTTACCAGCTTTGCTGATGGGCTCAGCTTTGTCCTGCAGGCGGTCTGATGCCAAGCTGGCTGGAACTGGCTGTGTGTGGCATGGAGCAGTCCCTGGCTTCTTCCCATGGAGGCCACCACTCCACTACAGCCCCCTGCTACCAAATCTTTGCAATGGACAGCTAATACATGGGTGTCACAGACCATCTCAGTGCTGAGTGAATGAGTGGGCTGTGCCTGGGGAACAGATTGTGGACTGCTCATGGCCAGGTGGTATCACAGGTCCAGAAACCTGAGCAGAGCAGGTCTGTGAGCAGAGAGGAGCTGGGGAGAGGTGAGCAGGAGATGCTGTGGCCATGTGGGATTTTGCGTGCACGGGGTCATGGCCTGTCGCAGCTAGCGTGGATGGGGTGGTGGAGCTGAGTGTTGAGCTGCAGGTGGTGCCAGAGGTGCTGGTAACACTCCTCGTGGTGCCACCCAGGATACAAGTGGCCACCTTTGCAGCTCTGGAGGGATAACCTTCTGGGTGCCAGATGCTTACCCAGCCACTCTCTGACTCCCCTTCCTCAATGAGACGGGGAGAAAATAAAGATTTGTGAGTCAAAATAAAGACAGGTAGATTGCTTAACAACCACAGGTAAAACAGACTTGGGAAAAATTAACGTATTGCCACTCAAAAGTAGAGGAGGAAAATGAGAAACAATGTCAAAATTCAGAACACCTTCCCAGGTTCAACTTCACCCCTTCGTTCCTGATTCTTCTGCCTCCTCCACACCCCAAACAGTGCAGGGAGATGGAGAAGGGGGGTTGGTGTCAGTAGCAGAGGGCTACAAAGATGGTTAGAGGACTGGAGCATCTCTCTTATGAGGAAAGGCTGTGGGAGCTGGGTCTGTTTAGCCTGGAGGAGAGAAGTCTGAGAAGGGTTCTTATCAATACTTACAAATAGCTTCGGGGCAGGTGTCAAGAGGATGGGGCCAGGCTCTTCTCAGTGGTACCTAGTGACAAGACAAGGGGCAATGGGCACAAACTGAAACATGGGAAGTTCCATCTGAATATGAGGAAAAACATTTTTACTTTGAGGGTGACAGAGCACAAGAACAGGCTGCCCAGGGAGGGTGGGGAGTCTCCTCTGGAGATACTCAAAACCTGCCTGGATGTGACCCTGTGCAACGTGCTCTGGGTGAAGCTGCTTTAGCAGGGGCTTGGACTAGATGATCTCCAGAGGTGCCTTCCAACCCCAAGCATTCTGTGATAACGCTTCATCTCTACCACTCATTCCTTCTCAGCCTTTTCCCCTGCTCTGGTGTGGGGTCCCTCCCATGGCGTACAGTCCTTCATGAATTGCTCCAGTGTGGAGCCTGTCCCCAGAGTGCATTCCTTCAGGAATAGACTGCTCCGGCCTGGACCCCCCCATGGGTCCCAGTTCCTTCCTGAAAACCTGCTTCTGCCTGGGCTCTCCATGAGCACCAGCTTCCCTCAGGGCACATCTAACTGCTGTGGCATGGGGTCCTGCATGGGCTTGCAGTGTGGCTCTGACATAGGCCTCCATGGGCTGCAGCAGGACAAGCTGTTTCACCATGGTCTTCTCCACAGGCTGCAGGTGAATCTCTCCTCCAGCACCTGGAGCATCTCCTCCCCCTCTGTCTTCACTGCCCTTGGTGTCTGCAGGGGGTTTTATCTCACAGGTTTTCTTACTTTTCTCTCTCACAGCTGCTGTGCAGCATTTTTACCTTGTTGTAAATATGTTATCACAGAGGCACCACTAGTTTAGCTGATTGGCTCAGCTTTGGCCAGTGGTGTGGTCCTGTGGAGCTCGCTGGATTTGGCCATGTCTGACACAGGGACAGCCCTGATCTCCTCGCACAGAGGCTGCCCATGCAGCCTGTCCCGCATCCAAAACTTGCCACATAAACCCAATATAGACAACAAGGTCACATTGCTGGCTCATGTTCAACAGGGTGTCCAGAAGGCGCCTTCAGGCTTTAGGGCCTTTCCATCTGGATGGCGCCCAGCCCATACTGGTGTGTGGGGTTGTTCCTCCCCAGGTGCAGGACTTTGCACTTTCCCTTGTGTTTTGGGTTAACCCCCAGAGGCAGCCAAGCACCGTACAGCCGCTCACTCACCGCCTCCTCGGCAGGATGGGGGACAGAATTGGAAACACCCAAGAGAGAAAACTCATAGGTTAAGATCAAGAAAGTGTAATAGGTGACGAAAATGGTGTGTGAGTAGCGGAGGAACAACACGCAGACAACTCATTATGAGTGATAAAGCATGCGTCACTTTATTAGCCCAGACAGCATCTATTTATACAGTGGATTTTAATTATGCCTACTAGTCAACTATTGATTGGCTGAAGCTCTACAAGTTACTTTTGCATATCCCTCCTACTTGCGGTTAGCCAGCTGTGCTTCTTTCTCAGTCTCACGGCTCTCACTCCCCCTTTAGTTAGTTGTTTACGATCCCTGTCAAGGTCTCAGTATCCTTGCCGTTCTGCTATCATCAGCATGAACTGCAGTTTCGGCCAGGGCCTGAAGCCTAGTCTTGCTCGCCTCAGAATCTGCTCTGCTCGTACAGTTGTTCCAATGAGCCATGACCTTTGTCATGCAGCCAATCCCCAACAATTCCCCCTTTTTCTTTTTGTACGAGCAGGGCTTGATTCATTATGCGATCTAAACCCTTACGAAGGCAAGAGAATAAGCAAGAGAATAGCATGATTATTACAAGTATTACAATAATAACAAGTATAATACTTTGGAGCAAGCTTTTTAGCCATCCGGATAGCCCAAGCCAATTTGTCAGACTTTCGAGACCAAAAAATCCTTTATCCTCCCTAATACGGTCAGTATGATCCATCAGCCTTTTTATTTGTTTATGGATGGATTGGGATTGATCTTCGAGGTCCATGCAACAGAGCCCTTCAAAGTCCTCACAGCCATGACCATGGGCCAAAAGTAAGAAGTCTATGGCCATACGATTTTGTAGTACAGCATGTTGTGTACGTGAGAGATCATTAGCCATTTCTCCCAATATTCTACTAGTCATATTTGCTTGTTTCACTACCCAACAAGAAAGTGCCTCCAGGTTTTTATGGGCCCGGGCTGCTGCGAGTGCTGGGATGAATAGGGAGGAAAAGAATACCTCCCATTTGCTCCACAACTTTACCTCATCATCACAGGTATTGTCAAGTTGTTGTGTGAGGTCCCTTCTCCATCTGGTTGGCTGTCCTCTTTTTGGATGATGATGGGGTAAAGCTAGGCTTAATTGGCCAATTGTGCATGGACCCCCAGTAGGTTAGGAAGGAATACCATTCCAAGCTCTATCGCCACAAATGAGAAACAACCCGGGTGGTAGATGTCTTGGATATGTGGTACCTGGGTTGGGATCGGTTTTATCTCTTGTTACCTGGTTACACCATCTTGCCCAATCGGATTCCTTTCCTGTTGGGTAGACAGGGGTTTCTATGGTAGCATAGCATTGTAAATCATGTCCTTCATTGCAAGGTCTTTTAGAGGCATTTAGGAAAAAAACAAAAGGAAGCATTTAGTGAATCTATAAGTTCAATTTCTTGAGGCTCTGGACCTATGGGAAGACAATCATCCCAGAAATCATATTGTCCGAGCCACCGACTCATGTTTTTTGCTTGTGCATGGTAATAGCTGGTTCTACTTCTGTTTGATCCTGGTCTCCAAAGTTTCTCATAATCTAGCAATGTCTTATTTAACATGTCCCAATCAGAGTCGTTTAACGGTACCCCAACCAGACAAGTAATAAAGGGGACGCTGGGGGATGCTAAGCTAGCACAAAAAGTGGTGGTACTAAGCTCTCTACTTAGGGTTACCCAGACATTTTGCTTAGGATCAAAAGCAGTCCTTGGGATAAAACAGTTTGTTAACATTATCATGTTCATTAATATGATCACACCAACGTAGCAACTAATCCATTTGTTCCGCCGTTGAAGAAGCGGTCTGATGGCGGCCTGGTGTGGAAGGCTGATCGTTGTTGACGGCAGGAGCAGCCTTGGTCCATCACGATGGTACCCATTGTGGTCCTGTGGGAGTGATGACACACATATATCCTTTGCCAATGTATCTAACTTCCGCAGGCCCTTTCCATTCCCCTGTGCTTAAGTCTCTATAATAAACTTGCATTTGCATTGAGGTTTGTTTAGTATTGCCCGAATGTAACCTTATAGGTGGGGATTCTTCATCCCCAAATATACACAGAAAATTCATGACAAACAATGTCTTGGAAACTCTTTCTTGAACACCTTTGATCTCTTGAAATTTGTATAAATATCTTTTTAACGTTTGATTTGCCCTTTCAACAATGGCCTGTCCTGTTGGTGAATGGGGAATACCCGTGAAATGCGTAACTCCCCACCTCTGACAGAACTTTCTAATTTTTTCACTAGTGTAAGCAGGTCCATTGTCTGTTTTTAACTTCTCAGGAACCCCCATTACAGCAAGACAGCTTGTCAAATGACGCATTACATGGAGGGCCTTTTCCCCTGCTTGCGGGGTGGCCCACACAAACCTACCAAAGGTATCTATTGTTACATGTACATATTTGAGCCGACCAAATTCTGCAATGTGAGTAACGTCAATTTGCCACAGTTGCAACGCACTCAATCCTCGAGGATTTACCCCTATTCCAATTCCCATGCCAATTTTCTGACAACTAGGACAAGCACTAACTAATTCACGTGCTTGTGCCATGGTGAGGTGAAATTGTTTCGCTAACATTTTCGCCGATTGATGAAAGAACTGATGGGATAGGTGTATTTGTTCAAATAAATTTGGTGATACTTGCGTACAGGACACAAGTGTGTCTGCTTTATTATTTCCAATGCTCAAATCTTGATCAAATTGATGACTACAAATGTGGGTGACAAAATAAGGTATCTCTCTGAGGTTTATTGCTTGATGCAACTGTAGCAAAATGGTGTAAAGTCGCATATTTCTTATTGGTCGTATAAAAGCTCTTTCAATTCAATTTACAATGCCTGCTGCATAAAGAGAGTCTGTTACAATATTTACAGGCAGATCCTTCCATTTTACAAAAAAATGATATATCGCAAAAAATTCAAGTGTCTGCAATGAGTCCTCAGTAAATTCCTGAGAATTTACAATGTTTCCATTGTCCATCCTTTTGTCAGGTAATAACTGCTGAATGTGATCGCTTTCCTGCATCAGTAAAAACAGCCAGTCCAGTCACAGGTATCTCTGATCTGATAGGTTTCTCTTCCCAATCCTGTTTGCAAATAAACTGTAGCTTTTTATCTTTTGGCAAATGTGTCAACAATTGTCCAGTAAAGTCCCGTAAGGTCATTTGAAAAAGAGCTGACCGATCCGCCAACCACTGTAGATATTCCTTTCTGATAGGTAAATAGATAGCATCTGAGTCTAGTCCGGTAATGTCTGTAATTCTTTTATGCACTTTGACAAGCAATTGTGCTATTGCTTCCACTCTGGTACAAATTGTTGTTTTAGGATGAAAAACCAAAAAGAGTCCACTCGAGCGTTGCCTTCTGCAATAAACCCAGGCAAATTAGTATGATTTCTTACATGTAAAACATAAAACAATGCAGTTCAGATTTGAATTTCTTGCCACAAAGCTCGCAGCAATTCAAAACCACACTGATTATGTGTGTGCTCTATAACAGATCTAACCAATTGCTTTATAATGCCAGCTACATATGCTGAATCAGTAATCAAATTAAAGGGAATGGGAAAATTCTGAAATATTTTTAATACAGCTCGTAATTCTACCACCTGAGGTGAACCCTTTTGTTGTACTACCATAGATTCCCACTTACCATCAGAATACCAGACAAGGCCTGCCTTGCCTGTGTTCCCAGATCCATCCATAAAAATGGTAATTCCATCCACAGGAGTGTCTGCGCATCACACTCCTGTGGCAATTGGAAGTTCCACACTCAATTTTATAACAGGATGGGAGGGCAAGTGGTAAACAACCTGTCCCGAGAAATTCTCCATAGCTGTTTGCAAAGCAAAGCTATTAGCCATACACCACTCAAAATATTGAACTGCAATAGGAACGGTTAGTGATGGAGGGATCTCTGGCCACAAGCTCCCGACATCGCATCCGACCTTTGATGATAATCTGTGCCAATAGCTCTGTAACGAATCTGATCATTCTGAATTCCATTGACCAATTATTGCATACGGAATTTGCCTATCAAACAAAGTGATAATTTGTATTTCCTGATTCAAATCAATACGATGTACAAATTTGGAACGTAGCCTGCTTTCTATTTCTGTAATCAGTTGCTGTATCTCTGAAGTAGTGTGTCGTGGCGCTGTTAAAGTTGTGTCCCCTGTTAATAATTGGAATAGAGGCTGCAATTGTGACGACGTAAGCCCCAAGTACGGCCGCAGCCATAACTTGAGCCTTATGTTCCACAGTACCCACTTTTGCACATGCCTTTATCATAGCATTCAAATCTGTTTTTCCAGGTAAAGCTTCAATGATCTTTTGACAATCAGCATTAGCATTATCCCTGTTTGCCACAGGTCCAAGGCTTGGCAGCCGCACAGGTTAACCCTGCGTGGAAACACCAGTCCTGCGCTCCCTGCGGTTCGGGCTGCGAGTTAACTGCATAGGCCTGGAACTGGTTGGGAAGATTCATTTGTCTCAGCACGCAGTTCCCCCCCCGCGTTCTTTCTCCAGTTTCCCTGCATTCTGCAGCTGGTTGTTATCAGCTGACCTTGAGCATTATACTGAGACCTGCACAACTTCACAAAATGCCCCAGCTTCCCACAGCAATGACACATCAAAACAGAGTTATCTCTCCCACTCAGCTTCAACCTCTTAAGGCAGTTTTTCTTAAAGTGACCTTCCTGTTCGCATGTATAACAACGATGAACTACCTTAATTGCCGCCGCAAAAGTTTTTGCTAAATACTCCATCTCAAATGTGGTGGTTCCTACTTTCTCACAAGCATCCATTGGCTCAGTTAAGGTGGCATTACTATTTGCCATCCCTGCAACAACTTTTCTGCAGTCCTCACCTGTGTTGTCTTTCGCTAACTATAGTGGTAATGCTTCTTTTACAATTTTCCAATCTAACAGTTGCCAAATATTTCTCCCCTCAGGACCCGCACCCACAATCACCGGATATGCTTGTGGAATTATAACTCCTTCTAATAACGCATCTCGAATGATCCCTTTCCATTTCACTCCTCCCTCACCTCCCCCCCCCCTTCCCCTGTATACGCGGGCGGACGCTGACCCTCTCCCTCACCTCCCACATTACCAGATGGATGCAAACCTCCCCCCCGCCCTGATCTAAAGGTGGAGTAGGGAGTTGTAAAGGAGGTTGAGGTGGCCCTAATACTTGTCCCGAACACAGAGGGGGGTTTTGGGGGAGACATAGTCACGTGTCCCGAGGCGTTGGCTGAACGATGCTGCTGCAATTCCGTCTTTAATTCTTCCAGTCGTCTACCAAGCTCTGTCATGTCAAGTTCGTGTCCATTTTGTGATGGTAACAGTCCTTTAAGTCCTTGTGACTCTGGTACTGCTGACTCCGTAAATGGCGAATCCGGTAAAGGTGGGTACAAAGCATGTTTACCCTCCTTCTTGTCCTCCTGCTCAGCCTCATCCGTAGAGAGATCAATGAGAGGGAGGGGGTTTCGGAGGGGGTTTCTGCCAAGTCTCCTGTTCAGCGTCTGAATCAATTAGTTCAAATCGAGCTCGTGTTTTAGGGCGCACTACCGGTTCTGATGGATCTGTATCTATTTTACTCGCTCCCCGCTCCTCAGCTTTTTTCGGAGCCGTCCGTACCCACGGTGATAAAGGAGCTGCCACCGGTACAGCCACCGGGGTCGTGGGAGGTTTTGGTCCCACAAGATATCACCGAATTTTCGCCATTCCTCTACTTCAAACACTGAGTCGGGTTGTTGAAAACAGCCTTTAACAGCCTTAACATAGGCAACTATTCCTGACAATTGTTTGATACAATCTACTCCCCGCTTTTCTAAAAAGCGCTGCAATAATTCTTGGGCTACCTCGAAATCCATATTGCCAGCGATCTCTCCGTGCTCCTTGGTTAAGGCACTCGTGCTCCTTGGTTAAGGCACTCCATTGTAGGACAAATCGTTGGTGCAGCCTTCCCGGCAGCCCTCACAGACGGCGAACCCCTTTTGGACGGTTCAGGCTCCGCTGGTCGACACGCTGCGCCGGTCAGCGTTGAGTCGATCTTGGCCCCCCGGTCGCTGCTACCGGTGCTTCTCTGTGTCCGCTACTCCCGTTCATTCCATTTCAGGCCCCTGTTCGGTGGCCATTGCGAGTCGCGGAGGAACAACACGCAGACAACTCATTATGAGTGATAAAGCATGCGTCACTTTATTAGCCCAGACAGCATCTATTTATACAGTGGATTTTAATTATGCCTACTAGTCAACTATTGATTGGCTGAAGCTCTACAAGTTACTTTTGCATATCCCTCCTACTTGCGGTTAGCCAGCTGTGCTTCTTTCTCAGTCTCACGGCTCTCACTCCCCCTTTAGTTAGTTGTTTACGATCCCTGTCAAGGTCTCAGTATCCTTGCCGTTCTGCTATCATCAGCATGAACTGCAGTTTCGGCCAGGGCCTGAAGCCTAGTCTTGCTCGCCTCAGAATCTGCTCTGCTCGTACAGTTGTTCCAATGAGCCATGACCTTTGTCATACAGCCAATCCCCAACAACGGTGCATGCACGAGCCAAGCAAAATAAGGAATTCATTCCCTACTTCCCACTGACAGGCAGCTGTTTAGCCATTTCCAGGGAAACAGGCCTTTCTCACGCATAATGGTTACTTGGGAAGACAAATGCCATAACTCCAAACATTCCCCTTCCCTCCTTCTTCCCCTGAGTTTTATTGCTGAGTATCATGTCCTATGGTACGGAATATTCCTTTAGTGAGCTGTGATCAGCTGTCCTGCCGTGTACCCTCTCAGCACCTTGTGCACCCCCAGCCTAGCCACTGTTGTGGCACCATACAAACCAGAAAAGGCCTGGATGATGTGTAGGCACCGTTCAGCAAGAGATTAAACATCCCTGTGCCATCGACACTGTTTTACTCACAAATTCAAAGCACAACACCATGCAAGCTGCTATGAAGAAAACGAACTCCATCCCAGCGATAACCAGTACCCCTTGTAGAACTGCCTGGGTTTCCCATCAGCCCATTTCTCCAGCCTGCCGAGGTCCCTCTGGGTGGCAGCACAACCCTCTGGTGTAGCAGCCCCTCCTCCCCAAAAGAACTTTGCTGGGCTTCCTCTTTATTCCATCCTCCAGATCATGGATGAAGGTGTTAAAGAGGACTGGACCCAGTATTGACCCCTGAGGTGCAGTGCTAGATGCTGGCCTCCAACTAGACTTCATGCCACTGGTCACCACACTCAAGGACCGTCCGTGTGTCCACTATTCAGTCCAGCTCACTGTCTGCTCATTCAGATGAGACTTCGTTAGCTTCTCTCTGAGGATCTTGTGTTAGAGGAGAGTGTTAAAAGCCTTCCTGATATCAAGGTAGACAATATGCACTGTTCTCTTCCCTATAAAACCAGCCATTTCATGACAGAAATTGTTTATCAGTTGGTCAAGCACAAGTTCCATTTGGTGAATCCTGCTGACATTCCTGGGAGGGAATATTAGGAGTTGAGGGCAGGGAGGGGGACAGGTAGCTCTGCAGTGTGGAGAGGAGTAGCATGGCACAGGCGGGTATGAGTGGGGGGTTGTTTCCACTCCCTTGCACATATCATTCGCAAGGCCGTGAGTGTGCCTGTGAGTCCTTTGCAGAACCACAGAGGGGTTGAAGTTGGAAGGTACCTAAGGAGGTCATCTGGTCCATCCTGTGTGCTTAAGCAGCCGAGTTCCCAAGACCATGTCCAGACTGTTTTCAAATATCTGCAAGCAAGGAGACTCTGCAAACTCTCTGGGCAACCTGTGCCAGTCCTTGGTCAGAAACAGAGTGTAAATGTGCTTCCTGATGTTCAGCAGAAGCATCCTGTGTTTCTATTTGTGTGCATTGACTCTTGACCTGTCACTGAGCACCACTGAAAAGAGCCTGGCCCCGTCTTCTTTGGACTCTCTCTTCACTTGTTTCTGTACATTGACGAGGCGACCACTGAGCCTTCCCTTCTCCAGGGTAAAGAGTCTTCGACCGTAGCTGCCTTTCGTCATGTGCAGCACAGCCCTCTGTGTGTCTTGGTGCCCGCGGGCAGGGGCCGGGAGTGAGGGCAGGGCGGGCTGGGGGTGCGGGGCACGGGGAGGGTCGTGCGAGGGGACGCTGCGGGCCGACAGCCCGTCCCTGGCGCTGGGGCCGGGGCCGGGGCCGGGGCTGGGGCTGGGGCTGGGTCCGGCCCCAGCTGCGCCTGGCCGAGGCGCCGACCCCGTTCCGCAGGGCTCGGCAGGGCGACAAGCCGGGACAGCGCCGGAGCCGCGCCGGCAGCCACGGGCCAGGAGCCTTGGTGTGCCGGGGCGCCGCGCTCCTCCTGTGGCCGAGGCCCTGCCCCGCGTCCCTCCCCGCGCCCGCCCTTCTCCTGCCGCCAAGGGGCCGCGGCACCGGGGGGCCGGGCCGGGCCGGGCCGGGGCGGGTGTGCTGGGGGCGGGCAGAGGCGTGGGCGCTGCCCCGGCGAGGGGCCGAGGCGGCGGGGCGGGCAGGAGCGGGCCCGAGCGCGGCTCCGCTCGGCTCGTGTGCGGCTCCCGCCGGGCGGTGCGGGCCCGGCCGGCCCCGGCGCGGCAGGGCACGATGGCGGGCGGGCTGGGGCCGTGGCTGCTGGCCTTGTCCTTGGCCGCGGGGCCGGCAGGTGAGAGGCGGGCGGGGAGGGCAGCGAGGCCGGGGCTGGGCCCGGGGCTGGGGCTGCCCGCGGGCGGCCCTGCCCGTGCCGGGGCCCCGGGGCTGCGGCTGCTGCCGCGCCGGGCGCGCTGTCGCCTGTCGCTCGCCTTCGTTATCGGGGAAGGAGGGAGCGGGGGGGGGGACAGGGAGAGGGAGGAGGAGAGGGAGGGAGAGGGGGAGGCAGAGGGGGTCGGCGAGATGGAGCCGGAGAGGCAGAGAAGAGGGGAGAGGGAGAGCGGGAGAGGACGGGGCGAGGGAGGGGGAGGCTTTGGGCGAGCGGGTCGGGGCCGGGGTGCCGGGAGCAGGCGCGGCTGAGCCCCGAGGAGGGCAGGCGGGGCATTGGCCCGGGCGCGGGGCTTTGCCGGGAGAGAGGGGGGCGGCGGCTGTGGCTGTGTCGGGGCGGGGGGCGCCGGGGCGGCGGGTGACCGTGGCCGGGCCGTGGGCGCGCCCTGCCCGGCTGCCTGCGCTCTCCGTCCGCAGGGGTGTGGGCGCAGCCGAGGCTGGTGGAGGCCGGCGGAGGGCTGCGAGCGCCCGGGGACTCCGTGCTCCTCTCCTGCCGCGGGGCCGGCTTCGACTTTGACAGTCTCGGGATTCGGTGGTACCGTCAGGCACCCGGTGGCAGACCCGAGTGGGTGTCCTACATCAGCCCTGATTCCTTACGCATTCAATTCGGGCAGTCGGTGGAGGGTCGAGCCACGGTGTCCCGGGACAATTCCCGGTCCGAGTCATCTCTGTCCCTGCGTGCCCTGCACCCCCGGGACTCTGCTCGCTACTTCTGTGCTGTTCGCACAGGGACAGGAAATCCAGCTGAGCTTTAACACAAACCTGCTGGGCCCAGCACAAGTTGCCCGAGTTTTTCTGGGGTAGCTCAGGACACTTCCCAGTGAGAGAGGGGCCATAACTTCACACCACAGATGGTCCTGGCCTTTCTGCCGGAGCTCCTTTCCTTCCACTGCCAATTGCCATCTCCTGAGTCCCAAATGCAGGGTTTTATTCTGTGTAGGTGTTCCAATGTGTTTCACCCAAGCAGCCTGGCCACTCTGCCTGCCTGCAGCCCCTCTCTTCCTTCCCTTGGTCCCCTTCTTCCCTGGGGGAACCAATAAAGTTTGGGCTTTGGCTAAAACAATGTCTCGTGGGCAATTTCCTTGCGCCAGTGACAGCAAATCAGTGGGGGAACAGCCTCGGTTTTGTTTTAGGTGCATTTCAGGGTGATGAGATCCAAGCAACGAGGTCTGCAGTGTGGTGGCGAGCCGGGAATACTGGGACCTTGCGATGCACTTACAGCTCCAACGCCTCCTATATTTACATGGCCTGGTATCGGCAGCGTCATGGTGAACCCCTGCAGTACTTGGTGCAGAGCAAGGGCCGGGGAGGCTCCTACAGCCACACAGCCCCTTTTGCCCGCCAGAGATTTTCCTGCCGGGCTGACAAGAGCTCTGGGACCCTGATCATCACTGGGCTGGAGCTGGGGGACAGTGCGCTCTATTACTGCGCCCTGAAGGGACCACAGTGAGAGACACTTGGGGCATGCCTGAACAACATCAGCTTCCTCCCCTCCTGCTCTCTTCTCCTGGATGTTCGTGGGGGTCCCAGCCCATGTCAGGGGCGAGTCAGTGTGTGGGCTGTGGCTGGGGTCAGAGAGAGGCCAGTCTCATCTTGGCTGGGTGCTTTCAGTCATCGAGATTTATGGGAAACCTGAGCGTTTGTGTGTGAGTGGAGAAGAGCTGGGAAGAGGTGAGCAGGAGCTGCTCTGACCATGTGTAACACCCTGTGCATGCTGTTGTGGAAGACCCTCAGCCTGCAAAGAGCTGTGCTTTACTTGGGGAGCATAAGATTTGCTTGGGAACACTGCACTGAGAATAGTGTTTGCTTGCTTCTAAGATAAAGGAGCCGAGACCCGTTCACAGGGCTTTTTGAGGCATGAAAGAAGTAACCATGTGTTGAAGGTCAGCTCTGAACACAGAGCTGAAAACAGGGAATGGTTGTTGATGTTTTGAGTCCAGAACACTGGCTCTTCCCAGGATGGGTGATGAGTGCTTAGCGTGTGAATGTTGATGTTATCTTGAACTGCCTAGTCTGGCTCCTCATTGTAGCAGTTAAATAGGGTAGTAGCATAACAATAAAAAGCCTTAGGCCTTTCGGCTTCAGGCCCTTGCATCCTCTGTGGGGTTCCCACGGGACAATGGTGGGAACGAGGTACTGAACGAGCTATGTCCAGGCATGTCCAGGGGGTGGTAATGGGGTGGTAATGAACTAGCCAATCATAATAAAGAACAAGGACTTTGGCTATGAGAAAAATAAGATATGGGGAAGTTGAAAAATAAGAAAGAATGCTGCACCTGCAAGATATAACTTTTTAGCATAAACCAATCAGAACTAATATAGAGGCGTGTGAACAAAGCATACTAACCAATCATAATAGAAATGACATGTACACAGAGTGTGTACAAAACCAGAATAGTATAAATGTACCCTCAGATACGTAAATAAACGAGATCTGCTTAACGATCATATTGATCTGCGTGCATTTACTCCGTGCCCTCTCAACAAGTGGCGCCCGAACAGGGACTTTCCCCCGGAGCAGGGGCCTTCGGCCGGAGACTGCGGAGAAGCAGCGGACAACGGCACGAAAGGAAAGGGTGAGAGGAAGCCAGCTGTAGAGTGCTGCCCCGGCACTGGATTTTCGCACTGGCAGGAACGGATGCGGTAAGCCTGAGTGTTGCTAGCAAAGGAAAACCTGGGTAGGGCTTCCCAGGCAGCTGGGGGAGGAATGGGGTCTACCCTGACCAAGACAGAAGTGGCAGTGGTGAAACTCCTCCAACATATACTCTCTGAGAGAGGAATTAAATATGACGAAGCTGCGTTAAAGCAGTTACTCCTTTGGGCAAAAGACAAAGGACATTTTACAACCTTTAATGATGTCTTTGAAGTGCCTTTATGGGAGAAGATTGGTGACTCTCTCTGGAATGCGGTGTCAAGTGGTGATAAGGAAGCCTTTAAATTGTCTGCTACATGGAAGCTGGTTAGTGAAGCGTTAAAGGGAATAAAAGAGAGAGAAGTCACACATTCAGCTTTTATGGCTTTAGGACTGCAGACGTCTACTACCCCCTCACTGTTTGCGGGACCAACACCTCCCACGGCCCCGGTGGCTGTACCGGTGGCAGCTCCTTTATCACCGTGGGTACGGACGGCTCCGAAAAAAGCTGAGGAGCGGGGAGCGAGTAAAATAGATACAGATCCATCAGAACCGATAGTGCGCCCTAAAACACGAGCTCGATTTGAACTAATTGATTCAGACGCTGAACAGGAGACTTGGCAGAAACCCCCTCCGAAACCCCCTCCTCTCATTGATCTCTCTACGGATGAGGCTGAGCAGGAGGACAAGAAGGAGGGTAAACATGCTTTGTACCCACCTTTACCGGATTCGCCATTTACGGAGTCAGCAGTACCAGAGTCACAAGGACTTAAAGGACCGTTACCATCACGAAATGGACACGAACTTGACATGACAGAGCTTGGTAGACGACTGGAAGAATTAAAGACGGAATTGCAGCAGCATCGTTCAGCCAACGCCTCGGGACACGTGACTATGTCTCCCCCAAAACCCCCCTCTGTGTTCGGGACAAGTATTAGGGCCACCTCAACCTCCTTTGCAAATCCCTACTCCACCTTTAGATCAGGGCGGGGGGGAGGTTTGCGTCCATCTGGTAATGTGGGAGGTGAGGGAGAGGGTCAGCGTCCGCCCGCGTATACAGGGGAAGCGGGGGGGGGAAGTGAAATGGAAAGGGATCATTTGAGATGTGTTATTAGGAGTTATAATTCCACAAGCATATCCGGTGATTGTGGGTGCGGGTCCTGAGGGAAGAAATATTTGGCAACCCTTAGATTGGAAAATTGTAAAAGAAGCATTGTTACTATAGTTGGCGAGGGACAACACAGGTGAGGACTGCAGAGGGGTTGTTGCAGGGATGGCAAATCGTAACCCCACCTTAACTGAGCCAATGGATGCTTGTGAGAAAGTAGGAACCACCACATTTCAGAAGGAGCATTTAGCAAAAACTTTTGCAGCGGCAATTAAGGTAGTTCATCGTTGTTATACATGCGAACAGGAAGGTCACTTTAAGAAAAACTGCCTTAAGAAGTTGAAGCTGAGTGGGAGAGATAACTGTTTTGATGTGTCATTGCTGTGGGAAGCTAGGGCAGTTTGTGAAGCTGTGCAGGTCTCAGTATAATGCTCAAGGTCAGCTGATAACAACCAGCTGCAGATTGCAGGGCGGGGGAACCGTATGCTGACACAAATGAATCTTCCCAACCAGTTCCAGGCCTATGCAGTTAACTCGCAGCCCAAACCGCAGGGAGCGCAGGACTGGTGTTTCCACACGGGGTTAACCTGTGCGGCTGCCAAGCCTTGGACCTGTGGCAAACAGGGATAATGCTAATGCTGATTGTCAAAAGATCATTGAAGCTTTACCTGGAAAAACAGATTTGAATGCTATGATAAAGGCATGTGCAAAAGTGGGTACTGTGGAACATAAGGCTCAAGTTATGGCTGCGGCCGTACTTGGGGCTTACGTCGTCACAATTGCAGCCTATATTCCAATTGTTAGCAGGGGACACAACTTTAACAGCGCAGAGGTACAGCAACTGCTTACAGAAATAGAAAGCAGGCTACATTCCAAATTTGTACATCGTATTGATTTGAATCAGGAAATACAAATTATCACTTTGTTTGATAGGCAAATTCCGTATGCAATAATTGGTCAATGGAATTCAGAATGATCAAATTCGTTACATGTATTGGAATGGTTGTTTCTACCTTTAAGAACAAAGAAAACTGTTCCCCTGATTGCAGAGCTATTGGCACAGATTATCATCAAAGGTCGGATGCGATGTCGGGAGCTTGTGGCCAGAGATCCCTCCATCACTAACCGTTCCTATTGCAGCTCAATATTTTGAGTGGTGTATGGCTAATAGCTTTGCTTTGCAAACAGCCATGGAGAATTTCTCGGGACAGGTTGTTTACCACTTGCCCTCCCATCCTGTTATAAAATTGAGTGTGGAACTTCCAGTTGCCACAGGAGTGTTGTGCGCAGACACTCCTGTGGATGGAACTACCATTTTTACGGATGGATCTGGGAACACAGGCAAGGCGGGCCTTGTCTGGTATTCTGATGGCAAGTGGGAATCTATGGTAGTACAACAAAAGGGTTCACCTCAGGTGGTAGAATTACGAGCTGTATTAAAAATATTTCAGAATTTTCCCATTCCCTTTAATTTGATTGCTGATTCAGCATATGTAGCTGGCATTATAAAGCAATTGGATAGATCTGTTATAGAGCATATATGAAATCAGTGTGTTTTTGAATTGCTGCGAGCTTTGTGGCAAGAAATTCAAATCCGAACTGCATTGTTTTATGTTTTACATGTAAGAAATCATACTAATTTGCCTGGGTTTATTGCAGAAGGCAATGCTCGAGTGGACTCTTTTTGGTTTTTCATCCTAAAACAACAATTTGTACCAGAGTGGAAGCAATAGCACAATTGCTTATCAAAGTACATAAAAGGATTACAGACATTACCGGACTAGACTCAGATGCTATCTATTTATCTATCAAGAAGGAATATCTACAGTGGTTAACAAATCAGTCAACTATTTTCCAAATAGCCTTACAGGACTTTACTGGACAATTGTTAACACATTTACCAAAAGATAAAAAGCTACAGTTTATTTGCAAACAGGATTGGGAAGAAAAACCTATCAGATCAGAGATACCTGTGACTGGACTGGCTGTTTTTACTGATGCAGGAAAGCGATCACATTCAGCAGTTATTACCTGGCAAGAGGATGGACAATGGAAACATTGCAAATTCTCAGGACAAACTGAGGATTCATTGCAGACACTTGAACTTTTTGCAATATACCAGGTCTTTATAAAATGGAAGGACTTACCTGTAAATATTGTAACAGACTCTCTTTATGCAGCAGGCATTGTAAATCGAATTGAAAGAGCTTTTATACGACCAGTGAAGAATATGCAACTTTACACCATTTTGCTGCAGTTGCATCAGGCAATAAACCTCAGAGAGGTACCTTATTTTGTTACTCACATTCGTAGTCATCAATTTGATCAAGGTTTGAGCATTGGCAATAATAAAGCAGACACACTTGTGTCCTATACGCAAATATCACCAAATTTATTTGAACAAGCTCGCCTATCCCATCAATTCTTTCATCAATCAGCGAAAATGTTAGCGAAACAATTTCACCTCACCATGGCACAAGCACGTGAATTAGTTAGTGCTTGTCCTAATTGTCAGAAAATTGGCATGGGAATTGGAATAGGGATAAATCCTCGAGGACTGAGTGCGTTACAACTGTGGTAAATGGACGTTACTCACATTGCAGAATTTGGAAGGCTCAAATATGTTCATGTATCTGTTGATACGTTTTCACATGTAATATGGGCAACAGCACAGACTGGGGAAACAGGTCGTCATGTCAAACGACGTTTACTTGCTTGCTTTGCAAGTCTTGGGGTTCCACAACAACTTAAGACTGATAATGGACCAGCATATTGTTCACAGATTTTTCGTCAATTTTGTCAACTATGGGGTATTACACTTGTCACTGGGATTCCTCATTCGCCTACGGGTCAGGCGATTGTGGAACGTGCTCATAGTACATTGAAACAGCTTCTGCAAAAACAAAAAGGGGGAGAGGAGACTGAACCTTCCGAGAGACTTGCAAAAGCTGTTTATGTACTCAATCATCTAACTTTAGCAGGAGATAAGGAGCGACCCCCAATTGTAATACATTGGGAGGCAGATCGACAGGGAGCAAGCTATGTGCAAAACAAAGGCAAAGTGTGGTATAGGGAACCAGGTACTAACGAGTGGTTAGGACCAGGGGAACTATTACTAATGGGTCGAGGTTATGCTTCTGTCTCTACAGGCACAGGAGTATGATGGTTTCCAATCAAATGTATTAAACCATATGTGGAGGTGGAATCCAGATCCGGAGATCTGACAGAGTAGCAGAAGACAGCAGGGCAATCAGGGATGCAGCAGGAAATAATTGGCTCAAGAAAATCCTTCAAGAATTAGGTGGATTGTCTCTAAAAAGATGGTTAGCCACATTATTAGAGGGAATAGTTTATATAGTTGTGATTATAATTATCATAGGGATCTGCGTGGGTTGTGTTGAGGCAATCATTGAGAATAGTATATGGAAGTAGTGAGATAATAAATCTAACTACTTCCAAAGGGGGAAATTGATACCGGATGGTTTAGCAACGGTTTAGCAAGAGTAGGCCTCAGAGTAGGCTCTAAAAGGCCTGATCTGTGTTACCTTTATACAGAATCAGCTTTCCTGTCAGTAACTTTCCTTTCAGCTAGAATAATAGAGAATAACAGTATGTTCTGAAGTAAACTGCATGTTTTGTAGATAGAGTCTGCTTATGGGAATGTTTCTAATAGGCATTATCCTACTTGTGTTACCCTGTTTGTTTGCATGTTTGCAGAGAACTGTACAAAGAATGGTCAATACAGCCTTTTTGGCACAACAACAGAGAGCAGGATTTATGGGTAACCAAGGCTGGGATTCTCTGACCGGGCTCTGCGAGACGCAGGGAACCAGGTTGAAGTAAGAAACAAAGACAAAAAGGACGAGATAGGACATAGCTCGTTCAAAAATAAAAAGGGGGATTTGTGGGGTTCCCACGGGACAATGGTGGGAACGAGCTACTGAACGAGCTATGTCCAGGCATGTTCAGGGGGTGGTAATGGGGTGGTAATGAACTAGCCAATCATAATAAAGAACAAGGACTTTGGCTATGAGAAAAATAAGATATGGGGAAGTTGAAAAATAAGAAAGAATGCTGCACCTGCAAGATATAGCTTTTTAGCATAAACCAATCAGAACTAATATAGAGGCGTGTGAACAAAGCATACTAACCAATCATAATAGAAATGACATGTACACAGAGTGTGTACAAAACCAGAATAGTATAAATGTACCCTCAGATACGTAAATAAACGAGATCTGCTTAACGATCATATTTATCTGCGTGCATTTACTCCGTGCCCTCTCAACAATCCTTGATCTCAGAGTCTGTGCCTTCCTTGCCGCCCGCTGCAAATGGCGCCCGAACAAGGTTGAAGATTAACGAAGAAGCGGCGGCGACTCTGATCGATCAATTGTCAGGGGCTAGCGCGCGCCAGGACCGGAGAGTCCCCAGGACCTGAGAGTGAGTCCCCAGGACCGAAGAGTCCCCAGGACCGGAGAGTCCCCAGGATCAGTGAGTTCCGCGATCGCAATAAACATGGGACAGGCTAGTTCCCAAGAGCATAAGCTCTACACTGAGGTATTACAGTGTATATTACGTGAACAGGGCTATAAGGTCCAATTAGCGAAACTGGTGCAGTTATTAGTGTGGATCAAAGACAACTGTACCTGTTTCCCTGTATCAGGGACTTACGATGCAAAGATTTGGGCGAAAGTGGGAGTAGAAATACAAAAACGGAACACGTTGCAGTCTGATATTCTAAAGGATTTAGAAGCAACGATGAGGGTTGTTTTTACAGCACTCTCTGCACTCCAGCCTGTAGAGGAGTATTTGCAATCTCTGGCATCCCCTCCTATTAACACCTTAGTGGATGTGAAGGAGCAACAGGAGCCTATATATGAAACAGTCTCCGGAGAATCAGACGATCCTTACGATCTTGATTTCACAGACCCAGACATACAGTCCAATTTATACCCACCATTAACATCGGTAAAAGAAACGGCTGCAGCCGTCCCTTCGGTGCGGGGGGTCTCGCAGCCGGCAGCAGCAGCGGCAGCGGTTACGGCCAGAGCACAGTTAACACCAACAGCTCCTCCGTATCCTGCGTCTGCCGAGCCACCTATTGGCTTTGCTGAAAAGGCACCAGAGTCTCGTGTAACGAAATACAAAACACTGGCAGAAAATTGTAGAGAGGAAGCTGCTCGTAAAGGAGATTTTGCCATGCTGACGGCGATGCCGGTAATCTGTCGCCGAAATCATTCTCCTGAGTATCACTACCTTAGTTATGAAATGATTAAGGAAGTACGGGCCGCGGTGAGAGACTATGGTTTGCACAGTAACTATACTTCAAATTTGGTAACAGTCATTGGGGAATCCTATACTATGACTCCACATGATTGGAAGTCACTTTTGCGGATGATTTTAACACCTGCACAGTATTCAGTGTGGCAGAGTACCAGGAGGCTGCTTCTGCAGACACTTTGGAAAATAGGCAAGAATATTTGGGAATTAATCAGTATGCGACACCAGAGGTACAGGCACGGCTACCTCGTCAGCGTTTACAACAGATCTCTGCATTGGCTTTAAAGTGCCTGAAACGCGTTCCAGAGGCAGGGAAATGCCAGCCCTCTTTTGCGGCAGTCAGGCAAGGAGCTCAAGAACCCTATGTTACATTTATTGATCATTTACAAACAGCGTTGAGCAGGCAGATTGATGATGAAAATACAGTAGAAACGCTGTTATTACAATTGGCTTATGAAAATGCAAATGCAGATTGTGAAAGAATTTTGGGCCCTCTAAAAAACTCTTACAAAAGTATAGCAGAATTTATTAAAGCCTGTCAGAATGTGTGTTCTGAAGAGCATAAAGCTACTTTACTTGCAAGTGCCTTGGCTCAGCAACTTGTTGTGGGACGAGCAGAAATGAAATGTTTTGAGTGTAATCAAATGGGGCATATTAAAAAGAACTGCCCAAAGCCGACAGTAAAGAAAAAAGATGAGCAGAAAGGATGGTTCTCCCACAGGGCATGATGAACAGTCCCACAATTTGTCAGTTAGTGGTCTCTGCTGCAATAGAGCCGACTCGAAGTATTTTTAAACAGTCTCTTATTTACCATTATATGGATGACATTCTCATTGCAGCTTTGACACAGACAGAACTGATGAAAACTGTAAATCATCTAAAAGACTCTTTACAACAATTTGGGCTTCATATTTCCCCAGAAAAAATACAGACAGAACCGCCCTGGAAGTATTTGGGATGGGTACTGTTTACCAGACCCTTACGACCACAAAAACTTCGTTTGGTAAACAACATCTCTACATTAAATGATTTGCAGCAACTACTAGGGACAATTAATTGGATTTGTCTTGTGCTGGGTATTTCTTCTGAAGAGTTGAGTACCCTGTTTAACACCTTGAAGGGGGATTCAGATTTAACTTCGCCTCGAATCCTTTCTGACAAAGCAAAACAGGAATTGGCATTGGTAATTCAAAAACTTACAACTTCTCAAGCAGGACGTATAATCTTACATTTGCCTCTTCTATTTTTTGTGATTCACACGAAATTCCAGCCTTATGGGCTATTTGCTCAATTGACAGAATCACAGCAATTAGTTAGCCTGGAATGGATTTTCTTATCACACACCTTTACAAAAACAATTACGACTCCTTTGGAGATGGTCATTATGGTGATTCAGAAAGGACGGTTCAGGATACAGCAGCTGACGGGTCGAGACCCTGACATTATTTACCTACCCTTTCATAAGGAAACGCACATTACTCTGATGAGGGACAGCCTTGAATTTCAGGCTGCTCTGGCTGATTACTTGAATGATATCGATTTTACTTTGCCACAGAATAAAATCTTGCAAGCCTTACCTTCCCTCTGCTTACAACCACAGAGAGTGATGGTGCCTCACCCTATACCAAATGCAAAAACGGCTTTTACAGACGGCTCAGGTAAAACAAAGGCGGCCGTAGTGGCCTGGAAAGAAAAGGCACAATGGCAACACACATCAATTACTGTGGAAGCGTCCACTCAGATTGTTGAATTGTCTGCAATACATTTAGCTCTGACATTGTTTGCAAGCGAACCTATTAATATTGTATCAGATTCACTATATGCTGTTGGCGCTATTAACCGCTTAGAAGCTGCATTTATCAAAGCAATTAGCAATCAAGGGCTGTATAAACTTTTCCTTGCTATTGCAACTCTGCTTCAGCAACGACAGCATCCTTGCTTTATTGTTCATATTAGGTCTCACACTCGCTTGCCAGGACCTCTGGCAGAAGGGAATGCAGTAGCTGATAAGTACACTGTTTTGCCCATAACATCATCCTCCCTTACTCAACGATTTCAACATGCACAATTATCTCACTCCTTTTTCCATCAAAATGCTCGCAGTTTACAGAAAGAATTTGCTCTGACAAAAACGCAGGCTCGTGATATTATTCAGGCATGTAACGATTGTCAACTATATAATACTGCAACTTATCATGATGGTGTAAATGTCAGGGGACTGAAGGCTAATGAAATTTGGCAAACAGATGTTACACATTATCCACCTTTTGGCAGGCAAAAGTATGTTCATGTTACTGTGGATACCTTTTCTGGTTATGTTGTTTCTTCTGCAGCTACAGGGGAACGGACTCAGGATGTTAAGAAACATTGGACAAGGTGCTTTGCACTTATGGGCCTCCCTAAACAAATAAAAACAGACAATGGACCCGCCTATGTATCTCGAGCAGCGGCCTTATTCCTACAACAGTGGGGTGTGTCTCACGTTACAGGTATCCCGCACACCCCCACCGGACAAGCCATAATTGAACGGACACATCAAAACTTGAAACACATGTTGCAAAAACAAAAAAGGGGGAGTGTAGCCACAGCTCCTCAAGAACAATTAGATATGGCTGTGTTCATTTTAAATTTTCTAAATCGGTCATCTTCTCGATTAGATACCACGGCAGTGGAACGACATTTTCAGGCTAAAGTTCCCTTTACACAAAATCCTAAGGTTTGGTATAAAGATCTGCCAGGCCCAACTGATTGGCGTGGACCAGTAGAATTGTTGACATGGGGGAGGGGATATGCTTGTGTTTTACTCCCAACAGGTCCTCGTTGGCTACCTGCGAGATGCGTGAAGCCATACCATGAGCTGGAGAAACCACAACCAGAACCCGATACCAGAAATGCAGACGCTGAAAGCACAGGGACCACGCAAGCGATGTAGAACAGTCAACCTGACACCCAGCATTACTTGGGGAATGCTGAAATGACTGGATGAGTACGCAAGTAGCATGCTGCGAGGGGTCTTGGGTGGTCTCTGGTGGTCGTGGTCCCCCCATAGTTGTGCTGTCTGCTGTGTGACTTCGCTTCCGCGCGGGCGTGGTTAGGGCCTTTCTGTTGGCACATGCAGGTGGCTCTGAGGAGAAGATACTGTTTTGATTCTCACAGCAGTTATCTCTTCTAGAGCGTGTGAATCAAGTAAATTTGGACACTACAGGGATGTTGTTCACAGTCTTGTTTATCTTTGACCTTTCTTCGTAATTAGTGATGCTACAGCATTGTTGTATAGATATCTATGTTTATTCCTTTTTCTATATGTATTTATTGCATGCCTCTGTATATTGCTCTGCTCTACACCCCGCAAGCCAAATGTGCACGTCCAGCTTTGCACTCCCCAGGAGAAGCAGTCTCTTGAGCGAGGGGGTAGAATGTGGGAATATAACGGAAGATGGGCGAGGAGGATTGTAAACACACTCAAGTGACTTGCACCTGGGGTGTCAAAAAACACGTATATCATACTACTAACTGTTATTTAGTCTTGTGTGCTGGACAAGTAGAGCATCTGCATTCAGATAACATAGGCCTGTGATAAGGCTCAGGGGCACCTGATGGTTTATGCCTGGGATTCCTGCCCTGCTGTGGGGGGGATCGGGGCGCAGTGGAGGGCTGCCGCCTGCCAGAGATCCCTGGTGTGCAGGCGAGGGCGGCGGGCCCGGAATCTCTCTCGCTCTCTCTATAGCAGGAACTGAACTCCGCGGTGCCTGCGTCCCTGCTTGTGTGCCTTTACCCCGGGTGCTGCTTCAGAGATCTCTCGGTTTGCAAGTTCTTCACTTTACCTGGTCTGCAATCAGAGGACTCTGAAAAGCCGAAGCCCACATCATGACCACCCTTGTCATCAAATAAACAAAAAAGGGGGAAATGTGGAAGACCCTCAGCATGCAAAGAGCTGTGCTTTACTTGGGGAGCATAAGATTTGCTTGGGAACACTGCACTGAGAATAGTTTTTGCTTGCTTCTGAGATAAAGGAGCCGAGACCAGTTCACAGGGCTCTTTGAGGCATGTAACAAGTAAACATGTGTTGAAGGTCAGTTCTGAACACAGAGCTGAAAACAGGAATGGTTGTTGATGTTTTGAGCCCAGGACACTGTGGCTCTTCCCAGGATGGGTGATGAGTGCTTAGCGTGTGAATGTTGATGTTATCTTGAACTGCCTAGTCTGGCTCCTGCATTGTAGCAGTTAAATAGAGTAGTAGCATAACAATAAAAAGCCTTAGGCCTTTCGGCTTCAGGCCCTTGCATCCTCGATCTCAGAGTCTGTGCCTTCTTTGCGGCCCGCCGCAGAGATATGGATATGATGGATAGAATATTCTGTGGAGAAGGAACTGGCTGGAAGAACAAGGTCAGACTGGACAGGGCTCTGAGCAAGCTGATCTAGTTGAAGATGCCCCAGTCTATGGCAGGAGGGTTGGACTAGACGACTGTTAAAGTTCCCTTCCAACCTAAATGATTGTATGATTCTAAAATTCTATATGTTGACGAGACACCCCCTCTGAGCCTTCTCTTCCCAGCGTGAACAGTCCCAGCTCCCTCAGCCTTTCCTCATGGAAGAGATGCTCCATTCCATAATCATCTTTGTGGCCCTTCACTGGCCTCTGTCCAATATATCCAGCTATTTCTTGCCCTGGGGAGCCAAGAAGTGAAGCCACTCCACCAGGTGTGACCTCACCAGTGCTGAGCAGAGGGGAAGGATCACCTCCCTGACCTGCTGGCAACACTGCTCCTGGGGCAGCCCAGATACCATTAGCCCTCTTTGCTGCAACACTACTTTGCTGGCTCATGGTCGAGTTGTTGTCCACCAGAGCCCTTGGGTGCTTTCCTCGGAAGGTGATTTGCATCTGAGTGGCCCCCAGCCTGCCCTGGTGCCTGGGGTTGTTCCTCCCCAGCTGCAGGACTTTGCTCTTGCCCTTGTTGAACTGCATGAGGTTCGTGCCAGCGCACTTCTGCAGGCTGTCGAGGTCCCTCTGGATGGCAGCACAGCCCTCTGTGTGTCTTGGTGCCCGCGGGCAGGGGCCGGGAGTGAGGGCAGGGCGGGCTGGGGGTGCGGGGCACGGGGAGGGTCGTGCGAGGGGACGCTGCGGGCCGACAGCCCGTCCCTGGCGCTGGGGCCGGGGCCGGGGCTGGGGCTGGGTCCGGCCCCAGCTGCGCCTGGCCGAGGCGCCGACCCCGTTCCGCAGGGCTCGGCAGGGCGACAAGCCGGGACAGCGCCGGAGCCGCGCCGGCAGCCACGGGCCAGGAGCCTTGGTGTGCCGGGGCGCCGCGCTCCTCCTGTGGCCGAGGCCCTGCCCCGCGTCCCTCCCCGCGCCCGCCCTTCTCCTGCCGCCAAGGGGCCGCGGCACCGGGGGGCCCGGCCGGGCCGGGGCGGGGCGGGTGTGCTGGGGGCGGGCAGAGGCGTGGGCGCTGCCCCGGCGAGGGGCCGAGGCGGCGGGGCGGGCAGGAGCGGGCCCGAGCGCGGCTCCGCTCGGCTCGTGTGCGGCTCCCGCCGGGCGGTGCGGGCCCGGCCGGCCCCGGCGCGGCAGGGCACGATGGCGGGCGGGCTGGGGCCGTGGCTGCTGGCCTTGTCCTTGGCCGCGGGGCCGGCAGGTGAGAGGCGGGCGGGGAGGGCAGCGAGGCCGGGGCTGGGCCCGGGGCTGGGGCTGCCCGCGGGCGGCCCTGCCCGTGCCGGGGCCCCGGGGCTGCGGCTGCTGCCGCGCCGGGCGCGCTGTCGCCTGTCGCTCGCCTTCGTTATCGGGGAAGGGGGGAGCGGGGGGGGACAGGGAGAGGGAGAGGAAGGAGGAGAGGGAGAAGGAGGAGGGTGATGGAGGGAGAGATGGGGGGAGAGAGGGTCGGCGAGATGGAGCCGGAGAGGGAGAGCGGGAGAGGACGGGGCGAGGGAGGGGGAGGCTTTGGGCGAGCGGGTCGGGGCCGGGGTGCCGGGAGCAGGCGCGGCTGAGCCCCGAGGAGGGCAGGCGGGGCATTGGCCCGGGCGCGGGGCTTTGCCGGGAGAGAGGGGGGCGGCGGCTGTGGCTGTGTCGGGGCGGGGGGCGCCGGGGCGGCGGGTGACCGTGGCCGGGCCGTGGGCGCGCCCTGCCCGGCTGCCTGCGCTCTCCGTCCGCAGGGGTGTGGGCGCAGCCGAGGCTGGTGGAGGCCGGCGGAGGGCTGCGAGCGCCCGGGGACTCCGTGCTCCTCTCCTGCCGCGGGGCCGGCTTCGACTTCGACCGTTATTCGATTCGGTGGTACCGTCAGGCACCCGGTGGCAGACCCGAGAGGGTGTCCCTTATCAGTTATGATTCCTCACGCATTCTATACGGGCAGTCAGTGGAGGGTCGAGCCACGGTGTCCCGGGACAATTCCCGGTCCGAGTCATCTCTGTCCCTGCGTGCCCTGCACCCCCGGGACTCTGCTCGCTACTTCTGTGCAGTTCGCACGGCGACAGGAAATCCAGCTGAGCTTTAACACAAACCTGCTGGGCCCAGCACAGGGTGCAAGAGCTGTGGGGCAGGTGAGTGCTGCGGTGTGGGTGAGATAGGGCTCAGGGCTGTTCCCAGGAACTGAGGGGCCATCACTGCACTGCAGGTGTTCCTGGCCTTTCCTGCAAAATGAAGGAAATGTAATTGATCCCCTACTAAAATAAAATATGATTGTGATAAGCGGTATAAAACCAGAGCAAAACCTGACATAATCTTGTCCCCACTCCTTCTCCCCGCTTCCCAGGTTCAACTTCAAACCTGACTCATCTACCTCCTCTCTCCATGTGGCACAGGGACAATGGGGAATGGGGTGTGGGGTCAGTTCATAGCTGTTGATGCCTACTCTTCCTTCCTGCCTCCCATGGTCTGCAGACCTTCACAAACATCTCCAGGGTGGTTCCTTCCCAAGAACTGCAGTCCTTCAGGATAAACCTGCTCCAGTGTGGGCTCTCCATAGTCCCCAATTCCTGTCACGGTCTTCTCATGTGCTCTCCACAGGATCCCTTCACTGGCTACAGGAAAATACCTGTTCTACCATGGTCTCTTCCCCAGGTTGCAGGGCAATCTCTGCTGTGGCACCTGGAGCACCTCCTCCCACTCCTCCTTCACTGAACTTGGTGTCTGCAGGGTTGTTTCTCACACTTTCTTTCCTCACTTCTCCCACAGCCGCACCCTCTTTTGACTTCTCTTCAATATCTTGCTCTGTAGGTGTTACCAGCTTTGCTGATGGGCTCAGCTTTGCCCTGCAGGTGATCTGATGCCAAGCTGGCTGGAACTGGCTGTGTGTGGCATGGAGCGGTCCCTGGCTTCTTCCCACAGAGGCCACCACTCCACTACAGCCCCCTGCTACCAAATCTTTGCAATGGACAGCTAATACATGGGTGTCACAGACCATCTCAGTGCTGAGTGAATGAGTGGGCTGTGCCTGGGGAACAGATTGTGGACTGCTCATGGCCAGGTGGTATCACAGGTCCAGAAACCTGAGCAGAGCAGGTCTGTGAGCAGAGAGGAGCTGGGGAGAGGTGAGCAGGAGATGCTGTGGCCATGTGGGATTTTGCGTGCACGGGGTCATGGCCTGTTGCAGCTAGCGTGGATGGGGTGGTGGAGCTGAGTGTTGAGCTGGAGGTGGTGCCAGAGTTGCTGGTAACACTCCTCGTGGTGCCACCCAGGATACAAGTGGCCACCTTTGCAGCTCTGGAGGGATAACCTTCTGGGTGCCAGATGCTTACCAAGCCACTCTCTGACTCCCCTTCCTCAATGAGACGGGGAGAAAATAAAGATTTGTGAGTCAAAATAAAGACAGGTAGATTGCTTAACAACCACAGGTAAAACAGACTTGGGAAAAATTAACGTATTGCGGCTCAAAAATAGAGGAGGAAAATGAGAAACAATGTCAAAATTCAGAACACCTTCCCAGGTTCAACTTCACCCTTTCGTTCCTGATTCTTCTGCCTCCTCCACACCCCAAACAGTGCAGGGAGATGGAGAAGGGGGGTTGGTGTCAGTAGCAGAGGGCTACAAAGATGGTTAGAGGACTGGAGCATCTCTCTTATGAGGAAAGGCTGTGGGAGCTGGGTCTGTTTAGCCTGGAGAAGAGAAGACTGAGAAGGGATCTTATCAATACTTACAAATACCTTCGGAGCAGGTGTCAAGAGGATGGGGCCAGGCTCTTCTCAGTGGTACCTAGTGACAAGACAAGGGGCAATGGGCACAATCTGAAACATGGGAAGTTCCATCTGAATATGAGGGAAAAACATTTTTACTTTGAGGGTGCCAGAGTCCTGGCACAGGCTGCCCAGGGAGGGTGGGGAGTCTCCTTCTCTGGAGATACTCAAAACCTGCCTGGATGTGACCCTGTGCAATGTGCTCTGGGTGAACCAGCTTTGGCAGGGGCTTGGACTAGATGATCTCCAGAGGTGCCTTCCAACCCCAAGCATTCTGTGATAACGCTTCATCTCTACCACTCATTCCTTCTCAGCCTTTTCCCGTGCTCTGGTGTGGGGTCCCTCCCATGGCGTACAGTCCTTCATGAATTGCTCCAGTGTGGGGCCTGTCCCCAGAGTGCATTCCTTCAGGAATAGACTGCTCCGGCCTGGACCCCCCCATGGGTCCCAGTTCGTTCCTGAAAACCTGCTTCTGCCTGGGCTCTCCATGAGCACCAGCTTCCCTCAGGGCACATCTAACTGCTGTGGCATGGGGTCCTGCATGGGTTTGCAGTGTGGCTCTGACAGAGGCCTCCATGGGCTGCAGCAGGACAAGCTGTTTCACCATTGTCTTCTCCACAGGCTGCAGGTGAATCTCTCCTCCAGCACCTGGAGCATCTCCTCCCCCTCTGTCTTCATTGCCCTTGGTGTCTGCAGGGGGTTTTATCTCACAGGTTTTCTTACTTTTCTCTCTCACAGCTGCTGTGCAGCATTTTTACCTTGTTGTAAATATGTTATCACAGAGGCACCACTAGTTTAGCTGATTGGCTCAGCTTTGGCCAGTGGTGTGGTCCTGTGGAGCTCGCTGGATTTGGCCATGTCTGACACAGGGACAGCCCTGATCTCCTTGCACAGAGGCTGCCCATGCAGCCTGTCCTGCATCCAAACCTTGCCACATAAACCCAATATAGACAACAAGGTCACATTGCTGGCTCATGTTCAACAGGGCGTCCAGAAGGAGCCTTCAGGCTTTAGGGCCTTTCCATCTGGATGGCGCCCAGCCCATACTGGTGTGTGGGGTTGTTCCTCCCCAGGTGCAGGACTTTGCACTTTCCCTTGTGTTTTGGGTTAACCCCCAGAGGCAGCCGAGCACCGTACAGCCGCTCACTCGCCGCCTCCTCGGCAGGATGGGGGACAGAATTGGAAGCACCCAAGAGAGAAAACTCATAGGTTAAGATCAAGAAAGTGTAATAGGTGACGAAAAAGGTGCATGCACGAGCCAAGCAAAATAAGGAATTCATTCCCTACTTCCCACTGACAGGCAGGTGTTTAGCCATTTCCAGGAAAACAGGCCTTTCTCACGCATAACGGTTACTTGGGAAGACAAATGCCATAACTCCAAACGTTCCCCTTCCCTCCTTCTTCCCCTGAGTTTTATTGCTGAGTATCATGTCCTATGGTACGGAATATTCCTTTGGTACGTTGTGATCAGCTGTCCTGCCGTGTACCCTCTCAGCACCTTGTGCACCCCCAGCCTAGCCACTGTTGTGGCACCATACAAACCAGAAAAGGCCTTGATGATGTGTAGGCACCTTTCAGCAAGAGGTTAAACATCCCTGTGCCATCGACACTTTTTTACTCACAAATTCAAAGCACAACACCATGCAAGTTACTATGAAGAAAATGAACTCCATCCCAGCGATAACCAGTACCCCTTGTAGAACTGCCTGGGTTTCCCATCAGCCCATTTCTCCAGCCTGCTGAGGTCCCTCTGGGTGGCAGCACAACCCTCTGGTGTAGCAGCCCCTCCTCCCCAAAAGAACTTTGCTGGGCTTCCTCTTTATTCCATCCTCCAGATCATGGATGAAGGTGTTAAAGAGGACTGGACCCAGTATTGACCCCTGCGGTACGTTGCTAGATGCTGGCCTCCAACTAGACTTGATGCCACTGGTCACCACACTCGAGGACCGTCCATGTGTCCACTATTCAGTCCAGCTCACTGTCTGCTCATTCAGACGAGACTTCGTTAGCTTCTCTCTGAGGATCTTGTGTTAAGAGGATAGTGATGAAAGCCTTCCTGAAGTCAAGGTAGACAATATGCACTGTTCTCTTCCCTATAAAACCAGACATTTCATGACAGAAATTGGTTATCAAGTTGGTCAAGCATAAGTTCCATTTGGTGAATCCTCCTGATATTCCTGGGAGGGAATATTAGGAGTTGAGGGCAGGGAGGGGGACAGGTAGCTCTGCAGTGTGGAGAGGAGTAGCATGGCACAGGCGGGTATGAGTGGGGGGTTGTTTCCACTCCCTTGCACATATCATTCGCAAGGTCGTGAGTGTGCCTGTGAGTCCTTTGCAGAACCACAGAGAGGTTGAAGGTGGAAGGTACCTAAGGAGGTCATCTGGTCCATCCTGCCTGCTTAAGCAGCCGAGTTCCCAAGACCATGTCCAGACTGTTTTCAAATATCTGCAAGCAAGGAGACTCTGCAAACTCTCTGGGTAGCCTGTGCCAGTCCTTGGTCAGAAACAGAGTGTAAATGTGCTTCCTGATGTTCAGCAGAAGCATCCTGTGTTTCTATTTGTGTGCATTGACTCTTGACCTGTCACTGAGCACCACTGAAAAGAGCCTGGCCCCGTCTTCTTTGGACTCTCTCTTCACTTGTTTCTGTACATTGACGAGGCGACCACTGAGCCTTCCCTTCTCCAGGGTAAAGAGTCTTCGACCGTAGCTGCCTTTCTTCATGTGCAGCACAGCCCTCTGTGTGTCTTGGTGCCCGCGGGCAGGGGCCGGGAGTGAGGGCAGGGCGGGCTGGGGGTGCGGGGCACGGGGAGGGTCGTGCGAGGGGACGCTGCGGGCCGACAGCCCGTCCCTGGCGCTGGGGTCGGGGCCGGGGCTGGGGCTGGGTCCGGCCCCAGCTGCGCCTGGCCGAGGCGCCGACCCCGTTCCGCAGGGCTCGGCAGGGCGACAAGCCGGGACAGCGCCGGAGCCGCGCCGGCAGCCACGGGCCAGGAGCCTTGGTGTGCCGGGGCGCCGCGCTCCTCCTGTGGCCGAGGCCCTGCCCCGCGTCCCTCCCCGCGCCCGCCCTTCTCCTGCCGCCAAGGGGCCGCGGCACCGGGGGGGCCGGGCCGGGCCGGGGGGCGGGGCGGGTGTGCTGGGGGCGGGCAGAGGCGTGGGCGCTGCCCCGGCGAGGGGCCGAGGCGGCGGGGCGGGCAGGAGCGGGCCCGAGCGCGGCTCCGCTCGGCTCGTGTGCGGCTCCCGCCGGGCGGTGCGGGCCCGGCCGGCCCCGGCGCGGCAGGGCACGATGGCGGGCGGGCTGGGGCCGTGGCTGCTGGCCTTGTCCTTGGCCGCGGGGCCGGCAGGTGAGAGGCGGGCGGGGAGGGCAGCGAGGCCGGGGCTGGGCCCGGGGCTGGGGCTGCCCGCGGGCGGCCCTGCCCGTGCCGGGGCCCCGGGGCTGCGGCTGCTGCCGCGCCGGGCGCGCTGTCGCCTGTCGCTCGCCTTCGTTATCGGGGAAGGGGGGAGCGGGGGGGGACAGGGAGATGGAGGAGGAGAGGGAGAAGGAGGAGGGTGATGGAGGGAGAGAGGGTCGGCGAGATGGAGCCGGAGAGGGAGAGTGGGAGAGGACGGGGCGAGGGAGGGGGAGGCTTTGGGCGAGCGGGTCGGGGCCGGGGTGCCGGGAGCAGGCGCGGCTGAGCCCCGAGGAGGGCAGGCGGGGCATTGGCCCGGGCGCGGGGCTTTGCCGGGAGAGAGGGGGGCGGCGGCTGTGGCTGTGTCGGGGCGGGGGGCGCCGGGGCGGCGGGTGACCGTGGCCGGGCCGTGGGCGCGCCCTGCCCGGCTGCCTGCGCTCTCCGTCCGCAGGGGTGTGGGCGCAGCCGAGGCTGGTGGAGGCCGGCGGAGGGCTGCGAGCGCCCGGGGACTCCGTGCTCCTCTCCTGCCGCGGGGCCGGCTTCGACTTCGACCGTTATTCGATTTGGTGGTACCGTCAGGCACCCGGTGGCAGACTCGAGTGGGTGTCCCTTATCAACCATGATTCCTCACGCATTCAATTCGGGCAGTCAGTGGAGGGTCGAGCCACGGTGTCCCGGGACAACTCCCTGTCAGAGTCATCTCTGTCCCTGCGTGCCCTGCACCCCCGGGACTCTGCTCGCTACTTCTGTGCAGTTCGCACGGCGACAGGAAATCCATCTGAGCTTTAACACAAACCTCCTGCCAGGGTCTCAGCTCTGGGCCTCGAAGATGGAAGGGAGGTGTGTCCCATAGATGTTCAAGGTTGCTCCCAGGGACTCATGTAGTGACAGCATGCAGTTTCATTCTGAGAGGGGCGAGATACATTTTTCCTTTCCCCAAATAATTTCTCCCCCTTCCATTTGCCTTCTTCCCATTTCTCAACCCAAATCTCACTCCTCTCACACCCAGAAAATATTTCAATTTTAAAAACAAGTTTTACTACTTCCATCGTTTCCCTGTAGTACAGGTACCCAGTCATGACCCGACTGGTGAGGTGTGTGAATAGCCCTGCTGTGCTTTTGGGCATGGCTCAGGCTGACTCAGTCCAGCCCATGAGTTTTACTCCCTGAGGTGCGAGCAGAGGAAATGGGGAATGTACACAAGAGGGTCATTTGCTCTCCCAGCACCGAGACTGTAATGGAAGCAACAGCTTGTGAGCATGTTTGCAGCTGCTGGTTCCTGGAGATCACAAGCAGAAGCTCGGGGAAGTGGTAGAGAAGGTGAAGCAATTACTTGAGCTGTTCCTGCCTGTTTGTCCTTGTCTCCCAGTGTTGCACATGCGTGTTCTCAGTTGCAGGACAGAGGCCTCAGGCCCCGTGGTAGGGAAGGTCTCAGAGTCTCACGCTCACCTGCCACATCTAGTGGCAGGCAAGTCTATGGCCGTGGCAAAAGGCGAGTGCCCTCCTTGCCTACCTTGCCTCCACAGGTGCCTCTGAGCAATAGATATGAAGCCCTAGTGGAATACAGCCGGTCCAATGGGGATGTGGTGGAGAGGCAACCTATATCAGAGGTCCCACCACAGTCAGAAAAACCTGACAGGCGTATAGCTACCTCCTCCACAAGGAAGAAGAGAAGAGTTTTAGTGGTTGGAGACTCCTTCCTAAAGGGATCTGAGGGCCCAATATGCAGAGCTGACCCCCATCACAGGGAGGTCTGCAGCCTGCCTGGAGCCTGAATCAGGGATATCACCAGGAAACTCCCCAACCTGGTGAAGGCCACAGACTACTACCCCCTGCTGATCTTCCAGACAGGTGGGGAAGAAGCTGCATCCCGTAGTCTGAGGGGGATGAAGAAAGACTACAAGGCCCTAGGACGGTTGGTGAAAGAGTCTGGGGCACAAGTTGTTTTCTCATCCCTCCTTCCATTTTCAGGTGATGACATGGGATGGAATAGTAGGATTCTCTCTATTAATGCCTGGCTACGAGACTGGTGCTACAGGCAGGGCTTTGGGTTCTTTGATAATGGCTGGTTTTATAAGACACCAGGCGTGACCGTAATACATGGGAAAGGTTTATGTCGTAGGGGCAAAAGGGTTCTGGGACAGGAATTAGCAGGGCTCATTCAGAGAGCTTTAAACTAGATTCGAAGGGGGATGGGGTAGTAGCTGGGCTTGCACCACTGGGGCAACGCTCTAGTGTTGAGGTAGACCAGGAGGCCCCCCATCCCCCTGGGGTGAAATCGGTGTGCTCAGCTCGCTCCCTGAAATGCCTGTACACCAATGCACGCAGCATGGGGAATAAACAGGAGGAGTTGGAAATCCGTGTTCGGTCGGGGGGCTATGATCTAGTGGCAATCACAGAGACTTGGTGGGACGCCTCGCATGACTGGAATGTGGTCATGGATGGCTATGTCCTGTTCAGGAAAGACAGGCCAGTAAGGAGAGGTGGTGGAGTTGCTCTTTATGTGAGTGAGCAGCTAGAATGTATTGAGTTCTGTCCAGGGGTGGATCAGGAGCGAGTTGAGAGTTTGTGGGTGCGAATTAAGGGGCAGGCTGGCAGGGGTGATACTGTTGTGGGTGTCTATTACAGGCCACTGGATCAGGATGAGGAGGGTGATGAGGCCTTCTACAGGCAGCTGAGAGCAGTCTCGCAATTACAGGGCCTGGTTGTTGTGGGGGATTTCAACTACCCTGATATTTGCTGGGAGGCCTACTCAGCCAGCCATCCTCAGTCCAGGAGGTTCCTCCAGTGCATTGATGATAACTTTCTGATGCAAATGGTGGATGAGCCAACTAGGAGAGGAGCGCTGCTGGATCTTATCCTTACTAACAAGGAGGGTCTGGTTGAAGAGGTGAAGGTTGAGGGCAGCCTTGGTTGTAGCGACCATGATATGGTAGAGTTCAGGATCTCATGTGGCAGGACCAGAATAGCTAGCAGAATCGCAACCCTGGACTTCAGGAGGGCCAACTTTGGCCTTTTCAAGCAATTGCTAGGGGAAATCCCATGGGACAGGGTACTAGAAGGTAAGGGGGCCCAAGACAGTTGGTTAGCATTCAAGGACTGCTTCTTCCGAGCTCAAGATCAGAGCATCCCAGCAGGTAGGAAGTCAAGGAAGGGTACCAGGAGACCTGCATGGTTAAACAGGGAACTGCTGGGCAAACTCAAGTGGAAGAAGAGAGTGTCCAGATCATGGAAGGAGGGGCTGGCCACTTGGGAGGAATATAAGTCTGTTGTCAGAGGATGTAGGGAGGCAACTAGGAAAGCTAAGGCCTCCTTGGAATTAAACCTTGCAAGAGAGGTCAAGGACAACAGAAAGGGCTTCTTCAAATACATTGCAGGTAAAGCCAACACTAGAGGCAATGGAGGCCCACTGATGAATGAGGTGGGGGCCCTGGAGACAGAGGATAAAAAGAAGGCGGAGTTACTGAATGCCTTCTTTGCCTCTGTCTATACTGCTGGAGGCTGTCCTGAGGAGCCCCGGACCCCTGAGGCCCCAGAAGAAGTCAGGATAGAGGAGGAATCTGTCTTGGTAGATGAGGGCTGGGTCAGGGACCAATTAAGCAATCTGGACGTCCATAAATCCATGGGCCCTGATGGGATGCACCCGCGGGTGCTGAGGGAGCTGGCGGAAGTCATTGCTAGGCCACTCTCCATCATCTTTGCTAAGTCGTGGGCAACGGGAGAGGTGCCTGAGGACTGGAGGAAAGCGAATGTCACTCCAGTCTTCAAAAAGGGCAAGAAGGAGGACCCGGGTAACTATAGACCGGTCAGCCTCACCTCCATCCCCGGAAAGGTGATGGAACAACTTGACCTTGGTGCTGTCTCTACGCACATCAAGGATAGGGGGATCATTAGGGACACTCAGCATGGCTTCACCAAGGGGAAGTCATGCCTAACCAACTTGATAGCCTTTTATGAGGACGTAACCCGGTGGATAGATGATGGTAAAGCTGTGCATGTGGTCTCTCTCGATTTCAGTAAAGCGTTTGACACGGTCTCCCACAGCATCCTCGCAGCTAAACTGAGGAAGTGTGGTCTGGATGATCGGGTAGTGAGGTGGATTGTGAACTGGCTGAAGGAAAGAAGCCAGAGAGTGGTGGTCAATGGGACTGAGTCCAGTTGGAGGCCTGTGTCTAGCGGAGTCCCTCAAGGGTCGGTACTGGGACCAGTACTATTCAATATATTCATTAATGACTTGGATGAGGGAATAGAGTGCACTGTCAGCAAGTTCGCTGATGACACAAAACTGGGAGGAGTGGCTGACACAACGGAAGGCTGCGCAGCCATTCAGAGAGACCTGGACAGGCTGGAGAGTTGGGCGGGGAGAAATTTAATGAAATATAAGAAGGGCAAGTGTAGAGTCCTGCATCTGGGCAAGAACAACCCCATGTACCAGTACAAGTTGGGGACAGACCTGTTGGAGACCAGCGCAGGGGAAAGGGACCTGGGGGTCCTAGTGGACAACAGGATGACCATGAGCCAGCAATGTGCCCTTGTGGCCAAGAAGGCCAATGGCATCCTGAGGTGTATTAGAAGGGGTGTGGTTAGCAGGTCGAGAGAGGTTCTCCTCCCCCTCTACTCTGCCCTGGTGAGGCCGCATCTGGAATATTGTGTCCAGTTCTGGGCCCCTCAGTTCAAGAAGGACAGGGAACTGCTAGAGAGAGTCCAGCGCAGAGCCACGAAGATGATTAAGGGAGTGGAACATCTCCCTTATGAGGAGAGTCTGAGGGAGCTGGGTCTCTTTAGCTTAGAGAAGAGGAGACTGAGGGGTGACCTCATTAATGTTTATAAATATGTAAAGGGCAAGTGTCATGAGGATGGAGCCAGGCTCTTCTCAGTGACATCCCTTGACAGGACAAGGGGCAATGGGTGCAAGCTGGAACGCAGGAGGTTCCACATAAATGTGAGGAAAAACTTCTTTACGGTGAGGGTGACCGAACACTGGCACAGGCTGCCCAGAGAGGTTGTGGAGTCTCCTTCTCTGGAGACATTCAAAACCCGCCTGGACGCGTTCCTGTGTGATATGGTCTAGGCAATCCTGCTCCGGCAGGGGGATTGGACTAGATGATCTTTCGAGGTCCCTTCCAATCCCTAACATTCTGTGATTCTGTGATTCTGTGATTCTGTGATTCTGTGATCTCTGTTGTACCCATCAGTGACAGCAGCTACGCTTGGGACTGGATCCATCAGACTCCCAGCAGAGAGCTGCAGCATACAGTGTTGCAGTATCCTTTCATGGGACTGCAGCACATTGCTTCAGCCTTCGAGACCCGAGTCACCAGCTGTGCAGACCCCCTTCAGGAACCAGCTGTCGCTGGAAGTGCTCTCACCATTAGCTGCAGGCATGGCCACCTATTTCTGCAGCACCAGAGAGCTGGAAAAGGGCACAGTGCCTGAAACACAGGCAGGGCTGGGGCAGAACTGGACGTGGAGGGTTTAATTCCATCCTGTTTTTTTGTGGTTGGCTTCAAGGCAAGTCTCTTGCCAGACTTACCAGGTCTAGTCTGGTATGGCTTTTCCCAGAAACAGGAACAGAGGTGCAGCAGCAGAGTGTCCCACAAGCACACACAAAACCATGAACATGTTGTTAACCTTTTTCCTTCCTTCTCAGTTTCCCCCAAAGGCAGAAAGCGACAGGGAAAGAGGTTTGCCTAGGAGCAAACACAGCGAGCACTGAAGAACCAAACTTTGAACATGGAAAGCCAGAGCTGAATTGAGTTTTGAAGCCTCATGTTGTTTAGGGAGCCCCGGAGTAGTGCAAGAGCAGGAGCTGAGCTGCATAGCATCTTTTCCTCTGGACATGATGAATAGTTAAGATGGGTGACTCTGCGTCAAGGCTAAGCAGGTGTCCCATGCTGTGGTCGTAGGGGGAGCTCTGGGTTCCTGCTGAGTAGGAAGAGCATGGAGAAAAGTGTGTTCCTGCTCTGCTGAGCAGCCTGGTCTGTGCTGAGTCCTGTACACATAAATTTTAGGAGTTGAACAGTAAGTCTTGAACCTGCACATCTACCCCAAAGCTTCAGTGCTAAGCATATCTTGGATCTTGCCTGCCCGGAGCCCTGTAGGTCCTTTGATTCTTGGGGCATCTGGCAAGGCTTTGACAGGAAGAGGCAGCTGGAGAAGTGTCAGCATGAGGAGTGAGTGGAGAAGTAGGTTGTTGGGCCAGAGTGGAGGGAGCAGGCTATGGAACATGTCTCCTGAGGGGTGCCCTGTCCAAGCAGAGCTGAGCTCGGGGACTCTCATGTGGCAGCAGCACAGAAGCACTGGGACAGGGGCCCCCTGGCAGGACAACCTGCCACCCCCCAGGGCCAGCTCCAAGTTCCCAGCAGAAAGACCCCACTGACTATACATCTGTACCACCTACACAGGACAAGCAAATACTGATCCTGCACAGGGCTAGTACATCTCAATTATGCGAGCAGTAATCACTGATCAGCCACATCTAGGAACCCTACTTTGATCTCTACCAGGGTCCTCCTAAGCGTTAGGCTGGGGTAGGGCTGTGCGCACTGCTAAAATATAGAAGAATGAATTCCCTTGGTAATTCTGTGCTCAGGGTCCTTGCTCCCTCCTTGGATGGCAAAGAACTGACATTCCATAGCCAAGTCTGAGCTTCAGTTTTCCCCTTTGCCCTGGCACATGTCACCTGCCAAACCGTGAATGTGCCTGTGAGTCTTTCAGAGCACCACAGGAAGGTTGAGGTTGGAAAGCACCTCAGGAGGTCATCTGGTCCATCTCACCTGCTCAAGCCAGGCCACCTAGAGCCAGTTGCCCAGGACCATCTCCAGACAGCTTGTGAATACCTCCACACATGGAGACTCCACAGCCTCTCTGTGTAACCTGTGCCAGTGCTTGGTCGCCCTAACAATGAAAAAGTGTTTCCTGATGTTCAGAAGGATCCCTCAGTGTTTCACTTTAATTGCATTGCCTCTTGACCTGTCAGGAAGGGGTCAGGAAGGCCAAGGCCCAGCTGGAGCTGAACTTGGCAAGGGGCACAAAGAATAGTAAGAACAACTTCTGTAGGTATGTCAGCCAGAAAAGGAAGGTCAAGGAAAGTGTATGCCCCGAAGGAACTCAGCTGGCAAACTGGTAACAACGGAGGAGGGGAAGGCTGAGGTACTCAACAACTTCTTTGCCTCAGTCTTCACTGGCAATCTCTCTTCCCACAGCTCTCAAGTGGATAGACGTCAAGGCAGGGACTGAGGGAGCAAAGTCCCTCCCCCTGTAAGGTAAGATCAGGTTCAAGACCACCTGAGGAACATGAACATACATAAGTCTATGTGACCTGATGCAATGCATCCCAGAGTCCTGAGGGAAACTGGCTGATGTAGTTGCCAAGGCACTGTCCATGATATTTGAAAAGTCATCGCAGTCAGGTGAAGTCCCTGGTGACTGGAAAAAAGGGAAATATTGCACCCGTTTTAAAAAAGGGTAGAAAGGAGGACCCCGGGAACCACTGATGTGTCCGCCTCACCTCTGTGCCTGGGAATATTATGGAACAGATCTTTTCAGAATCCATGTTCCAGCACATGGAGGACAGGGAGGTGATTCGAGACAGCCATCATGGCGTGACCAAGGGCAAGTCTTGCCTGACCAACCTAGTGTCCTTCTATGATGGAGTGACTACATCATTGGACAAGGGAAGAGCTATGGATGTCATCTGTCTGGAATTCTGTAAGGCCTTTGACCCGGTCCCACAACATCCTTCTCTGTAAATTGAAGAGTTATGGATTTGATGGATAGACTATTCATTGGATAAGGAACTGGCTGGATGGTCACATCCCGAGAGTAGTGGTTGATGGCTCAATGTCTGGATGGAGATCAATGACAAGTGGTGTCCTTCAGGGGTCCGTATTGGGCCAGTACTGTTTAATATCTTCATCAGTGACATAGACAGTGGGATCGAGTGCACCCTCATTGAATCTGCAGATGTCAGCAAGCTGAGTGGTGTGGTTGACACACCTGAGGAACAGGATGCCATCCAGAGGGACCTGGAGAAGCCTGAGAAGTTTACCTATGCTTACCTCAGGACGTTCTACATGGCCAGGTGTAAGGTCCTGCACCTGGGTTGGGGCAACTCCTGGTATCTATACAAGCTGGGGGATGAAGGGATTGAGAGCAGCCCTGCAGAGAAGGACTTGGGGGTACTGGTAGATGAAAAGCTGGACATGAGCCGGCAATGTGCGCTTGCAGCCCAGAAACCCAACCTGGTCTGCGTCCAAAGAACCATAGCCAGCAGGTTGAGGGAAGAGATTGTGCCCCTCTACTGCGCTCTGGTGAGATCTCACCTGGAGTCCTGTGTCCAGCTCTGGAGTCCTCAGAACAGGAAAGACACAGGCCTGCTTGAGCAGGTGCAGAGTGCCACAAAATTCATCAGAGGGATGGAACATCTCTTCTATAAGGAAAGGCTGAAAGAGTTGGTGGTGTTTAGCCCGGAAAAGAGAAAGCTCTGCGGAGACCTTATTGCGGCCGTTCAATATATAAAAGGAGCTTACATGAAAGATGGGGACAGACTTTTTAATAGGGCTGTAGTGACAGGAGAGAGGGTAATGGTTGTAAGTAAAAGAGGGCAGATTCAGACTAGAGAGACAGAAGAAATTTTTTACAATGAGGGTGGTGAAACACTGGAACAGGTTGCCCAGAGACATTGTAGATGTCTCGTTTCTGGAAACGTTTAAGATCAGACTGGACAGGGCTCTGAGCAAGCTGATCTAGTTGAAGATGCCCCAGCTCATTGCAGGAGGGTTGTACTAGATGACCTTTAAAGCTTCCTTCCAACCCAAATGAGTCTATCATTCTAAAATTCTACAAGTTTCTATACATTGATGAGACAATCCCTGTGAGCCTGTAGTTCTGCACGGCAAACAGTTACAGTTCCCTCAGCCTTTCCTCATGTAAGAACTGCTCCATCCCACAATCATCTTTGTGGCCCTTCACTGGCCTCTGTCCAATATATCCAGCTATTTCTTGTCCTGGGGAGCCAGGAAGTGAAGCCACTCCACCAGGTGTGACCTCACCAGTGCTGAGCAGAGGGGAAGGATCACCTCCCTGTCCTGCTGGCAACACTGCTCCTGCTGCAGCCCAGGAGAGCATTAGCAAGTTGTTGTCCACCAGAGCATTTGGGTGCTTTTCTGAGAATGTCATTTCCATCTGACTGGCCCCAGCCTGCCCTGGTGCCTGGGGTTGTTCCTCCCCAGCTGCAGGACTTTGCTCTTGCCCTTGTTGGACTGCATGAGGTTCGTGCCAGCGCACTTCTGCAGGCTGTCGAGGTCCCTCTGGATGGCAGCACAGCCCTCTGTGTGTCTTGGTGCCCGCGGGCAGGGGCCGGGAGCGAGGGCAGGGCGGGCTGGGGGTGCGGGGCACGGGGAGGGTCGTGCGAGGGGACGCTGCGGGCCGACAGCCCGTCCCTGGCGCTGGGGCCGGGGCTGGGGCTGGATCCGGCCCCAGCTGCGCCTGGCCGAGGCGCCGACCCCGTTCCGCAGGGCTCGGCAGGGCGACAAGCCGGGACAGCGCCGGAGCCGCGCCGGCAGCCACGGGCCAGGAGCCTCGGTGTGCCGGGGCGCCGCGCTCCTCCTGTGGCCGAGGCCCTGCCCCGCGTCCCTCCCTGCGCCCGCCCTTCTCCTGCCGCCAAGGGGCCGCGGCACCGGGGGGCCGGGGCGGGGCGGGGCGGGTGTGCTGGGGGTGGGCAGAGGCGTGGGCGCTGCCCCGGCGAGGGGCCGAGGCGGCGGGGCGGGCAGGAGCGGGCCCGAGCGCGGCTCCGCTCGGCTCGTGTGCGGCTCCCGCCGGGCGGTGCGGGCCCGGCCGGCCCCGGCGCGGCAGGGCACGATGGCGGGCGGGCTGGGGCCGTGGCTGCTGGCCTTGTCCTTGGCCGCGGGGCCGGCAGGTGAGAGGCGGGCGGGGAGGGCAGCGAGGCCGGGGCTGGGCCCGGGGCTGGGGCTGCCCGCGGGCGGCCCTGCCCGTGCCGGGGCCCCGGGGCTGCGGCTGCTGCCGCGCCGGGCGCGCTGTCGCCTGTCGCTCGCCTTCGTTATCGGGGAAGGGGGGAGCGGGGGGGGACAGGGAGAGGGAGAGGAAGGAGGAGAGGGAGAAGGAGGGAGAGGGGGAGGCAGAGAGGGTCGGCGAGATGGAGCCGGAGAGGCAGAGAAGAGGGGGAGAGGGAGAGCGGGAGAGGACGGGGCGAGGGAGGGGGAGGCTTTGGGTGAGCGGGTCGGGGCCGGGGTGCGGGAGCAGGCGCGGCTGAGCCCCGAGGAGGGCAGGCGGGGCATTGGCCCGGGCGCGGGGCTTTGCCGGGAGAGAGGGGGGCGGCGGCTGTGGCTGTGTCGGGGCGGGGGGCGCCGGGGCGGCGGGTGACCGTGGCCGGGCCGTGGGCGCGCCCTGCCCGGCTGCCTGCGCTCTCCGTCCGCAGGGGTGTGGGCGCAGCCGAGGCTGGTGGAGGCCGGCGGAGGGCTGCGAGCGCCCGGGGACTCCGTGCTCCTCTCCTGCCGCGGGGCCAGCTTCGACTTCAACGGTTTCGCGATTTGGTGGTACCGTCAGGCACCCGGTGGCAGACTCGAGTGGGTGTCCTTTATCAGCGATAATTCCTTATTCTTTCAATTCGGGCAGTCAGTGGAGGGTCGAGCCACGGTGTCCCGGGACAATTCCCGGTCCGAGTCATCTCTGTCCCTGCGTGCCCTGCACGCCCGGGACTCTGCTCGCTACTTCTGTGCAGTTCGCACAGGGACAGGAAATCCAGCTGAGCTTTAACACAAACCTTCTGGGGCCCAGCACAGGGTGCAAGAGCTGTGGAGCAGGTGAGTGCTGGGGCAGCTCAGGACTGTTCCCAGGCAAACAGGGGACATCCCTGTGGACCGCCTTTCAGCAGGAGCTTCTTTCCCTGCACTGCCCCTTTCCTCCTCCTGAGTCCCAAAAGCAGTGCTTCAATTTGCGTGCATGTTCAGTGTGTTCCTTTTCACTCAACCAGCCTGGACACTCTGCCTTCCTTTGGACCACTTCTTCCCTGGGGCACCAAAAAAGCTTGGGATTTAGCAACATCATTGCCAGTGTGCCATCATTTCTGTGTGCCAGTCAGAACAAAGTGGTGAGCAGGGAATACCGGGACCTTGCGATGCACTTACAGCTCCAACGCCTCCTATATTTACGTGGCCTGGTATTGGCAGTGTGCTGGTGGACCCCTGCAGTACTTGGTGCAGAGCAAGGGCCGGGGAGGCTCCTACAGCCACACAGCCCCTTTTGCCCGCCAGAGATTTTCCTGCCAGGCTGACAAGAGCTCTGGGACCCTGATCATCACTGGGCTGGAGCTGGCGGACAGTGCCATCACTGCATCCAGCTGGGACCACAGCGAGAGACACTTGGGGCATGCCTGATCAACATCAGCTTCCTCCCCTCCTGCTCTCCCCTCCTGCATGTTCACGGGGGTCCCAGCCCATGTCAGGGGCGATTCAGTGAGTGGGCTGTGGCTGGAGTCAGAGAGAGAGGGGGTCTCATTGTGGCTGGGTGCTGTCAGTGGTCCAGAGATGTGGGAAACCTGAGCAGAGCACATGTGTGGGCATATAGGAACTGGGCAGAAGTGAGCAGGAGCTGCTCTGGCCATGTGGAATCACGTGTGCATGAGGTCATTGCCTGTCCCAGCTAAATGGATGTGGTGGTGGAGGAATATGAGCGTGCCCTGAAGGAGAACTTAGCGTGCTCTTACAAGCCTGATTTTCACCAAACAACTCAGGTTGGAAGGGCCCTTCAGATGTGATCTTGTGCAACGCCCCTGCTCAAGCAGGGCCAGCTAGAGCCAGTTGCCCAGTGCCATGTCCAGACAGCTTTTGACTATCCTCAGTCATGGAGACTCTACAAGCTTCCTGGGCAACCTGCACCACTGCTTGCTCACCCTCACACTGAGAAAGTGTTTTGTGACGTTCAGAGGGACCCTCCTGTGTTTTTCTTTGTGCCCATTGCCCCCTGTCCTGTCTGTGGCAAACACTGAGAAGAGCCTGGCCCAGTCGACTTTGGACCTTCTCTTCAGGTATTTCTGTACATTTCTGAGATCCTCCGCGAGACTTCGTTTCTCCAGGGTAAGCTGCCCCAGCTCTCACAGCCTTTTTTTTCAGGAGAGCTGCTCCAGTCCCTTCGTCATCTTTGTGTCCCTTTCCTGGATTCTCCCAAGTATGTCAGCCTGAGCTATTGCTGCCTGTTCATCCTTGTCTCGCGGTGTTGCACGTGCCCATTCCCAGGTGCAGACAGAGGCCTCAGGCCCTGCGGTAGGGAAGGTTATTCTGGGAGTTATGGAAAAACATTTGAGAGACAATGAGTCATTGGTCATAGACAGCCCAGGTTCGTGGGGGGAAAGTCCTTAAGAGTTATAGGCTTAAAGAGTTATAGTAAATGGGGCCACACGTGGGGTTCCCCAGGGCTCAATTTTAGAGTGAGTGCTCTTTAATGTATTTATATGTGATCTGGATGCAGGAATTGAATGTACATGAAGTAAGTTTGCCGATGATGCTAAACTAGGAAGAGCTGTGGACTCCCTCGAGGGTAAAGAGGCCTTGCAGAGAGATCTGGATAGACAAGAGAGCTGGGCAGTCACCAACCATATGAAATGTAACATGAGCAAGTGCCGGATTCTCCACCTGGGACAGGGTGATCCTGGATATATGTAGAAATTGGGGAACAAGAGGCTGGAGAGGAGCCTTGCAGAAAGAGATGTGGGGGTTTGGGTTGATGGCAAGTTGAATGGGAGTCAACAGTGTGCCCTGGTAGATGAAAGGGCCAACCGTGTCCTGGGTTGCATCAGGCAGGGCATAGCTAGCCAGTCAAGGGAGGTGATTGTCCCACCCTACACTGCACTGGTGCAGCCCCACCTCAAATGCTGTGTGCAGTTTTGGACATCTCAATAGAAGAAGGACATTGAATTACTGGAGTGTGTTTAGAGGATGGCGACAAATCCATATTGGCCTCGAGGGCAAGACTTGTTAGGAGTGGGTGAGGTCGCTTGGTTTGTTCAGCATGGAGAAGAGAAGGCTGAAGGGTGACCTCATCGCACTCTACAGCTTCCTCAAGGAGGGCAGCGGAGAGTGAGGTGCTGATCTCCTTCCTCTGGTGACCAGCAACAGGACACAAGGAAATGGAATGAAGCTGTATCAGGGGAAGTTCAGACTGGACATTAGGAAAAGGTTCTTCACTGAGAGGGTGTTTGGTCACTGGAACAGGCTCCCCAGGGAAGCGGCCAGGGCACCAAGGGTGCCAGGGTTTAAGGAGCATCTGGACGATGCTCTGTGTCATATGGTTTAGTTTTAGGCAGTTGGACTCAGTGGTTCTTATGGTCCGTTCCAGCTTGAGATGTTCTATGGTTCTACAATTCTAATGGTTCTATTATTCTATTAATGGTACTATTCTCTGAATATGTAATGGTTCTGTTGTGGTCACACAAGGTCACTGTGTGTGATATGAGTGAAGTCCTGCTATGTTTAGACGAACATTACTATCACAGAGTCACAGAATCACAGAATGTTAGGGATTGGAAGGGACCTCGAAAGATCATCTAGTCCAATCCCCCTGCCGGAGCAGGATTGCCTAGACCATATCACACAGGAACGCGTCCAGGCGGGTTTTGAATGTCTCCAGAGAAGGAGACTCCACAACCTCTCTGGGCAGCCTGTTCCAGTGTTCGGTCACCCTCACCGTAAAGAAGTTTTTCCTCATATTTATGTGGAACCTCCTGTGTTCCAGCTTGCACCCATTGCCCCTTGTCCTGTCAAGGGATGTCACTGAGAAGAGCCTGGCTCCATCCTCATGACACTTGCTCTTTACATATTTAAAAACATTAATGAGGTCACCCCTCAGTCTCCTCTTCTCCAAGCTAAAGAGACCCAGCTCCCTCAGCCTCTCCTCATAAGGGAGATGTTCCACTCCCTTAATCATCTTTGTGGCCCTGCGCTGGACTCTCTCTAGCAGTTCCCTGTCCTTCTTGAACTGAGGGGCCCAGAACTGGACACAATATTCCAGATGCGGCCTCACCAGGGCAGAGTAGAGGGGGAGGAGAACCTGTCTTGACCTGCTAACCACACCCCTTCTAATACACCCCAGGATGCCATTGGCCTTCTTGGCCACAAGGGCACACTGCTGGCTCATGGTCATCCTGTTGTCCGCTAGGACCCCCAGGTCCCTTTCCCCTGCGCTGGTCTCCAACAGGTCTGTCCCCAACTTGTACTGGTACATGGGGTTGTTCTTGCCCAGATGCAGGACTCTACACTTGCCCTTGTTATATTTCATTAAATTTCTCCCCGCCCAACTCTCCAGCCTGTCCAGGTCTCTCTGAATGGCTGTGCAGCCTTCCGTTGTGTCAGCCACTCCTCCCAGTTTTGTGTCATCAGCGAACTTGCTGACAGTGCACTCTATTCCCTCATCCAAGTCATTAATGAATATATTGAATAGTACTGGTCCCAGTACCGACCCTTGAGGGACTGCGCTAGACACAGGCCTCCAACTGGACTCAGTCCCATTGACCACCACTCTCTGGCTTCTTTCCTTCAGCCAGTTCACAATCCACCTCACTACCCGATCATCCAGACCACACTTCCTCAGTTTAGCTGCAAGGATGCTGTGGGAGACAGTGTCAAACGCTTTACTGAAATCGAGATAGACCACATGCACAGCTTTACCATCATCTATCCACCGGGTTACGTCCTCATAAAAGGCTATCAAGTTGGTTAGGCATGACTTCCCCTTGGTGAAGCCATGCTGAGTGTCCCTAATGATCCCCCTATCCTTGATGTGCCTAGAGACAGCACCAAGGACAAGTTGTTCCATCACCTTTCCGGGGATGGAGGTGAGGCTGACCGGTCTATAGTTACCCGGGTCCTCCTTCTTGCCCTTTTTGAAGACTGGAGTGACATTCGCTTTCCTCCAGTCCTCAGGCACCTCTCCCGTTGCCCACGACTTAGCAAAGATGATGGAGAGTGGCCTAGCAATGACTTCCGCCAGCTCCCTCAGCACCCGCGGGTGCATCCCATCAGGGCCCATGGATTTATGGACGTCCAGATTGCTTAATTGGTCCCTGACCCAGCCCTCATCTACCAAGACAGATTCCTCCTCTATCCTGACTTCTTCTGGGGCCTCAGGGGTCCGGGGCTCCTCAGGACAGCCTCCAACAGTACAGACAGAGGCAAAGAAGGCATTCAGTAACTCCGCCTTCTTTTTATCCTCTGTCTCCAGGGCCCCCACCTCATTCATCAGTGGGCCTCCATTGCCTCTAGTGTTGGCTTTACCTGCAATGTATTTGAAGAAGCCCTTTCTGTTGTCCTTGACCTCTCTTGCAAGGTTTAATTCCAAGGAGGCCTTAGCTTTCCTAATTGCCTCCCTACATCCTCTGACAACAGACTTATATTCCTCCCAAGTGGCCAGCCCCTCCTTCCATGATCTGTACACATGAGGTTCATGGACTGTTGGTAGACTCCAAGAGCAGTTTTGGCACTTTGTGGGATGTTGCTTCATCCTGTGGGGCTTTTAAGGTCCATGTCTGCTAATGTGCAGAGGGCAAAAGAGGCTCAGGGTATGCATGGGATTTTCATGGTGGTTTGTGGGAAAACACTCATACAGCCACAGCGCATTCCCGACATTGTTTAATGTTAACAGTGTAAGTAGATGTAGAGGGGTCTAGTTGTGGAATAATTAATGCACGTGCCCAAAGTATTCATGATAGTGTCACCTGGAGGACAATTGCTCACCCATACTGTGTGTCCATGGAACCTTGTCAGTCCCTTGGACTCCCAGTATTGCAGTTGTGCTGGCTGAAAGCCTTGGGCTAGCAGGGCATGGCCTCCAGATGTGGCTGGTATTTTCCAAATCCTGGAGAGAAGGGGCAGTTGTGACATGCACAACTTCGCCATTCTTGTTTCATAGCAGCCAGTTGCATACTTTGATGTCAGGAGGCTGTGTACTATTATTTAGTGCCAGCCCAGCATCGTGTGGTCTACCCACTGGTCATTGCTGCTATGGCAGCCGTTTGCAGTCTGACAGCTGCAGGTGCCAATGTGTGGATCTGCTTTGCCATCAGGGAACTTACCAGCTGTGAGCGAGCTTTCAGAATTTGACTGTCCAGAGGGACAGTCCCTAGAAGGTTCCCCTTCCAGTCGTAGCACTCCAGACACTTCTTACTTCATGCAGTGCTTGCATACTCCGAGTGAACTGCTAGGTGTAATTCTTAACTGTTTGGAGTGTATGGGGAATTAAGGCAAGGTACTCTGCAATCACAAGTAGGGTGATATTCAGTTCCTTTCCAAGGACTTTCCTGTGTGAACTGGGCAGCCATAGCATGATCAGGCACTACAGGAGGCGTACAAGTAGTCTGATTCTGGGGACTACGTGGACTCTCCCGTACCTACTGCTATGCTGTGTCATCAGTCAGATCTCTCTCTGCTGAGCAGTGACACAGGAGTGTCCCATCCTTCTCCCATGTCCAGTTTCAGGCTCTCCTTCTAGGCTGCGTGAGAGGGGAAAGAATAACAACAGTTCAATTAGCCAGCTGATGCAGCAACATAACAGTTACCCAGCACCTGGAGCTGTAGAAAGAGAAGAACATGCATCAGGGCTGAGACCACATGTGCGAGGGGAAGGATCACCTCTCTTGGCATGCTGGCAACTCTTTGGCTAATGCAGCCCAAGACACCATTAGCCTTCTTTGCCACAAGGACACATTGCTGGCTTATGGCCAACTTGGTGTCTGCCACAACCTTGAGGCCTTTTTCTGCAAAGCTGCTTTCCAGCTGGGTGACCATAGCCTGTCCTGGTGCTTAGGGTTGTTCTTCTCCAGGTGCAGCAATTTGCCTTACTGCTCGTTGAGCTCTATGAGGTGACTGGCAGCCCATTTTCTAGCCTGTGGATGTCCCTGTGGATGGCAGCACAACCCCCTGCTGTACTAGCCACTCCTCCCAGGCTGGTGTCATCTGTACATTTGCTGAGGGCACACTCTGTCCAAGCCTCCAGATCATTAATGATGGTGTTGAACAGGGCTGGAGCCAGTACTGACCCCTGGGGTACACTGCTAGTTGCTGGTCTCCAATTAGATTTTGTGCCACTGATCACCACCATCTAGTGCCAGGCATTCAGACAGATTTGATCCACCTCACAGCCTGCTCATCCAGCCCAGACTTCATCAGCTTCTCTAGGAGGATGTTAAGTGACACAGTGTTGAAAGCGCTCCTGAAGTAAAAGTAACCAATATCTACTGCTCTTTCCTCATCTAAAAAACCAATCATTTCCTTACAGAAGATTATCCTCTTGCTCAAGCATGACTAGCCCCTTGTTAATCCCGATGACATTCTTGTCCTTCAAGTTCCTGGAAATGGTTTCCAGGAATAGTTGCTCCATCACCTTCCCATGGCTCCAGGTGAGCTTGAGCAGTCTGTAGTTCCCTGGTTGAGAATAGAGAAGTGTTTTATGTACATCCCAGGAAAGGTGGAAGGAAGTTACAAAATCTTACATCTGTTCTGATGCTGGGAACCCCATGCTGATGCAGCATCAGGTGAGCCACCGCTCATGGCACGTTGCATGGCACATTGCATGGATCCCCCACCCGAGTGATGTTTGCCACTATTGTTGTCTTCAGAGACTGCGGAAATCTCGTACAAGTACAGTCTTGTAGAGGGAAAGCATGTTGCTTCATCTGAAAAGAAAGCCAAAGCTATTCCAATGCCGTCATTGCTGCTGCCAGGTGGTCGATGCCTTCAGGCTCTTCTGTTATAATTAGCTGGCTAAGTTCTTCCTTGTTGTGGGTTAACCCTGGCAGACCGCTAAGCCCCACAAGCTGCTCAGTCACTAGCTCCTCAGCAGCATGGGGGTTGAGGATTGGACAGACAGAAGTGAGAAAACCCATGGATTGACATAAGGGTATTTTAATGGGTGCAGTAAAGCTGCATGTTCAAGCCAAGCAGAATAAGGAATTAATTTACCACTTCCTGTGGGCTGGAAGGTGTTTAGCCCTTTCCAAGAAACTAGGCCTTCATCACACTGAATGCTTATCAGGGAGGACAAACACTGTAAATCTCAACACCTCCCCCCTTCCTTCTTCTTTTCGCCAGCTTTTATTGGTAATTATGATGCCCTATGGTATGGAATATCCCTTCAGTTATTTTGGGTCGGCTGTCCTGGCAGTGTTCCCTTCCAGCTTCTTGCCCACCCCCACTCTACTTGCTTCCTGAAGCCAGAAGGGTCCCAGCTGCACCTGGACAAGGTGCTGACCCCCTTCCTCAGGGCTCGGCTCCTCATGGTGTGCTGTGGACCTCCATGGACTGCAGAGGAACAATCTGCGTCACCATGATCTTCACCACAGGCTGCAGGGGAATCTCTGCTCTGGAGCCTGGAGCCCATCCTCCTTCTCCTGCCTCACTGACAGTCAGCATGTGTTTGTGAACTGGAAATCGTTCTTAACCAAATTTAAAGCCTTCTAGAATACGACGATGGGTCTTGGTGGACGTAGTGCATTCTGAATGTAGGTACTCTTTCAGCACTGACTTCTCTGGAAACATTGTAGACAAAGCTATTTATTATGGACTAGGTAAGTGATCAGTGACATGGACTGTGAAGGGGTACATGTTCTTTGCTCCAGCCTTTCCCCCTTGACTCTGGGACCTGGGATTCCAGAAGGTTTTGCTAGGACAGGCTGAGGCGAATAAGGCATTCAGTACCTCGCCCTTTTCCACAGGTCCCCACCCCATTCAGCAGTGGGGCCTGCATTTTCCCTAGCCTTGTTTATCCATGCAGGCCTCCTGGCATTTTTACGTGACTCCTTGCTCCTTGGTATGGACTGATCTTGAGCTCAGCACTGGAGAGACTGGGGACTACTGCATCCACTCGTTGGCTCGACAGCACACGGAACACACGGACATAGCTGAGCCAATGCAGTGAATGGCCATGAAGATAAGGAAGGGAGCATCTGACATACAAGGAGAGGCTGAGAGAACAGGGCTGGTTTAGTGTAGAGAAGAAAATGCTATGGGGGGATTTGCCACTGTGTGTAAGTACCTGAGGCTGTGTAGTCTCCATTCTTGGAGATTTTCAAAACTGAACAAGACAAGGTTGTGGGCAGCCTAGCATTCCTTACCCCAGTAGGCAGCTAAGCCCCACACAGCTGCTCGCTTAGTCATCCACAGTGGATGGGGGAGAGAATCGGGAGGGTAAAAGTGAGCAGACTTGTGTGTTGAGATAAAGAGAGTTGAATAAGCAAAGCAAAAGCTGCATGCACAAACCCAGCATAATAATACATTCATTCTCTACTTCCCGTCGGCAGGCTGATGTTTAGCCATTTCCAGGAAAGCAGGCCTTCATCATGGATAACAGTCACTTGGGAAAGACAAACGCCATAACCCCCAATATCCCCCTTTCCTCCTTCTTTCCCGCACCTTTCATTGCTGCACAGGACGTCATGCTGTATGGAAGATCCCTTTGGCGGGTTGTGGTGAGCTGTAGAGCTGGTGCGTAACATGAGAAACAGAGATGGCCTTGACGTTGTGTAAGCACTGTTCAGCAATAGCTAAAAAATCCATGTGTTACCAACATGGCTTTGGGCAAAAAACATTGCAGCTGCCCATACAGACTGCTGGTGCTGGGGCTGGGGCTGGGGCTGGGGCTGGGGCTGGGTCCGGCCCCAGCTGCGCCTGGCCGAGGCGCCGACCCCGTTCCGCAGGGCTCGGCAGGGCGACAAGCCGGGACAGCGCCGGAGCCGCGCCGGCAGCCACGGGCCAGGAGCCTTGGTGTGCCGGGGCGCCGCGCTCCTCCTGTGGCCGAGGCCCTGCCCCGCGTCCCTCCCCGCGCCCGCCCTTCTCCTGCCGCCAAGGGGCCGCGGCACCGGGGGGCCGGGCCGGGGCGGGGCGGGTGTGCTGGGGGCGGGCAGAGGCGTGGGCGCTGCCCCGGCGAGGGGCCGAGGCGGCGGGGCGGGCAGGAGCGGGCCCGAGCGCGGCTCCGCTCGGCTCGTGTGCGGCTCCCGCCGGGCGGTGCGGGCCCGGCCGGCCCCGTCGCGGCAGGGCACGATGGCGGGCGGGCTGGGGCCGTGGCTGCTGGCCTTGTCCTTGGCCGCGGGGCCGGCAGGTGAGAGGCGGGCGGGGAGGGCAGCGAGGCCGGGGCTGGGCCCGGGGCTGGGGCTGCCCGCGGGCGGCCCTGCCCGTGCCGGGGCCCCGGGGCTGCGGCTGCTGCCGCGCCGGGCGCGCTGTCGCCTGTCGCTCGCCTTCGTTATCGGGGAAGGGGGGAGCGGGGGGGGACAGGGAGAGGGAGGAGGAGAGGGAGAGGAGATGGAGGGAGGCAGAGAGGGTCGGCGAGATGGAGCCGGAGAGGCAGAGAAGAGGGGGAGAGGGAGAGCGGGAGAGGACGGGGCGAGGGAGGGGGAGGCTTTGGGTGAGCGGGTCGGGGCCGGGGTGCCGGGAGCAGGCGCGGCTGAGCCCCGAGGAGGGCAGGCGGGGCATTGGCCCGGGCGCGGGGCTTTGCCGGGAGAGAGGGGGGCGGCGGCTGTGGCTGTGTCGGGGCGGGGGGCGCCGGGGCGGCGGGTGACCGTGGCCGGGCCGTGGGCGCGCCCTGCCCGGCTGCCTGCGCTCTCCGTCCGCAGGGGTGTGGGCGCAGCCGAGGCTGGTGGAGGCCGGCGGAGGGCTGCGAGCGCCCGGGGACTCCGTGCTCCTCTCCTGCCGCGGGGCCGGCTTCGACGGTTACGCGATTTGGTGGTACCGTCAGGCACCCGGTGGCAGACTCGAGTGGGTGTCCCTCATCACCAACTACGAGGTTAAGACAAAGTACGGGGCAGCAGTGGAGGGTCGAGCCACAGTGTCTCGGGACAACTCCCTGTCAGAGTCATCTCTGTCCCTGCGTGCCCTGCACCCCCGGGACTCTGCTCGCTACTTCTGTGCCGTTCTCACGGAGGCAGGAAATCCATCTGAGCTTTAACACAAACCTCCTGCCAGGGTCTCAGCTCTGGGCCTCGGAGATGGAAGGGAGGTGTGTCCCATAGATGTTCAGGGTTGCTCCCAGGGACTCATGTAGTGACAGCATGCAGTTTCATTCTGAGAGGGACGAGATACATTTTTCTATCCCCAAATAAGTTCTCCCCCTTCCGTTTGCCTTCTTCCCATTTCTCAATCCAAACCTCACTCCTCTCACACATGAAAAATATTTCAACTGTAGAAACAAGTTTTACTACTTCCATCGTTTCCCTGTAGTACAGGTACCCAGTCATGACCCGACTGGTGAGGTGTGTGAATAGCCCTGCTGTGCTTTTGGGCATGGCTCAGGCTGACTCAGTCCAGCCCATGAGTTTTACTCCCTGAGGTGCGAGCAGAGGAAATGGGGAATGTACACAAGAGGTCATTTGCTCTCCCAGCACTGAGACTGTAATGGGAGCAACAGCTTGTGAGCGTGTGTGTTTGCAGCTGCTGGATCCCAGAGATCACAAGCAGAAGCCCGGGGAAGTGGTAGAGAAGGTGAAGCAATTACTTGAGCTGTTCCTGCCTGTTTGTCCTTGTCTCCCGGTGTTGCACATGCGTGTTCTCAGTTGCAGGACAGAGGCCTCAGGCCCCGTGGTAGGGAAGGTCTCAGAGTCTCACGCTCACCTGCCACATCTCTGCTGTACCCATCAGTGACAGCAGCTACTCTTGGGACTGGACCCATCAGAGTCCTGGCAGAGAGCTGCAGCATACAGTGTTGCAGTATCCGTTCATGGGACTGCAGCACATTGCTTCAGCCTTCGAGACCCGAGTCACCAGCTCTGCAGACCCCTTCAGGAACCAGCTGTCGCTGGAAGTGCTCTCACCATCAGCTGCAGGCATGGCCACCTATTTCTGCAGCAGCAGAGAGCTGGAAAAGGGCACAGTGCCTGAAACACAGGCAGGGCTGGGGTAGAACTGGACGTGGAGGGTTTAATTCCATCCTGTTTTTTTGTGGTTGGCTTCAAGGCAAGTCTCTTGCCAGACTTATCAGGTCTAGTCTGGTATGGCTTTTCCCAGAAACAGGAACAGAGGTGCAGCAGCAGAGTGTCCCACAAGCACACACAAAACCACGAACATGTTGTTAACCTTTTTCCTTCCTTCTCAGTTTCCCCGAAAGGCAGAAAGCGACAGGGAAAGAGGTTTGCCTAAGAGCAAACACAGCGAGCACTGAAGAACCAAACTTTGGACATGGAAAGCCAGAGCTGAATTGAGTTTTGAAGCCTCATGTTGTTTAGCGAGCCCTGGAGTAGTGCAAGAGCAGGAGCTGAGCTGCAAAGCATCTTTTCCTCTGGACATGATGAATAGTTAAGATGGGTGACACTGCGTCAAGGCTAAGCAGGTGTCCCATGCTGTGGTCGTAGGGGGAGCTCTGGGTTCCTGCTGAGTAGGAAGAGCATGGAGAAAAGTGTGTTCCTGCTCTGCTGAGCATCGCCAACAGCCTGGTCCGTGCTGAGTCCTGTACACATAAATTTTAGGAGTTGAACTGTAAGTCTTGAACCTGCACATCTACCCCAAAGCTTCAGTGCTAAGCATATCTTGGATCTTGCCTGCCCGGAGCCCTGTAGGTCCTTTGATTCTTGGGGCATCTGGCAAGGCTTTGACAGGAAGAGGCAGCTGGAGAAGTGTCAGCATGAGGAGTGAGTGGAGAAGTAGGTTGTTGGGCCGGAGTGGAGGGAGCAGGCTATGGAACATGTCTCCTGAGGGGTGCCCTGTCCAAGCAGAGCTGAGCTCGGGGACTCTCATGTGGCAGCAGCACAGAAGCACTGGGACAGGGGCCCCCTGGCAGGACAACCTGCCACCCCCCAGGGCCAGCTCCAAGTTCCCAGCAGAAAGACCCCACTGACTATACATCTGTACCACCTACACAGGACAAGCAGATACTGATCCTGCACAGGGCTAGTACATCTCAATTATGCGAGCAGTAGTCACTGATCAGCTACATCTAGGAACCCTGCTTTGAACTCTATCAGGGTCCTCCTAAGCGTTAGGCGGGGGTAGGGCTGTGCGCACTGCTAAAATATAGAAGAATGAATTCCCTTGGTAATTCTATGCTGAGCGTCCTTGCTCCCTCCTTGGATGGCAAAGAACTGACATTCCATAGCCAAGTCTGAGCTTCAGTTTTCCCCTTTGCCCTGGCACATGTCACCTGCCAAACCGTGAATGTGCCTGTGAGTCTTTTAGAGCACCACAGGAAGGTTGAGGTTGGAAAGCATCTCAGGAGGTCATCTTGTCCAAGAACCCTGCTCAAGCCAGGCCGCCTAGAGCCAGTTACCCAGGACCATCTCCAGACAGCTTGTGAATACCTCCAAGCATAGAGACTCCACAGCCTCTCTGGGGCAACCTGTGCCTGTGCTTGGTCACCCTAAGAATGAAAAAGTGTTTCCTGATGTTCAGAAGGATCCCTCAGTGTTTCACTTTAATTGCATTGCCTCTTGACCTGTCAGGAAGGGGTCAGGAAGGCCAAGGCCCAGCTGGAGCTGAACTTGGCAAGGGGCACAAAGAATAGTAAGAACAACTTCTGTAGGTATGTCAGCCAGAAAAGGAAGGTCAAGGAAAGTGTATGCCCCGAAGGAACTCAGCTGGCAAACTGGTAACAACGGAGGAGGGGAAGGCTGAGGTACTCAACAACTTCTTTGCCTCAGTCTTCACTGGCAATCTCTCTTCCCACAGCTCTCAAGTGGATAGACATCAAGGCAGGGACTGAGGGAGCAAAGTCCCTCCCCCTGTAAGGTAAGATCAGTTACAAGACCACCTGAGGAACATGAACATACATAAGTCTATGGGACCTGATGCAATGCATCCCAGAGTCCTGAGGGAAACTGGCTGATGTAGTTGCCAAGGCACTGTCCATGATATTTGAAAAGTCATCGCAGTCAGGTGAAGTCCCTGGTGACTGCAAAAAGGGAAATATTGCACCCGTTTTAAAAAAGGGTAGAAAGGAGGACCCCGGGAACCACTGATGTGTCCGCCTCACCTCTGTGCCTGGGAATATTATGGAACAGATCTTTTCAGAATCCATGTTCCAGCACATGGAGGACAGGGAGGTGATTCGAGACAGCCATCATGGCGTGACCAAGGGCAAGTCTTGCCTGACCAACCTAGTGTCCTTCTATGATGGAGTGACTACATCATTGGACAAGGGAAGAGCTACAGATGTCATCTGTCTGGAATTCTGTAAGGCCTTTGACACAGTCCCACAACATCCTTCTCTGTAAATTGGAGAGCTATGGATTTGATGGATAGACTATTCATTGGATAAGGAACTGGCTGGATGGTCACATCCCGAGAGTAGTGGTTGATGGCTCAATGTCTGGATGGAGATCAGTGACAAGTAGTGTCCTTCAGGGGTCCGTATTGGACCAGTACTGTTTAATATCTTCATCAGTGACATAGACAGTGGGATCGAGTGCACCCTCATTGAATCTGCAGATGTCAGCAAGCTGAGTGGTGTGGTTGACACACCTGAGGAACAGGATGCCATCCAGAGGGACCTGGAGAAGCCTGAGAAGTTTACCTATGCTTACTTCAGGACATTCTACAAGGCCAAGTGTAAGGTCCTGCACCTGGGTTGGGGCAACTCCTGGTATCAATACAGGGTGGGGGATGAAGGGATTGAGAGCAGCCCTGCAGAGAAGGACTTGGGGGTACTGGTAGATGAAAAGCTGGACATGAGCCGGCAATGTGCGCTTGCAGCCCAGAAACCCAACCTGGTCTGCGTCCAAAGAACCATAGCCAGCAGGTTGAGGGAAGAGATTGTGCCCCTCTACTGCACTCTGGTGAGATCTCACCTGGAGTCCTGTGTCCAGCTCTGGAGTCCTCAGGACAGGAAAGACACAGGCCTGCTTGAGCAGGTGCAGAGTGCCACAAAATTCATCAGAGGGATGGAACATCTCTTCTATAAGGAAAGGCTGAGAGAGTTGGTGGTGTTTATCCTGGAAAAGAGAAAGCTCTGGGGAGACCTTATTGCGGCCATTCAATATATAAAAGGAGCTTACATGAAAGATGGGGACAGACTTTCTAATAGGGCCTGTAGCAACAGGACAGGGGGTAATTGTTGTAAGTAAAAGAGAGTAATTCAGACTAGAGAGATGGAAGAAATTTTTTACAATGAGGGTGGTGAAACACTGGAACAGGTTGCCCAGAGACATTGTAGATGTCTTGTTTCTGGAAACGTTTAAGATCAGGCTGGACAGGGCTCTGAGCAAGCTGATCTAGTTGAAGATGCCCCAGCTCATTGCAAGAGGGTTGGACTAGACGACCTTTAAATATTCCTTCCAACTCAAATGATTATATGGTTCTAAAATTCTACATGTTTCTATACATTGATGAGACAATCCCTGTGAGCCTTTTCTTCTGCATGGCAAACAGTTACAGTTCCCTCAGCCTTTCCTCATGTAAGAACTGCTCCATCCCATAATCATCTTTGTGGCCCTTCACTGGCCTCTGTCCAATATATCCATCTCTGTCTTGTCCTGGGGAGCCAAGAAGTGAAGCCACTCCACCAGGTGTGACCTCACCAGTGCTGAGCAGAGGGGAAGGATCACCTCCCTGACCTGCTGGCAACACTGCTCCTGGGGCAGCCCAGATACCATTAGCCCTCTTTGCTGCAACACTACATTGCTGGCTCATGGTCAGGTTGTTGTCCATCAGAGATCTCGGGTGCTTTCCTTGGAAGGTGATTTGCATTTGACTTACCCCCAGCCTGCCCTGGTGCCTGGGGTTGTTCCTCCCCAGCTGCAGGACTTTGCTCTTGCCCTTGTTGGACTGCATGAGGTTCGTGCCAGCGCACTTCTGCAGGCTGTCGAGGTCCCTCTGGATGGCAGCACAGCCGTCTGTGTGTCTTGGTGCCCGCGGGCAGGGGCCGGGAGTGAGGGCAGGGCGGGCTGGGGGTGCGGGGCACGGGGAGGGTCGTGCGAGGGGACGCTGCGGGCCGACAGCCCGTCCCTGGCGCTGGGCGGGCCGGGCGGGCTGGGGCTGGGTCCGGCCCCAGCTGCGCCTGGCCGAGGCGCCGACCCCGTTCCGCAGGGCTCGGCAGGGCGACAAGCCGGGACAGCGCCGGAGTCCGCGCCGGCAGCCACGGGCCAGGAGCCTTGGTGTGCCGGGGCGCCGCGCTCCTCCTGTGGCCGAGGCCCTGCCCCGCGTCCCTCCCCGCGCCCGCCCTTCTCCTGCCGCCAAGGGGCCGCGGCACCGGGGGGCCGGGCCGGGGCGGGGCGGGGCGGGGCGGGTGTGCTGGGGGCGGGCAGAGGCGTGGGCGCTGCCCCGGCGAGGGGCCGAGGCGGCGGGGCGGGCAGGAGCGGGCCCGAGCGCGGCTCCGCTCGGCTCGTGTGCGGCTCCCGCCGGGCGGTGCGGGCCCGGCCGGCCCCGGCGCGGCAGGGCACGATGGCGGGCGGGCTGGGGCCGTGGCTGCTGGCCTTGTCCTTGGCCGCGGGGCCGGCAGGTGAGAGGCGGGCGGGGAGGGCAGCGAGGCCGGGGCTGGGCCCGGGGCTGGGGCTGCCCGCGGGCGGCCCTGCCCGTGCCGGGGCCCCGGGGCTGCGGCTGCTGCCGCGCCGGGCGCGCTGTCGCCTGTCGCTCGCCTTCGTTATCGGGGAAGGGGGGAGCGGGGGGGGACAGGGAGAGGGAGAGGGAGGAGGAGAGGGAGAAGGAGGGAGAGGGGGAGGCAGAGAGGGTCGGCGAGATGGAGCCGGAGAGGCAGAGAAGAGGGGGAGAGGGAGAGCGGGAGAGGACGGGGCGAGGGAGGGGGAGGCTTTGGGCGAGCGGGTCGGGGCCGGGGTGCCGGGAGCAGGCGCGGCTGAGCCCCGAGGAGGGCAGGCGGGGCATTGGCCCGGGCGCGGGGCTTTGCCGGGAGAGAGGGGGGCGGCGGCTGTGGCTGTGTCGGGGCGGGGGGCGCCGGGGCGGCGGGTGACCGTGGCCGGGCCGTGGGCGCGCCCTGCCCGGCTGCCTGCGCTCTCCGTCCGCAGGGGTGTGGGCGCAGCCGAGGCTGGTGGAGGTCGGCGGAGGGCTGCGAGCGCCCGGGGACTCCGTGCTCCTCTCCTGCCGCGGGGCCGGCTTCGTCTTCGTCAGGTACTGGATTTGGTGGTACCGTCAGGCACCCGGTGGCAGACCCGAGTGGGTGTCCTACATCAGCGATGATTCCTCGCTCATTCAATTTGGGCAGTCAGTGGAGGGTCAAGGCACAGTGTCCCGGGACAATTCCCGGTCCGAGTCATCTCTGTCCCTGCGTGCCCTGCACCCCTGGGACTCTGCTCGCCCAGGAACTGAGGCGCCATCACTGTGCACTGCAGGTGTTCCTGGCCTTTCCTGCAAAGTGAAGGAAATGTAATTGATCCCCTAGTAAAATAGAATATGATTGTGATAAGCAGTATAAAACCAGAGCAAAACCTGACATAATCTTGTCCCCACTCCTTCTCCCCGCTTCCCAGGTTCAACTTCAAACCTGACTCATCTACCTCCTCTCTCCATGTGGCACAGGGACAATGGGGAATGGGGTGTGGGGTCAGTTCATAGCTGTTGATGTCTACTCTTCCTTCCTGCCTCCCATGGTCTGCAGACCTTCACAAACATCTCCAGGGTGGTTCCTTCCCAAGAACTGCAGTCCTTCAGGATACACCTGCTCCAGTGTGGGCTCTCCATAGTCCCCAGTTCCTGTCACGGTCTTCTCATGTGCTCTCCACAGGATCCCTTCACTGGCTACAGGAAAATACCTGTTCTACCATGGTCTCTTCCACAGGTTGCAGGGCAATCTCTGCTGTGGCACCTGGAGCACCTCCTCCCACTCCTCCTTCACTGAACTTGGTGTCTGCAGGGTTGTTTCTCACACTTTCTTTCCTCACTTCTCCCACAGCTGCACCCTCTTTTGACTTCTCTTCAATATCTTGCTCTGTAGGGGTTACCAGCTTTGCTGATGGGCTCAGCTTTGCCCTGAAGGTGATCTGATGCCAAGCTGGCTGGAACTGGCTGTGTGTGGCATGGAGCAGTCCCTGGCTTCTTCCCACAGAGGCCACCACTCCACTACAGCCCCCTGCTACCAAATCTTTGCAATGGACAGCTAATACATGGGTGTCACAGACCATCTCAGTGCTGAGTGAATGAGTGGGCTGTGCCTGGGGAACAGATTGTGGACTGCTCATGGCCAGGTGGTGTCACAGGTCCAGAAACCTGAGCAGAGCAGGTCTGTGAGCAGAGAGGAGCTGGGGAGAGGTGAGCAGGAGATGCTGTGGCCATGTGGGATTTTGCATGCACGGGGTCATGGCCTGTTGCAGCTAGCGTGGACGGGGTGGTGGAGCTGAGTGTTGAGCTGGAGGTGGTGCCAGAGGTGCTGATAACACTCCTCGTGGTGCCACCCAGGATACAAGTGGCCACCTTTGCAACTCTAGAGGGATAACCTTCTGGGTGCCAGATGCTTACCCAGCCCCTCTCTGACTCCCCTTCCTCAATGAGACAGGGAGAAAATAAAGATTTGTGAGTCAAAATAAAGACAGGTAGATTGCTTAACAACCACAGGTAAAACAGACTTGGGAAAAATTACCATATTGCCACTCAAAAATAGAGGAGGAAAATGAGAAACAATGTCAAAATTAAGAACACCTTCCCAGGTTCAACTTCACCCCTTTATTCCTGATTCTTCTGCCTCCTCCACACCCCAAACAGTGCAGGGAGATGGAGAAGGGGGGTTGGTGTCAGTAGTAGAGGGCTACAAAGATGGTTAGAGGACTGGAGCATCTCTCTTATGAGGAAAGGCTGTGGGAGCTGGGTCTGTTTAGCCTGGAGAAGAGAAGTCTGAGAAGGGATCTCATCAATACTTATAAATAGCTTCGGGGCAGGTGTCAAGAGGATGGGGCCAGGCTCTTCTCAGTGGTACCCAGTGACAGGACAAGGGGCAATGGGCACAATCTGAAACATGGGAAGTTCCATCTGAATATGAGGAAAAACTTCTTCACTGTGAGGGTGAAGGAGCACTAGAACAGGCTGCCCAGTGAGGGTGGGGAGTCTCCCTCTGTGGAGATACTCAAAACCCACCTGGATGTGACCCTGTGCAACGTGCTCTGGGTGAAGCTGCTTTAGCAGGGGCTTGGACTAGATGATCTCCAGAGGTGCCTTCCAACCCCAAGCATTCTGTGATAACGCTTCATCTCTACCACTCATTCCTTCTCAGCCTTTTCCCGTGCTCTGGTGTGGGGTCCCTCCCATGGCGTACAGTCCTTCATGAATTGCTCCAGTGTGGGGCCTGTCCCCAGAGTGCATTCCTTCAGGAATAGACTGCTCCGGCCTGGACCCCCCCATGGGTCCCAGTTCCTTCCTGAAAACCTGCTTCTGCCTGGGCTCTCCATGAGCACCAGCTTCCTTCAGGGCACATCTAACTGCTGTGGCATGTGGTCCTGCATGGGCTTGCAGTGTGGCTCTGACATAGGCCTCCATGGGCTGCAGCAGGACAAGCTGTTTCACCATTGTCTTCTCCACAGGCTGCAGGTGAATCTCTCCTCCAGCACCTGGAGCATCTCCTCCCCCTCTGTCTTCACTGCCCTTGGTGTCTGCAGGGGGTTTTATCTCACAGGTTTTCTTTTCTCTCTCACAGCTGCTGTGCAGCATTTTTTACCTTGTTGTAAATATGTTATCACAGAGGCACCACTAGTTTAGCTGATTGGCTCAGCTTTGGCCAGTGGTGTGGTCCTCTGGAGCTGTCTGGATTTGGCCATGTCTGACACAGGGACAGCCCTGATCTCCTCGCACAGAGGCTGCCCATGCAGCCTGTCCCGCATCCAAAAGTTGCCACATAAACCCAACGTAGACACAAGGTCACATTGCGGGCTCATGTTGAACAGGGTGTCCAGAAGGTGCCTTCAGGCTTTAGGGCCTTTCCATCCGGATGGCCCCCAGCCCATACTGATGTGTGTGGGGTTGTTCCTCCCCAGGTGCAGGACTTTGCACTTTCCCTTGTGTTTTGGGTTAACCCCCAGAGGCAGCCGAGCACCGTACAGCCGCTCACTCACCGCCTCCTCGGCAGGATGGGGGACGGAATTGGAAACATCCAAGAGAGAAAACTCACAAGTTAAGATCAAGAAAGTGTAACAGGTGAAGAAAACGGTGCATGCACGAGCCAAGCAAAATAAGGAATTCATTCCCTACTTCCCACTGACAGGCAGGTGTTTAGCCATTTCCAGGAAAACAGGCCTTTCTCACGCATAACGGTTACTTGGGAAGACAAATGCCATAACTCCAAACGTTCCCCTTCCCTCCTTCTTCCCCTGAGTTTTATTGCTGAGTATGATGTCCTATGGTACGGAATATTCCTTTGGTACGTTGTGATCAGCTGTCCTGCTGTGTACCCTCTCAGCACCTTGTGCACCCCCAGCCTAGCCACTGTTGGGGCACCATACAAACCAGAAAAGACCTTGATGATGTGTAGGCACCGTTCAGCAAGAGGTTAAACATCCCTGTGCCATCGACACTGTTTTACTCACAAATTCAAAGCACAACACCATGCAAGCTGCTATGAAGAAAATGAACTCCATCCCAGCGATAACCAGTACCCCTTGCAGAACTGCCTGGGTTTCCCATCAGCCCATTTCTCCAGCCTGCCGAGGTCCCTCTGGGTGGCAGCACAACCCTCTGGTGTAGCAGCCCCTCCTCCCCAAAAGAACTTTGCTGGGCTTCCTCTTTATTCCATCCTCCAGATCATGGATGAAGGTGTTAAAGAGGACTGGACCCAGTATTGACCCCTGAGGTGCAGTGCTAGATGCTGGCCTCCAACTAGACTTCATGCCACTGGTCACCACACTCAAGGACCGTCCGTGTGTCCACTATTCAGTCCAGCTCACTGTCTGCTCATTCAGACGAGACTTCGTTAGCTTCTCTCTGAGGATCTTGTGTTAGAGTGTTGAAAGCCTTCCTGAAGTCAAGGTAGACAATATGCACTGTTCTCTTCTCTATAAAACCAGCCATTTCATGACAGAAATTGCTTATCAGTTGGTCAAGCATAAGTTCCATTTGGTGAATCCTGCTGACATTCCTGGGAGGGAATATTAGGAGTTGAGGGCAGGGAGGGGGACAGGTAGCTCTGCAGTGTGGAGAGGAGTAGCATGGCACAGGCGGGTATGAGTGGGGGGTTGTTTCCACACCCTTGCACATATCACTCGCAAGGGTGTGAGTGTGCCTGTGAGTCCTTTGCAGAACCACAGAGAGGTTGAAGGTGGAAGGTACCTAAGGAGGTCATCTGGTCCATCCTGCCTGCTTAAGCAGCCGAGTTCCCAAGACCATGTCCAGACTGTTTTCAAATATCTGCAAGCAAGGAGACTCTGCAAACTCTCTGGGCAGTCTGTGCCAGTCCTTGGTCAGAAACAGAGTGTAAATGTGCTTCCTGATGTTCAGCAGAAGCATCCTGTGTTTCTATTTGTGTGCATTGACTCTTGACCTGTCACTGAGCACCACTGAAAAGAGCCTGGCCCCATCTTCTTTGGACTCTCTCTTCACTTGTTTCTGTACATTGACGAGGCGACCACTGAGACTTCCCTTCTCCAGGGTAAAGAGTCTTCGACCGTAGCTGCCTTTCTTCATGTGCAGCACAGCCCTCTGTGTGTCTTGGTGCCCGCGGGCAGGGGCCGGGAGTGAGGGCAGGGCGGGCTGGGGGTGCGGGGCACGGGGAGGGTCGTGCGAGGGGACGCTGCGGGCCGACAGCCCGTCCCTGGCGCTGGGGCCGGGGCCGGGGCTGGGGCTGGGTCCGGCCCCAGCTGCGCCTGGCCGAGGCGCCGACCCCGTTCCGCAGGGCTCGGCAGGGCGACAAGCCGGGACAGCGCCGGAGTCGCGCCGGCAGCCACGGGCCAGGAGCCTTGGTGTGCCGGGGCGCCGCGCTCCTCCTGTGGCCGAGGCCCTGCCCCGCGTCCCTCCCCGCGCCCGCCCTTCTCCTGCCGCCAAGGGGCCGCGGCACCGGGGGGCCGGGCCGGGCCGGGGCGGGGCGGGTGTGCTGGGGGCGGGCAGAGGCGTGGGCGCTGCCCCGGCGAGGGGCCGAGGCGGCGGGGTGGGCAGGAGCGGGCCCGAGCGCGGCTCCGCTCGGCTCGTGTGCGGCTCCCGCCGGGCGGTGCGGGCCCGGCCGGCCCCGGCGCGGCAGGGCACGATGGCGGGCGGGCTGGGGCCGTGGCTGCTGGCCTTGTCCTTGGCCGCGGGGCCGGCAGGTGAGAGGCGGGCGGGGAGGGCAGCGAGGCCGGGGCTGGGCCCGGGGCTGGGGCTGCCCGCGGGCGGCCCTGCCCGTGCCGGGGCCCCGGGGCTGCGGCTGCTGCCGCGCCGGGCGCGCTGTCGCCTGTCGCTCGCCTTCGTTATCGGGGAAGGGGGGAGCGGGGGGGGACAGGGAGAGGGAGAGGGAGGAGGAGAGGGAGAGGGTGATGGAGGGAGAGGGGGAGGGAGAGAGGGTCGGCGAGATGGAGCCGGAGAGGCAGAGAAGAGGGGGAGAGGGAGAGCGGGAGAGGACGGGGCGAGGGAGGGGGAGGCTTTGGGTGAGCGGGTCGGGGCCGGGGTGCCGGGAGCAGGCGCGGCTGAGCCCCGAGGAGGGCAGGCGGGGCATTGGCCCGGGCGCGGGGCTTTGCCGGGAGAGAGGGGGGCGGCGGCTGTGGCTGTGTCGGGGCGGGGGGCGCCGGGGCGGCGGGTGACCGTGGCCGGGCCGTGGGCGCGCCCTGCCCGGCTGCCTGCGCTCTCCGTCCGCAGGGGTGTGGGCGCAGCCGAGGCTGGTGGAGGCCGGCGGAGGGCTGCGAGCGCCCGGGGACTCCGTGCTCCTCTCCTGCCGCGGGGCCGGCTTCGACGTCGAGGGTTACAGCGTTCGGTGGTACCGTCAGGCACCCGGTGGCAGACTCGAGTGGGTGTCCTTCATGGGCGGATTGTCGGGTAGTAGAAGGGACTACGGGGCAACAGTGGAGGGTCGAGCCACGGTGTCCCAGGACAACTCCCTGTCAGAGTCATCTCTGTCCCTGCGTGCCCTGCACCCCCGGGACTCTGCTCGCTACTTCTGTGCCGTTCTCACGGAGGCAGGAAATCCAGTTGAGCTTTAACACAAACCTCCTGCCAGGGTCCCAGCTCTGGGCCTCAGAACTGGAAGGGAGGTGTGTCCCATAGATGTTCAAGGTTCCTTCCTGGGACTCATGTAGTGACAGCACGCCCTTTGATTGTGACAGGGACGTGATACCTTTTTGTTTCCCCAAATGATCTCTAACTGTTCTGCTTGCCTTCTTCCCATGTCTCAAGGGAAACCTCACTCCTCTCACACTCCAAAGCTGCTTCAACTTCAGAAACGAGTTTTGCAGTTTGCATCATTTCCCTGTAGGGCAGGTACCCAGCTATGGCCCGACTGGTGAGGTGTTTGAATAGCCCTGCTGTGCTGTGAATAGCCCTGGGCATGGCTCAGGTTGACTCAGTCCAGCCCATGAGTTTTACTCCTTGGGAAGGAAGTAGAGGAAATGGGGAGAGTACAGAGGGTCATTTGGGAGGTGACTGGGTGAATGGCCCATGGTAGGGAAGGTCTCAGAGTCTCACGCTCACCTACCACATCTCTGCTATACCCATCAGTGACAGCAGCTACGCTTGGGACTGGATCCATCAGAGTCCTGGCAGAGAACTGCAGCATACGGTGTTGCAGTATCCTTTCATGGGACTCCAGCACATTGCGTCATCCTTCCAGACCTGAGTCACCAGCTTTGCAGACCCCTCCAGGAACCAGCTGGAACATGGAAAGCCAGAACTGAATTGAGTTTTGAAACCTCATGTTGTTTAGGGAGCCCCAGAGTAGTGCCACAGCAGAAGCTGAGCTTCTTTTCCTCTGGACATGGTTAATACTCTCTTGGCTTTGTGGTTAGGGTTGGCTCTATGTGCATGTATGCTCATGGGTGTACAGTGAGGGACAACATGGATTTTTGTAGGGGAACCCCAACAAGGAGGATTTGGAGGGTGCCCTGCACCAGAACAAAACTCCAGCACTCCATGGGCTTGGGGCTGTAGGGAAGCCCATATGTCCAACCATGCTGGGGTAGCTCCAAATGTCCCAGTGCACCTTAGGCCTCCATGGCCCTGCATCTCCTGCTTTTCCCTGCTTCTTTTCCCAGCCTCAAGCCTCCAGTTTCAATGGGTAACTCTACCCTCTGCAATTGCCCTTCCCACCCCTGTCCTGGGGATCCCCTCCCCAGGGGTCCATGTTGGAGCACCCATGAAAAGAGAGGGGAGAGGAAGGATTCAGACAGTCTGTGGAGGGGCAGTGTGGGCATCCACTGTGGAGTGAGCACCCCAAAATGGTGGTACCTGTCAAGACGGGTGATACTGTGTAAGGGCTCAGTAGGTGTCCCATGCTGTGGTTGTAGGGGGAGCTCTGTGTTCCTGCTGAGTAGGATGAGCATGGAGAAATGTGTGTTCCTGCTCTGCTGAGCTTCGCCAACAGCCTGGTCCCTGCTGAATCCTGTGCACATGAGGTCTGAGGGATGAGCTGTGGGGCTTGAACATGCACATCTGCCACAGAGCTTCAGCGTCAAGGACACCCCAAATCTCACCTATCCTTTGCTGCCTTTGCTGCTTGGGGGTCTGGGAGGGTTTTGACAGGAAGAGGTAGAGGGAGAAGTGTCAGCATGGGGGAGCGAGTAGGGTGCTGGTCCAGAGTGGAGAGAACAGTGGGAGAAGCACTTCTGCCTACGAGTGCCCTGTCCAAGAGGAGCTGGTCTCAGGGTGCTTCCAGCTGGTAGGAGCAGCTCAGCAGCACCAAGGTCCAGTGGGCCAGTGGGAGGACAACCTGCCACCCCCAGGGCCAGCTCCAGAGTCCCAGCAGCACCCTGCAGTCCTTCCTCAGAGGAAGGCTGAGGGTGACTCTAGAGCAACACGTCTCCTTTTGCCCACCAGAGGTTTTCCTGCCAAATGAGCCCTCTGGTATTGCACCTGAGAGACACCCAGGAGTGTGCCAACAGCTTCAACTTCTTCTGCTCCTTCAGCCCCCACTTCTCACCTTCACTGTTGTCATACTGTGAGGGAGAGACTAGGAGGGGTAGGACTGAGTGCAGTCACAGCTGCACAGGCAGGGAAGATGTGGGCAGAGCTGTTCTGCAGGCAGAGAGAAGCTGGAGAGAGGCGAGACAGAGGGGGCCTGGCCATGTGTCCTGCCATGTGCATGGGATTATTGCCCGTTGCAGGTAAGTGAACAGAAAGGGTGATGCGCCTGAGCCCCGGGAACGGAGCATGCCCCTGTGCTCTGCACAGCTCTGTGGAGCTGTGCTGACCGCTTGCAGCCTGACCTATCCCCTGCCTCTACCACCCCACCCATCCCTGTGGAGTGCGGTGTGAACACCCTTCCTCCACCTCTAACCATGAGTTAGGCATCTTCATCCAGCCGCCTCCTCTGCAGTGTGGGGACATGCAGGGCACCTACCTGCTACCTCTCCATCTTTGGGCCTAATGCTTTGCACTTGGGCTGGACACTCTGCTCATGGGGCACTGCAACCCACCTTGCAAAGAGCAGGTTGAGGATGGCAGCTTAGGGCCCAAGTGCCGCTTGCCTGTGAAAGATCCTTTTCCCTCCTGTGCTCATTCAGAGCAGTTTCAGGGAGATGAGAGTCGGTTCCTCGCCATCCCAGCTTGACAAAGACAGATTTGCCTCCCATGGTGCAAAAACTCCTTACTTCAAATGGGAAAAACAGAAAAAGTTCCCTGTCAGACAGGGAAAATGAGGGAGTGAAAGGTGATGTTTCCCTCCTTGTGAGCCCTGATTCCTGGTACTAGGTCTATTCCTCTGCCCATCTTGGTCAGCTGGATTCAAAGAGAATGATTTACTCCTCCTGCTGGTCCAGAACCATTGCAATGCACTCACCAGCATTGTCCTGACCTTTGCTAAATCTTGGCATGACCTTGGCTTGTTCTTCCTCTCTGCAGCAGTCACTGGCCAGGTGACCTCGGAGCAACACATCAGGGAAGTGGCTGTGCGAGATGACAATGGAGTCACCTTCCAGCGCTGCATGAGTGGAGACAGTTTGAGCAGGTACTTCATGTTCTGGTACCAGCAGGGGCCATGCAACACTCTGGACTGGATTTACATGGAGAGTGATGCGTATGGAGAAGGTTTCCAGGATGGCTTGAGGGGATCAGTGGAGAGCTCCCAGAAGAGATTCACACTGCAGATTCAGGCAGTAAAGTAAGGGGATGAAGCAGTGGCTAATCTCACCCTGGAGCAGCTCTGCAGCAGAGTCGACCAAGAACCGATTGATAGAAAATACAGACTTCTCCATTTCTTTCTAGCAGCTCCTAACCAGAGGTTAGCATGTTAACAGGTGGCAGAAACAGACTGTTGGTGTGCTTGCAGTACAAAGCTATGAAGGAAGGTGTGGTTGAAGGTCTGAGACCGCTTATGGTCCAAGAGGATCTATTGTGGGAACTTCAGAGGCAGTATGGTGAAGTGCAGGTTATTGCACATTGCCAGGGCTCCTGTCCAACATGGTCCAGTTTTTCCTCCGTGGCTTGGTTGTAGAGCTCTGGGATCATGGAGATGCAGTGTGGTAGCCTACAGGAGTACTGTAGTGGATGGAGCCAGGCTGTTTAGGAAAGACAGATCAGCAAGGGTGACATTGTGGTGTGTGGTTACTAGAGATCACCTGATCAGGAAGAAGTAGAGAAGGTGTGGTGGGTTGACCTTGGCTGGCCACCAGGTGCCCACCGAGCCAACCTCCTCAACTGTACAGGGGAAGAAATACGCTGAAAGGGTCGTGGGTTAAGGACAGGAAGATGACCCAGCAATTACTGTCACAGGCCAAACAGGCTTGACTTTCAGTTATTAATTTAATGTATTACCAGTGAAATCAAAGTAGGATAATGAGAAATAAGAACAAATCTAAAAACACCTTCCCTTGACTACTTGCTCGATGGGATGGACTACTCTTGAGTTCTGCACTGGAGAGACTGGACTACTGCGTCCACTCCTGTGCTCCCGAGCACAGGAAAGGCATGGACATACCAGAACAAATGCAATGAAGGGCTATGAGGATGAGGAATGGAGCATCTGACGTACAAGGAGAGGCTGAGAGAACAGGGTTTGTTTAGCGTAGAGAAGAAAACGCTATGGGGGGATTTGTCACTGCGTTTAAATACATGAGGCTGTGTAGTCTCCATTCTTGCAGATACTCAAAACTGAACAGGACAAGGTTGTGAGCAACCTGCTGTCCCTTACCCCAGTAGGCAGCTAAGACCCACACAGCTGCCTGATTTGTCACCCAGAGTGGGATGGGGGAAAGAATCAGAAGGGTAAAAGTGAGCAGACTTGTGTGTTGTGGTAAAGAGAGTTGAATAAGTAAAGCAAAACCTGCACACACAAACCCAGCAAAATAATAACTTCATTCTCTACTGCCCATCAGCAGGCTGATGTTTAGCCATTTCCAGGAAAGCAGGCCTTCATCACGCATAATGGTTACTTGGGAAAGACAAATGCCATAACTCCCAGTATCTCCCTTTCCTCCTTCTTTCCTCCACCTTTCATTGCTGCACAGGACATCATGCCGTATAGAATATCCCTTTGGCCAGTTGTGGTGAGCTGTACAGCTGGTACAGCTGAAGATTGCAAACAGAGAAGGCCTTGGCACTGCATAAGCACTGTTCAGCAATAGCTAAAACCTCGGTGTGTTATCAACATGGTTTTGGGCAAAAAACATTGCAGCTGCCCATACAGGCTGCTATGAAGAAAATTAACTCCGTCCCAGCTGCACCCGGTACACCTACTCAACACCAGTTGACCCTGCTTGGAGCAGGAGGGTTAAAGTAGACCTTTTCCAGAGGTGTGTTGCAGCCTCCACATTCTGTGAGCAGAACTGGCTCCTCTTCTGCTCCTTTTTCTAATGGCCCTTCTGGGGAGCCTGAAAGGACAGCATCAGGCCTGATGGCAGGCAGAAATTTTAAGAAGCAGCTTTGGGGTCTGGAAATGGTTTGGGAGTACTCTTGCGTCCTTGTGCTTCTGACTGGAGGGAAGAATTCTAGTCCTTCCTCCTGACCTCATACGCTGCCAACATGCCACCATGTACCCCCTGCCAACATGCCACCATGTATCCCCAGCAATCCTCCAGCAGTGGCCTCTGGGTGTGATTGAATTCCCTCCCTTCCCCTCTGCCCAGGAGCCCTGGCTCCAGCAACAAGCTGTGGCCAGCAGTAGGCCCCTCAGGCTCCAGGGAGCAGCCAGACAACTGGTCAAATGGGGATGCATGTTATTCCCCATCCTTCCAAAACCAGGCTCTGGGTCTGTGTACGTGGTTGTACAACCCTGTCACTTGTGCGTATACGTGTGTCTGCAACTTTACAGAACAACACAGCATAGGATCTAGCAGAAGACCACACACCATAAAAACAGGAGATGCCAGAAATACAACAAACGTAACCAGCTGAATAGCTCTCCTCACTGCTCTGGGTGCTACTTTTTAACTGCCTGTATTACTTTTGTATCACTTCCATATTTCTCTCTTGTGTTCCACCTTGGAAACATGTAGCCAAAAGAGGGGAGTCAGTTTTTCTCACACTCCTGTAAAAAAAAGCTGTTTCTGGAATTCATCAGGGGAGAACCTGTGAAAGGGAAGATGCTAACTGCAGTATGAGTTGCTTAGAAGAATGAACAGTGCCTGAGACTATGAGCTTTTACCTCAGGGTTGATGTGACCTGAAGACCCAATCGAACCCACCTCATCCTGACTCAGAACAGCCCACACCAACAACAAAACAGTAGAAGATTCATCCCTCGGTGGAACCAGGCATATAACCTTGGCCAGAACTGCAATCACCCAGAATAAAGGATAAAGCCCCCCAGCTGCCCAGGAGATGGGTTTAGAAGAACAAAGATTAATACACCACTGATCTGTACTACCTGCACGGGACAAGTGTGTACTGATCCTGCATAGGACAAGTACACATTGATTATGCGAGTAACACTCACTGACAAGCCGCATATGTGAATCCTGCTTTCCTCTCTGTCAGGGTCCTTCTCTGCATTAGGCGGGGGTAGGGCTATGCGCACAGCTAAAGTGTAAAAGAATGAATTCCCTTGGTAATTCTGTGCTCAGGGTCCTTGCCTCCCTCCTTGGATGGCAAAGAACTGACATTCCATAGCCAAGTCTGAGCTTCAGTTTTCCCCTTTGCCCTGGCACGTGTCACCTGCCAAACCGTGAATGTGCGTGTGAGTCTTTCAGAGCACCACAGGAAGGCTGAGGTTGGAAGGCATCTCAGAAGGTCACCTAGTCCAAGAACCCTGCTCCAGCCATACCACCTACAGCCAGTTACCCAGGACCATCTCCAGACAGCTTGTGAATACCTCCAAGCACAGAGACTCCACAGCCTCTCTGGGGCAACCTGTGCCAGTGCTTGGTCACCCTGACAGTGAAAAAGTGTCATGTTAGGCTGCACATTGCCTCTTGATCTGTCACTGAGCACCACTGAAAAAAGCTTGGCCCTGCCTTCTCTGCACCCTCCTTCGTATGTTTCTCAACATTGATAAGATTCCCCCTGAGCCTTCTCTTCTCCGGGCTAAACAGTCCCAGGTCTCTCAGCCTTTTGACACGCAAGACATGCTCCAGTACATGAACAAGTTCTTGGCCTTCACTGGTCTCTCCCTGTATGATCAAGTCTCTCTTGTACTGGGGAGCCAAGAAGGAGAGCCAGTACTCCAGGTTTGACCTCAGTAGTGCTGAGAAGATGCGAAGGATCACCTCCCTGTCCTGCTGGCAACATTCCCCTTGGTGCAGCCCCGGAGACCATTCGCAAGTTGTTGTCCACCAGAGACCTTGGGTGCTTTTCTGAGAATGTCATTTCCATCAGACTGGCCCCCAGCTTGCCCTGGTGCCTGGGGTTGTTCCTCCCCAGCTGCAGGACTTTGCTCTTGCCCTTGTTGGACTGCATGAGGTTCGTGCCAGCGCACTTCTGCAGGCTGTCGAGGTCCCTCTGGATGGCAGCACAGCCCTCTGTGTGTCTTGGTGCCCGCGGGCAGGGGCCGGGAGTGAGGGCAGGGCGGGCTGGGGGTGCGGGGCACGGGGAGGGTCGTGCGAGGGGACGCTGCGGGCCGACAGCCCGTCCCTGGCGCTGGGGCCGGGGCCGGGGCTGGGGCTGGGGCTGGGTCCGGCCCCAGCTGCGCCTGGCCGAGGCGCCGACCCCGTTCCGCAGGGCTCGGCAGGGCGACAAGCCGGGACAGCGCCGGAGCCGCGCCGGCAGCCACGGGCCAGGAGCCTTGGTGTGCCGGGGCGCCGCGCTCCTCCTGTGGCCGAGGCCCTGCCCCGCGTCCCTCCCCGCGCCCGCCCTTCTCCTGCCGCCAAGGGGCCGCGGCACCGGGGGGCCGGGCCGGGCCGGGCCGGGCCGGGCCGGGCCGGGGCGGGGCGGGGCGGGTGTGCTGGGGGCGGGCAGAGGCGTGGGCGCTGCCCCGGCGAGGGGCCGAGGCGGCGGGGCGGGCAGGAGCGGGCCCGAGCGCGGCTCCGCTCGGCTCGTGTGCGGCTCCCGCCGGGCGGTGCGGGCCCGGCCGGCCCCGGCGCGGCAGGGCACGATGGCGGGCGGGCTGGGGCCGTGGCTGCTGGCCTTGTCCTTGGCCGCGGGGCCGGCAGGTGAGAGGCGGGCGGGGAGGGCAGCGAGGCCGGGGCTGGGCCCGGGGCTGGGGCTGCCCGCGGGCGGCCCTGCCCGTGCCGGGGCCCCGGGGCTGCGGCTGCTGCCGCGCCGGGCGCGCTGTCGCCTGTCGCTCGCCTTCGTTATCGGGGAAGGAGGGAGCGGGGGGGGACAGGGAGAGGGAGAGGGAGGAGGAGAGGGAGATGGAGGGGGAGGGAGAGGGAGAGGGAGATGGAGGGAGAGGGGGAGGCAGAGAGGGTCGGCGAGATGGAGCCGGAGAGGCAGAGAAGAGGGGGAGAGGGAGAGCGGGAGAGGACGGGGCGAGGGAGGGGGAGGCTTTGGGTGAGCGGGTCGGGGCCGGGGTGCCGGGAGCAGGCGCGGCTGAGCCCCGAGGAGGGCAGGCGGGGCATTGGCCCGGGCGCGGGGCTTTGCCGGGAGAGAGGGGGGCGGCGGCTGTGGCTGTGTCGGGGCGGGGGGCGCCGGGGCGGCGGGTGACCGTGGCCGGGCCGTGGGCGCGCCCTGCCCGGCTGCCTGCGCTCTCCGTCCGCAGGGGTGTGGGCGCAGCCGAGGCTGGTGGAGGCCGGCGGAGGGCTGCGAGCGCCCGGGGACTCCGTGCTCCTCTCCTGCCGCGGGGCCGGCTTCGACTTTGACATTTACTGGATTTGGTGGTACCGTCAGGCACCCGGTGGCAGACCCGAGTGGGTGTCCTACATCAGCGATGATTCCTCACGCATTCTATACGGGCAGTCAGTGGAGGGTCGAGCCACGGTGTCCCGGGACAATTCCCGGTCCGAGTCATCTCTGTCCCTGCGTGCCCTGCACCCCCGGGACTCTGCTCGCTACTTCTGTGCAGTTCACACGGCGACAGGAAATCCAGCTGAGCTTTAACACAAACCTGCTGGGGCCCAGCACAGGGTGCAAGAGCTGTGGGGCAGGTGTATGCTGGGGCAGCTCAGGACCGTTCCCAGGGAGAGAGTGGCCATCACTGTGCATCGCCTTTCAGCAAGAGCTTCTTTTCCTGCGCTGCCCCTTTCCTTCTCCTTAGCCGCAAAAGCAGTGCTTTATTATGCGAGGATGTTCAGCGTATTCCTTGTCACTCAACAAGCCTGGACACTCTGCCTGCCTGCAGCCACCCTCTGCCTTCCCTTGGTCCCCTTCTCCCTGGGGCACCAAAATACTTGGGATTTAGCATCATCATTTCCTGCGTCTATGAACTGCTTGTGGCCATATATGTGTGCCAGTCAGAACAAAGTGGTGAGCAGGGTACTTGGAGACCTTGCGATGCACTTACAGCTCCAACACCTCCTATATTTATGTGGCCTGGTATTGGCAGTGTCCTGGTGGACCCCTGCAGTACTTGGTGCACCAGAGCTTTTCCTGGCAGGCTGACAAGAGCTCTGGGCCCCTGATCATCACTGGGCTGGAGCTGGCGGACAGTGCGCTCTATTCCTGCGCCGTGCAGGGACCACAGCGAGAGTCACTTGGGGCATGCCTGATCAACACCAGCTTCCTCCTCTCCTGCTCTCCCCTCCTGCATGTTCACGGGGGTCATAGACCATGTCAGGGGCGAGTCAGTGAATGGGCTGTGGCTGGGGTCAGAGAGAGGGGGTCTCATTGTGGCTGGGTGCTGTCAGTGGTCCAGTGATGTGGGAAACCTGAGCAGAGCAGATGTGTCAGCAGAGAGGAGCTGGGGACAGGTGAGCGGAGGCTGCTCTGGCCATGTGAGACCATGTGTGCTCAGGGTCATTGCCCATCCCAGCTAAATGGATGGGGTGTTACAGGAATGTGAGGGTGCCCCAAAGAAGAAATTAGCATGCTCTTACAAGCTGGATTTTCACAGAATGGTTGAGGTTGGAAGGGCCCTCCAGATGTGATCTGGTGCAATGCCCCTGCTCAAGCAGGGCCACCTAGCGCCAGTTGCCCAGTGCCATGTCTGGACAGTTTTGAATATGTCCAACATGGAGACTCCACAAGCTGCCTGGGCAACCTGCACCAGTGCTCAGTCATTTTCACACTGTGACGTTCAGAGGGACCCATCTCTGTTTTTGTGCCCATTGCCCCCTGTCCTGTCTGTGGCAAACGCTGAGAAGAGCCTGGCCCAGTCTTCTTTGCACCTTCTCTTCAGGTATTTCTCTACATTTATGAGATCCTTCATGGGCCTTCGTTTCTCCAGGGTAAACTGCCCCAGCTCTCTCAGCCTTTTTTTCAGGAAAGCTGCTCCAGTCCCTTCGTCATCTTTGTGTCCCTTTGCCAGATTCTCCCAAGTATGTCAGCCTGAGCTATTGCTGCCTGTTCACCCCTGTCTCATGAGGTTGAAGGTGTCCTTTCTCAGGTATAGACAGAGGCCACAGGCCCCACGGTAGGGAAGGTCTCAGTCTCACACGCTCACCTGCCATATCTCTGGTGTACCCATCAGCGACAGCAGCTACGCTTGGGACTGGATCCGTCAGACTCCTGGCAGAGAGCTGCAGCATATGGTGTTGCAGTGTCCTTTCATGGGACTGCAGCACATTCCTTCTGTTGCCACTGTTGGCACACTTACGGTAGAAGACTGTGAAGAGAAGTGTGGTTGAAGGTCTGAGACCATTTATGGTCCAAGAGGATCTATTGTGGGAACTTCAGTGGCTGTATGGTGAAGTGCAGGGTATTGTACATTGCCAGGGCTCCTGTCCAACATGGGCCAGTTTTTCCTCCATGGCTTGGTTGTAGAGCTCTGGGATCGTGGAGATGCAGTGTGGTAGCCTACAGGAGTACGGTAGTGGATGGAGCCAGGCTGTTTAGGAAAGACAGATCAGCAACGGTGACATTGTGGATGGCTACTAGAGACCACCCTATCAGGAAGAAGTAGAGAAGGTGTGGTGGCTTGAACTTGGCTGGACACCATGTGCCCACCAGGCCACTCTATCAGTCCCCCCGCCTCAAATGGACATGGGAAAAAATTACAATGAAAGGCTCATGGGCCAAGATAAGGGACAGGGAGATGAGCCAGCAATTATTGTCACAGGCAAAACAGACTCAGCTTGGGGATATTAATGTAATGTATTGCCAATGAAATCAGAGTAGCATAATGAGAAATAAGAACAAATCTAAAAACACCTTCCCGTGAGTCCTTGCTCGTTGGGATGGACTACTCTTGAGCTCAGCACTGGAGAGACTGTGGACTGCTGCGTCCAGTTCTGAGCTCCCCAGCAAAGGAAAGACTATGAAGGGTCGTGAAGATGAGGAAGGGAGCATCTGACATACAAGGAGAGGCTGAGAGAGTGAGGTTGATTTAGTGTAGAGAAGAAAATGCTATTGGGGATTTGTCACTGTGTGTAAGTACCTGAGGCTGTGTAGTCTCCATTCTTGGAGATAGTCAAAACTGAACAGGACAAGGTTGTGTGCAGCCTACTGTCCCTTACCCTGCTAGGCAGCTAAGACCCACACAGCTGCTTGATTTGTCACCCACAGTAGGATGGGGGAAACAATCAGAAGGGTAAAAGTGAGCAGACTTGTGTGTTGAGATGGAGTTTAATAAGCAAAGCAAAAGCTGCACGCACAAAGCAAGCAAAAAGGTACAGCTGAATACTGCAAACAGAGAAGGCCTTGGAGCTGTGCAAGCACTGTTCAGCAATAGCTAAAACCTCGGTGTGTTATCAACATGGTTTTGGGCAAAAAACATTGCAGCTGCCCATACAGGCTGCTATGAAGAAAATTAACTCCGTCCCAGCTGCACCCAGTACACCTACTCAACACCAGTTGACCCTGCTTGGAGCAGGAGGGTTAAAGTAGACCTTTTTCAGAGGTCTTTTGCAGCCTCAACATCCTGTGAGCAGAACTGGCTCCTCTTCTGCTCCTTTTTCTAATGGCCCTTCTGGGGAGCCTGAAAGGACAGCATCAGGCCTGATGGCCAGGCAGAACTTTTAAGAGGCAGCTTTGGGGTCTGGAAATGGTTTGGGAGTACTCTTGCGTCCTTATACTTCTGACTGGAGGGAAGAATTCTAGTCCTTCCTCCTGACCTCATGCGCTGCCAACATGCCACCATGTACCCCCAGCAATCCTCCAGCAGTGGCCTCTGGGTGTGATTGAATTCCCTCCCTTCCCCTCTGCCCAGGAGCCCTGGCTCCAGCAACAAGCTGTGGCCAGCAGTAGGTCCCTCAGGCTCCAGGGAGCAGCCAGTCAACTGGTCAAATGGGGATGCATGTTATTCCCCATCCTTCCATAGCCAGGCTCTGGGTTTGTGTACGTGGTTGTACAACCCTGTCACTTGTGCGTGTACGTGTGTCTGCAGCTTTACAGAACAACACAGCATAGGATCTAGCAGAAGACCACACACCATAAAAACAGGAGATGCCAGAAATACAACAAACATAAGCACGCTGAATAGCTCTCCTCACTGCTCTGGGTGCTACTTTTTAACTGCCTGTATTACTTTTGTATCACTTCCATATTTCTCTCTTGTTCCAGCTTGGAAACATGTAGCCAAAAGAGGGGAGTCAGTTTTCCTCAACACTCCTGTAAAAAAAACGCTGTTTCTGGAATTCATCAGGGGAGAACCTGTGAAAGGGAAGATGCTAACTGCAGTATGAGTTGCTTAGAAGAATGAAGAGTACCTGAGACTATGAGCTTTTACCTCAGGGTTGATGTGACCTGAAGACCCAATCGAACCCGCCTCATCCGGACTCAGAACAGCCCACACCAACAACAAAACAGTAGAAGATTCAGCCCTCGGTGGAACCAGGCATATAACCTTGGCCAGAACTGCAATCACCCAGAATAAAGGATAAAGCCCCCCAGCTGCCCAGGAGATGGGTTTAGAAGAACAAAGATTAATACACCACTGATCTGTACCACCTGCACGGGACAAGTGTGTACTGATCCTGCACAGGACAAGTACACATTGATTATGCGAGTAACACTCACTGATAAGCCACATATGTAAACCCTGCTTTCCTCTCTGTCAGGGTCCTCCTCTGCATTAGGCGGGGGTAGGGCTATGCGCACAGCTAAAGTGTAAAAGAATGAATTCCCTTGGTAATTCTGTGCTCAGGGTCCTTGCCTCCCTCCTTGGATGGCAAAGAACTGACATTCCATAGCCAAGTCTGAGCTTCAGTTTTCCCCTTTGCCCTGGCACATGTCACCTGCCAAACCGTGAATGTGCGTGTGAGTCTTTCAGAGCACCACAGGAAGGCTGAGGTTGGAAGGCATCTCAGAAGGTCACCTAGTCCAAGAACCCTGCTCCAGCCATACCACCTACAGCCAGTTACCCAGGACCATCTCCAGACAGCTTGTGAATACCTCCAAGCACAGAGACTCCACAGCCTCTCTGGGGCAACCTGTGCCAGTGCTTGGTCACCCTGGCAGTGAAAAAGTGTCCCATTAGGCTGCACATTGCCTCTTGATCTGTCACTGAGCAGCACAGAAAAAAGCTTGGCCCTGCCTTCTCTGTACCCTCCTTCGTATGTTTCTCTGCATTGATGAGATTCCCCCTGAGCCTTCTCTTCTCCAGGCTAAAGACTCCCAGGTCTCTCAGCCTTTCCTCACGTAAGACATGCTCCAGTACATGAACAAGTTCTTGGCCTTCACTGGTCTCTCCCTGTATGATCAAGTCTCTCTCGTACTGGGGAGCCAAGAAGGAGAGCCAGTACTCCAGACTTGATTGACCTCAGTAGCGCTGAGAAGATGCGAAGGATCACCTCCCTGTCCTGCTGCCAGCATTCCTCTTGGTGCAGCCCAGGAGACCATTAGCAAGTTGTTGTCCACCAGAGACCTTGGGTGCTTTTCTGAGAATGTCATTTCCATCAGACTGGCCCCCAGCCTGCCCTGGTGCCTGGGGTTGTTCCTCCCCAGCTGCAGGACTTTGCTCTTGCCCTTGTTGGACTGCATGAGGTTCGTGCCAGCGCACTTCTGCAGGCTGTCGAGGTCCCTCTGGATGGCAGCACAGCCCTCTGTGTGTCTTGGTGCCCGCGGGCAGGGGCCGGGAGTGAGGGCAGGGCGGGCTGGGGGTGCGGGGCACGGGGAGGGTCGTGCGAGGGGACGCTGCGGGCCGACAGCCCGTCCCTGGCGCTGGGGCCGGGGCTGGGGCTGGGTCCGGCCCCAGCTGCGCCTGGCCGAGGCGCCGACCCCGTTCCGCAGGGCTCGGCAGGGCGACAAGCCGGGACAGCGCCGGAGCCGCGCCGGCAGCCACGGGCCAGGAGCCTTGGTGTGCCGGGGCGCCGCGCTCCTCCTGTGCCCGAGGCCCTGCCCCGCGTCCCTCCCCGCGCCCGCCCTTCTCCTGCCGCCAAGGGGCCGCGGCACCGGGGGGCCGGGCCGGGCCGGGCCGGGGCGGGTGTGCTGGGGGCGGGCAGAGGCGTGGGCGCTGCCCCGGCGAGGGGCCGAGGCGGCGGGGCGGGCAGGAGCGGGCCCGAGCGCGGCTCCGCTCGGCTCGTGTGCGGCTCCCGCCGGGCGGTGCGGGCCCGGCCGGCCCCGGCGCGGCAGGGCACGATGGCGGGCGGGCTGGGGCCGTGGCTGCTGGCCTTGTCCTTGGCCGCGGCGCCGGCAGGTGAGAGGCGGGCGGGGAGGGCAGCGAGGCCGGGGCTGGGCCCGGGGCTGGGGCTGCCCGCGGGCGGCCCTGCCCGTGCCGGGGCCCCGGGGCTGCGGCTGCTGCCGCGCCGGGCGCGCTGTCGCCTGTCGCTCGCCTTCGTTATCGGGGAAGGGGGGAGCGGGGGGGGACAGGGAGAGGGAGAGGGAGGAGGAGAAGGAGAGGGAGAGGGGGAGGGAGATGAAGGAGGAGGGAGAGGGAGGGAGAGAGGGAGGGAGAGGGGGAGGCAGAGAGGGTCGGCGAGATGGAGCCGGAGAGGCAGAGAAGAGGGGGAGAGGGAGAGCGGGAGAGGACGGGGCGAGGGAGGGGGAGGCTTTGGGCGAGCGGGTCGGGGCCGGGGTGCCGGGAGCAGGCGCGGCTGAGCCCCGAGGAGGGCAGGCGGGGCATTGGCCCGGGCGCGGGGCTTTGCCGGGAGAGAGGGGGGCGGCGGCTGTGGCTGTGTCGGGGCGGGGGGCGCCGGGGCGGCGGGTGACCGTGGCCGGGCCGTGGGCGCGCCCTGCCCGGCTGCCTGCGCTCTCCGTCCGCAGGGGTGTGGGCGCAGCCGAGGCTGGTGGAGGCCGGCGGAGGGCTGCGAGCGCCCGGGGACTCCGTGCTCCTCTCCTGCCGCGGGGCCAGCTTCGACTTCGACGGTTACGCGATTTGGTGGTACCGTCAGGCACCCGGTGGCAGACTCGAGTGGGTGTCCCTCATCAACAGCTACGAGGGTAGGACAGAGAAGTACGGGGCAGCAGTGGAGGGTCGAGCCACGGTGTCCTGGGACAACTCCCTGTCAGAGTCATCTCTGTCCCTGCGTGCCCTGCACCTCCGGGACTCCGCTCGCTACTTCTGTGCCGTTCTCACGGAGGCAGGAAATCCATCTGAGCTTTAACACAAACCTCCTGCCAGGGTCTCAGCTCTGGACCTCGGAGATGGAAGGGAGGTATGTCCTATAGATGTTCAGGGTTACTCCCAGGGACTCATGTAGTGACAGAATACAGTTTCATTCTGAGAGGGACGAGATACATTTTTCTATCCCCAAATAAGTTCTCCGCCTTCCGTTTGCCTTCTTCCCATTTCTCAATCCAAACGTCACTCCTCTCACACACGAGAAATATTTCAACTGTAGAAACAAGTTTTACTACTTCCATTGTTTCCCTGTAGTACAGGTACCCAGTCATGACCCGACTGGTGAGGTGTGTGAATAGCCCTGCTGTGCTTTTGGGCATGGCTCAGGTTGACTCAGTCCAGCTCATGAGTTTTACTCCCTGAGGTGCGAGCAGAGGAAATGGGGAATGTACACAAGAGGTCATTTGCTCTCCCAGCACTGAGACTGTAATGGGAGCAACAGCTTGTGAGCATGTTTGCAGCTGCTGGATCCCAGAGATCACAAGCAGTAGCTCGGGGAAGTGGTAGAGAAGGTGAAGCAATTACTTGAGCTGTTCCTGCCTGTTTGTCCTTGTCTCCCAGTGTTGCAGGTGCCCGTTCTCAGTTGCAGAAGAACTTTAATTTATTACCATTTAAAATAGAGTTGAATGGTGAGAATGAAAAAAAACCCCAACCCTATAGACACCTTCCTTCCTGTCTTTCCTCCTTCTTCCCAGGCTCCACTTCCCTCCTTCATTCCCTTTCTCTCCCCAGGAAGCACAGGGGACAATTGGAAAGGGAGTTTGAGGTCAGTTCATAACATTTCACCTGCATTGCTCCAGCTGGATGCACATAACTCTGTGGGGCCCACTGGGATTCATCCCAGGGTACTGAGAGAGCTGGCCAATATTATGACAGGACCTCTCTCCATTATTTTTCAGTGGTCTTGGGAGTCTGGAGAGGTCCCAGAAAACTGGAAGCTGGCAATGGTTGTCCCCATTTTCAAGAAAGGAAGAAGGAAGATCTTGGTAATTAGAAGCCTGTCAGTGTCACTTCCGTTCCTGGTAATGTTATGGAGAAGGTTATTCTGGGAGTTATTGAAAAACATTTGAGAGACAATGAGTCATTGGTCATAGCCAGCCCAGGTTCGTGGGGGGAAAGTCCTTAAGAGTTATAGGCTTAAAGAGTTATAGTAAATGGGGTGACACCCCCACCCATGGGGTTCCCCAGGGCTCAATTTTAGAGTGAGTGCTCTTTAATGTATTTATATGTGATCTGGATGCAGGAATTGAATGTACATGAAGTAAGTTTGCCGATGATGCTAAACTAGGAAGATCTGTGGACTCCCTCGAGGGTAAAGAGGCCATGCCGAGAGATCTGGATAGACAAGAGAGCTGGGCAGTCACCAACCATATGAAATGTAACACGAGCAAGTGCCGGATTCTCCACCTGGGACAGGGTGATCCTGGATATATGTAGAAATTGGGGAACAAGAGGCTGGAGAGGAGCCTTGCAGAAAGAGATGTGGGGGTTTGGGTTGATGGCAAGTTGAATGGGAGTCAACAGTGTGCCCTGGTAGACAAAAGGGCCAACCGTGTCCTGGGTTGCATCAGGCAGGGCATAGCTAGCCAGTCAAGGGAGGTGATTGTCCCACCCTACACTGCACTGGTGCAGCCCCACCTCAAATGCTGTGTGCAGTTTTGGACATCTCAATAGAAGAAGGACATTGAATTACTGGAGTGTGTTTAGAGGATGGCGACCAATCCATATTGGCCTCGAGGGCAAGACTTGTTAGGAGTGGGTGAGGTCGCTTGGTTTGCTCAGCATGGAGAAGAGAAGGCTGAAGGGTGACCTCATCGCAGTCTACAGCTTGCTCAAGGAGGGCAGCGGAGAGGGAGGTGCTGATCTCCTTCCTCTGGTGACCAGCAACAGGACACAAGGAAATGGAATGAAGCTGTATCAGGGGAAGTTCAGACTGGACATTAGGAAAAGGTTCTTCACTGAGAGTGTGTTTGGTCACTGGAACAGGTTCCCCAGGGAAGCGGCCAGGGCACCAAGGGTGCCAGGGTTCAAGGAGCATCTGGACGATGCTCTGTGTCATATGGTTTAGTTTTAGGCAGTTGGACTCAGTGATTCTTATGGTCCGTTCCAGCTTGAGATGTTTTATGGTTCTACAATTCTAATGGTTCTATTATTCTATTAATGGTACTATTCTCTGAATATGTAATGGTTCTGTTGTGGTCACACAAGGTCACTGTGTGTGATATGTGTGAAGTCCTGCTATGTTTAGATGAACATTACTATGAGGTTCATGGACTGCTGGTAGACTCGAAGAGCAGTTTTGGCACTTTGTGGGATGTTGCTTCATCCTGTGGGGCTTTTAAGGTCCATGTCTGCTAATGTGCAGAGGGCAAAAGAGGCTCAGGGTGTGCATGGGATTTCCATGGCGGTTTGTGGGAAAACACCCATACAGCCACAGTGCATTCCCGACATTGTTTAATGTTAACAGTGTAAGTAGATGTAGAGGGGTCTAGTTGTGGAATAATTAATGCACGTGCCCAAAGTATTCATGATAGTGTCACCTGGAGGACAATTGCTCACCCATACTGTGTGTCCATGGAACCTTGTCAGTCCCTTGGACTCCCAGTATTGCAGTTGTGCTGGCTGAAAGCCTTGGGCTAGCAGGGCATGGCCTCCAGATGTGGCTGGTATTTTCCAAATCCTGGAGAGAAGGGGCAGTTGTGACTTTCACAACTTGGCCATTCTTGTTTCATAGCAGCCAGTGCATACTTTGATGTCAGGAGGCTGTGTACTATTATTTAGTGCCAGCCCAGCATCGTGTGGTCTACCCACTGGTCATTGCTGCTATGGCAGCCGTTTGCAGTCTGACAGCTGCAGGTGCCAATGTGTGGATCTGCTTTGCCATCAGGGAACTTACCAGCTGTGAGCGAGCTTTCAGAATTTGACTGTCCAGAGGGACAGTCCCTAGAAGGTTCCCCTTCCAGTCGTAGCACTCCAGACACTTCTTACTTCATGCAGTGCTTGCATACTCCGAGTGAACTGCTAGGTGTAATTCTTAACTGTTTGGAGTGTATGGGGAATTAAGGCAAGGTACTCTGCAATCACAAGTAGGGTGATATTCAGTTCCTTTCCAAGGACTTTCCTGTGTGAACTGGGCAGCCATAGCATGATCAGGCACTACAGGAGGTGTACAAGTAGTCTGATTCTGGGGACTATGTGGACTCTCCCGTACCTACTGCTATGCTGTGTCATCAGTCAGATCTCTCTCTGCTGAGCAGTGACACAGGAGTGTCCCATCCTTCTCCCATGTCCAGTTTCAGGCTCTCCTTCTAGGCCGAGCGAGAGGGGAAAGAATAACAACAGTTCAATTAGCCAGCTGATGCAGCAACATAACAGTTACCCAGCACCTGGAGCTGTAGAAAGAGAAGAACATGCATCAGGGCTGAGACCACACGTGCGAGGGGAAGGATCACCTCTCTTGGCATGCTGGCAACTCTTTGGCTAATGCAGCCCAAGACACCATTAGCCTTCTTTGCCACAAGGACACATTGCTGGCTTATGGCCAACTTGGTGTCTGCCACAACCTTGAGGCCTTTTTCTGCAAAGCTGCTTTCCAGCTGGGTGACCATAGCCTGTCCTGGTGCTTAGGGTTGTTCTTCTCCGGGTGCAGCAATTTGCCTTACTGCTTGTTGAGCTCTGTGAGGTTCCTGGCAGCCCATTTTCTAGCCCGTGGATGTCCCTGTGGATGGCAGCACAACCCCCTGCTGTACTAGCCACTCCTCCCAGGCTGGTGTCATCTGTACATTTGCTGAGGGCACACTCTGTCCAAGCCTCCAGATCATTAATGATGGTGTTGAACAGGGCTGGAGCCAGTACTGACCCCTGGGGTACACTGCTAGTTGCTGGTCTCCAATTAGATTTTGTGCCACTGATCACCACCATCTAGTGCCAGGCATTCAGACAGATTTGATCCACCTCACAGCCTGCTCATCCAGCCCAGACTTCATCAGCTTCTCTAGGAGGATGTTAAGTGACAGTGTTGAAAGCGCTCCTGAAGTAAAAGTAACCAATATCTACTGCTCTTTCCTCATCTAAAAAAACAATCATTTCCTTACAGAAGATTATCCTCTTGCTCAAGCATGACTAGCCCCTTGTTAATCCCGATGACATTCTTGTCCTTCAAGTTCCTGGAAATGGTTTCCAGGAATAGTTGCTCCATCACCTTCTCATGGCTCCAGGTGAGCTTGAGCAGTCTGTAGTTCCCTGGTTGAGAATAGAGAAGTGTTTTATATACATCCCAGGAAAGGTGGAAGGAAGTTACAAAATCTTACATCTGTTCTGATGCTGGGAACCCCATGCTGATGCAGCATCAGGTGAGCCACCACTCATGGCACGTTGCATGGCACATTGCACGGATCCCCCACCCGAGTGATGTTTGCCACTATTGTTGTCTTCAGAGACTGCGGAAATCTCGTACAAGTACAGTCTTGTAGAGGGAAAGCATGTTGCTTCATCTGAAAAGAAAGCCAAAGCTATTCCAATGCCGTCATTGCTGCTGCCAGGTGGTCGATGCCTTCAGGCTCTTCTGTTATAATTAGCTGGCTAAGTTCTTCCTTGTTGTGGGTTAACCCTGGCAGACCGCTAAGCCCCACAAGCTGCTCAGTCACTAGCTCCTCAGCAGCATGGGGGTTGAGGATTGGACAGACAGAAGTGAGAAAACCCATGGATTGACATAAGGGTATTTTAATGGGTGCAGTAAAGCTGCATGTTCAAGCCAAGCAGAATAAGGAATTAATTTACCACTTCCTGTGGGCTGGAAGGTGTTTAGCCCTTTCCAAGAAACTAGGGCTTCATCACACTGAATGCTTATCAGGGAGGACAAACACTGTAAATCTCAACACCTCCCCCCTTCCTTCTTCTTTTCGCCAGCTTTTATTGGTAATTATGATGCCCTATGGTATGGAATATCCCTTCAGTTATTTTGGGTCGGCTGTCCTGGCAGTGTTCCCTTCCAGCTTCTTGCCCACCCCCACTCTACTTGCTTCCTGAAGCCAGAAGGGTCCCAGCTGCACCTGGACAAGGTGCTGACCCCCTTCCTCAGGGCTCGGCTCCTCATGGTGTGCTGTGGACCTCCATGGACTGCAGAGGAACAATCTGCGTCACCATGATCTTCACCACAGGCTGCAGGGGAATCTCTGCTCTGGAGCCTGGAGCCCATCCTCCTTCTCCTCCCTCACTGACAGTCAGCATGTGTTTGTGAACTGGAAATCGTTCTTAACCAAATTTAAAGCCTTCTAGAATACGACGATGGGTCTTGGTGGACGTAGTGCATTCTGAATGTAGGTACTCTTTCAGCACTGACTTCTCTGGAAACATTGTAGACAAAGCTATTTATTATGGACTAGGTAAGTGATCAGTGACATGGACTGTGAAGGGGTACATGTTCTTTGCTCCAGCCTTTCCCCCTTGACTCTGGGACCTGGGATTCCAGAAGGTTTTGCTAGGACAGGCTGAGGCGAATAAGGCATTCAGTACCTCACCCTTTTCCACAGGTCCCCACCCCATTCAGCAGTGGGGCCTGCATTTTCCCTAGCCTTGTTTATCCATGCAGGCCTCCTGGCCTTTTTATGTGACTCCTTGCTCCTTGGTATGGACTGATCTTGAGCTCAGCACTGGAGAGACTGGGGACTACTGCATCCACTCGTTGGCTCGACAGCACACGGAACACACGGACATAGCTGAGCCAATGCAGTGAATGGCCATGAAGATAAGGAAGGGAGCATCTGACATACGAGGAGAGGCTGAGAGAACAGGGCTGGTTTAGTGTAGAGAAGAAAATGCTATGGGGGGATTTGCCACTGTGTGTAAGTACCTGAGGCTGTGTAGTCTCCATTCTTGGAGATTTTCAAAACTGAACAAAACAAGGTTGTGGGCAGCCTAGCATTCCTTACCCCAGTAGGCAGCTAAGCCCTACACAGCTGCTCGCTTAGTCATCCACAGTGGATGGGGGAGAGAATCGGGAGGGTAAAAGTGAGCAGACTTGTGTGTTGAGATAAAGAGAGTTGAATAAGCAAAGCAAAAGCTGCATGCACAAACCCAGCATAATAATACATTCATTCTCTACTTCCCATCGGCAGGCTGATGTTTAGCCATTTCCAGGAAAGCAGGCCTTCATCACGGATAACAGTCACTTGGGAAAGACAAACGCCATAACCCCCAATATCCCCCTTTCCTCCTTCTTTCCCGCACCTTTCATTGCTGCACAGGACGTCATGCTGTATGGAAGATCCCTTTGGCTGGTTGTGGTGAGCTGTAGAGCTGGTGCGTAACATGAGAAACAGAGATGGCCTTGACGTTGTGTAAGCACTGTTCAGCAATAGCTAAAAAATCCATGTGTTACCAACATGGCTTTGGGCAAAAAACATTGCAGCTGCCCATACAGACTGCTGGTGCTGGGGCTGGGGCCGGGGCTGGGGCTGGTGCTGGGTCCGGGGCTGGGGCTGGGTCCGGCCCCAGCTGCGCCTGGCCGAGGCGCCGACCCCGTTCCGCAGGGCTCGGCAGGGAGACAAGCCGGGACAGCGCCGGAGCCGCGCCGGCAGCCACGGGCCAGGAGCCTTGGTGTGCCGGGGCGCCGCGCTCCTCCTGTGGCCGAGGCCCTGCCCCGCGTCCCTCCCCGCGCCCGCCCTTCTCCTGCCGCCAAGGGGCCGCGGCACCGGGGGGCCGGGCCGGGCCGGGCCGGGGCGGGGCGGGGCGGGTGTGCTGGGGGTGGGCAGAGGCGTGGGCGCTGCCCCGGCGAGGGGCCGAGGCGGCGGGGCGGGCAGGAGCGGGCCCGAGCGCGGCTCCGCTCGGCTCGTGTGCGGCTCCCGCCGGGCGGTGCGGGCCCGGCCGGCCCCGGCGCGGCAGGGCACGATGGCGGGCGGGCTGGGGCCGTGGCTGCTGGCCTTGTCCTTGGCCGCGGGGCCGGCAGGTGAGAGGCGGGCGGGGAGGGCAGCGAGGCCGGGGCTGGGCCCGGGGCTGGGGCTGCCCGCGGGCGGCCCTGCCCGTGCCGGGGCCCCGGGGCTGCGGCTGCTGCCGCGCCGGGCGCGCTGTCGCCTGTCGCTCGCCTTCGTTATCGGGGAAGGGGGGAGCGGGGGGGGACAGGGAGAGGGAGAGGGAGGAGGAGAGGGGGAGGCAGAGAGGGTCGGCGAGATGGAGCCGGAGAGGCAGAGAAGAGGGGGAGAGGGAGAGCGGGAGAGGACGGGGCGAGGGAGGGGGAGGCTTTGGGCGAGCGGGTCGGGGCCGGGGTGCCGGGAGCAGGCGCGGCTGAGCCCCGAGGAGGGCAGGCGGGGCATTGGCCCGGGCGCGGGGCTTTGCCGGGAGAGAGGGGGGCGGCGGCTGTGGCTGTGTCGGGGCGGGGGGCGCCGGGGCGGCGGGTGACCGTGGCCGGGCCGTGGGCGCGCCCTGCCCGGCTGCCTGCGCTCTCCGTCCGCAGGGGTGTGGGCGCAGCCGAGGCTGGTGGAGGCCGGCGGAGGGCTGCGAGCGCCCGGGGACTCCGTGCTCCTCTCCTGCCGCGGGGCCGGCTTCGACTTTGACAGTCTCGGGATTCGGTGGTACCGTCAGACACCCGGTGGCAGACCCGAGTGGGTGTCCTACATCAGCCCTGATTCCTTACGCATTCAATTCGGGCAGTCGGTGGAGGGTCGAGCCACGGTGTCCCGGGACAATTCCCGGTCCGAGTCATCTCTGTCCCTGCGTGCCCTGCACCCCCGGGACTCTGCTCGCTACTTCTGTGCTGTTCGCACAGGGACAGGAAATCCAGCTGAGCTTTAACACAAACCTGCTGGGGCCCAGCACAAGTTGCCCGAGTTTTTCTGGGGTAGCTCAGGACACTTCCCAGTGAGAGAGGGGCCATAACTTCACACCACAGATGGTCCTGGCCTTTCTGCCGGAGCTCCTTTCCTTCCACTGCCAATTGCCATCTCCTGAGTCCCAAATGCAGGGTTTTATTCTGTGTAGGTGTTCCAATGTGTTTCACCCAAGCAGCCTGGCCACTCTGCCTGCCTGCAGCCCCTCTCTTCCTTCCCTTGGTCCCCTTCTTCCCTGGGGGAACCAATAAAGTTTGGGCTTTGGCTAAAACAATGTCTCGTGGGCAATTTCCTTGCGCCAGTGACAGCAAATCAGTGGGGGAACAGCCTCGGTTTTGTTTTAGGTGCATTTCAGGGTGATGAGATCCAAGCAACGAGGTCTGCAGTGTGGTGGCGAGCCGGGAATACTGGGACCTTGCGATGCACTTACAGCTCCAACGCCTCCTATATTTACGTGGCCTGGTATCGGCAGCGTCATGGTGAACCCCTGCAGTACTTGGTGCAGAGCAAGGGCCGGGGAGGCTCCTACAGCCACACAGCCCCTTTTGCCCGCCAGAGATTTTCCTGCCGGGCTGACAAGAGCTCTGGGACCCTGATCATCACTGGGCTGGAGCTGGGGGACAGTGCGCTCTATTACTGCGCCCTGCAGGGACCACAGTGAGAGACACTTGGGGCATGCCTGAACAACATCATCTTCCTCCCCTCCTGCTCTCTTCTCCTGGATGTTCGCGGGGGTCCCAGCCCATGTCAGGGGCGAGTCAGTGTGTGGGCTGTGGCTGGGGTCAGAGAGAGGCCAGTCTCATCTTGGCTGGGTGCTTTCAGTCATCGAGATTTATGGGAAACCTGAGCGTTTGTGTGTGAGTGGAGAAGAGCTGGGAAGAGGTGAGCAGGAGCTGCTCTGACCATGTGTAACACCCTGTGCATGCTGTTGTGGAAGACCCTCAGCCTGCAAAGAGCTGTGCTTTACTTGGGGAGCATAAGATTTGCTTGGGAACACTGCACTGAGAATAGTGTTTGCTTGCTTCTAAGATAAAGGAGCCGAGACCAGTTCAGAGGGCTTTTTGAGGCATGAAAGAAGTAACATGTGTTGAAGGTCAGCTCTGAACACAGAGCTGAAAACAGGGAATGGTTGTTGATGTTTTGAGCCCAGGACACTGTGGCTCTTCCCAGGATGGGTGATGAGTGCTTAGCGTGTGAATGTTGATGTTATCTTGAACTGCCTAGTCTGGCTCCTGCATTGTAGCAGTTAAATAGGGTAGTAGCATAACAATAAAAAGCCTTAGGCCTTTCGGCTTCAGGCCCTTGCATCCTCGATCTCAGAGTCTGTGCCTTCCTTGCCGCCCGCCGCATGCTGTGATTGCCCATCCTTGCTAATGAGACAGTGTTAGAGCAGGAGTGTGAGGTTTCCCCACAAAAACTTAGCACATGCTATCATGACTTTCATGCATTGTATAAATTGAGGTGATGATCCTTCCCCTCTACTCACAGACTGATAGAACGACTGAGGTTGGAAGGGACCTCTAGACGTCATTTGGCATAACCCTTCTTCTCAAGCAGGGCCACCTAGAGCCAGTTGCCAAGGACCATGTCCAGACATCTTCTGAATACCTCCAAGCATGGAGACTCCGCAGCGTCTCTGGGCAACTGTACCAGTCCTTGGTAGCTCTCACAGTAAGAAAGTGTTTCCTGAGGTTCAGATGGAGCCTACTCTCCTTCAGCTTGTTCCCATTGCCTCTTGTTGTGTCCCTGGGCACCACTGAGATGAGCCTGGCCCTGTCTTCTTTGCACCCTGCCTTCAGCTATTTCCATATATTGATGAGGTGCCACTGCAACCTTCTCTTCTCCAGGCTATACGTTCCCAGCTCTCTCAGCCTTTCCTAATGTGAGAGGTGCTCTAGACCCTTAATCATCTTTGTGGCCTTGCACTGGACTCTCCCCAGTATATCCCTCTCTCTCTTGTGCTGGGGAGTCCAGAACTGGAAGCAGTACTCCAGGTGTGACCTCACCAGTGCTGAGGAGACAGGAAGGATCACCTGCCTCAACCTGCTGGCAATATTTTGTCTAATGCAGCCCAGAATACCATCAGCGTTCCTTGCCCCAAGGACACATTGCTGGCTCATGGCCAGCTTGGTGTCTACCACAACCCCAAGATCATTGTAGAAAGCTGCTTTCCAGCTGGGTGAGTGTAGCCTGTCCTGGTGCCCGGCATTGTTCCTCTCCAGGTGCAGGACTTTCACGTCCCCTTGCTGAATTGCATGAGCTTTGTGTCAGCCCATTTCTCCAGCCTGTTGAGGTCCATCTGGATGGCAGCACAACCCTCTGCTGTATCAGCCACTCCTCCCAGGTTGGTGTGACGTGCACCTTTGCTGAGGGCACACTCTGTACAAGCCTCCAGATCATTAATGAAGATGTTGAACAGGACTGGAGCCAGCATTGACCCCTGGGATGCACTGCCAGTTTCTGCCCTCCAACTAGACTTTATGCCACTGATCACCACCATCTGGTCCCAGCCATTCAGACAGTTCTTGATACACCTCATGGTCTCATCCAGCCCAGACTTCAGTTTCTCTCTGAGGATAGAGACAGTGTTGAAAGTGTGCCTGAAGTCAAAGTAGACAGTATCCACTGCTCTCTCCTCGTCTACAAAGCCAGTTATTTCATTACAGAAGTTTTTCATTTTGGTCTTGTGTGACTTCTCCTAGGTGAATACTGATGACATTCTTGTTCTTCATGTGCCTGGAAATGCTGTTCAGGACCAGTTGCTTCCCAGGGCTCAGGGTGAAGCTGAGCAGCCTGTAGTCCCCTGGTTGAGAACAGAGAAGTATTGTATGGACATCCCAGGAAAGGTGGAAGGAAATTATAAAATCTGACATCTGTTCTGACGCTGGGAACCCCACGCTGCTGCAGCACCTCGCGAGCCACCACTCAGCACATGGCACAGATTGCGAAACCTGGCGATGTTTGCTCCTGTCATAGTCTTCAGAGAGTTGACAGGAATCTCTTAGACATAGTGTGTTGTGGAAGAAACACCTGTTGCTTCATTTGAAGAGAAGGCCAAGGCTATTCCAATGCCATCATTGCTGCTGCCAGGTGGTTGCTGCCTCCAGGCTCTTCTGTTATGACCTGCTGGCTAAATTCTTCCTTGTGGTGGATTAACCCTGGCAGGCAGGTAAGCACCACACAGTTGCTGAATCACAAGCCCCTCAAGAGGATGGGGGTGAGAATGAGAAGGGCAAAAGCAAGAAAAGTCATGGGTTGAGATAGAGACAGTTTAACAGGTTAAGAAAAAGCTGTGCAAGCCTGTTACGACCTGGTCGCAACTAGTTCATAAATCCCTTGGAGTAAATTAAGGTGAAATGACACCAAATAACTGGTATGAAATTAAGAACAATTTATTAATACAGGGAAAGTTGCATGGTTGTAAGTGTCTTGGGTTTCTAAAGGCATTGAGAAAAGAGAGAAAAGGAAAAGGGAAAAGAGAAAGAGAATAGAGACTATGAGAGAGGGAAAGAGAGATCACCACCCTTGGATCCAGCGATGTAAGTTGTCTGTAGATTTGGTAAGTTGCTTGCAGAGTTGCTCCTCCGGTAAATCGCTTGCAGGATCGGTCCTCAGGTGGCAGGCGGGCGGGAGCGCGCACCAGCATCCCAAATGAGAAGGTCTAAATACTTTAGGTCATTTGCATGCGAGATAGGAGAGGGTGGTAACATCCCTCTTGTCTCCCCCCCTCTGCTCGCTTCCCATGCTAAGTGGGACGCCTGCGCTTTGTAGTCTTAGATTGTTCTCGAAATGAGTCGGTGGTCCCCCAAGGGGTGTCTGGTGGTCGTGATCCCCTAGTTGTGGTGTCCGCTGTATGACCCCGCTTCTGCACAAGCGTGGTTGAGGCCTTGCAAAGTTGTTGCACATGTAGGCTGGTCCCAAGGAAAAGATACCATCCGGCCTCCGCAGGACTTATCTCTTCCTCCAGCCAGAGTTGTAAATCACCACAATTAAGGCACAGCAGGGGTATTGTTCTGTTCCCAAGGCCCTTATCTCTTGCCAGACATGCAGGCCTCTGTAGTACACATACCCTCCTCCAGCCAGAGCTGTCAAACAAGTTGTTTAAGACATACAAACTCTGTCCCTCACAAAGCCTAGCAGCACAAGGAATTCATTTCCTATTCCCCAATGACACCCCGGTTTTTAGCCCTTTCCAGGAAAGCAGGGCTTCATCACACATAGTGGTTACCTGGGAAGACAAATGCCATAGCTCCAAATGCCCTCCCCTCTTCCTTCTTCTTTACTGCAGCTTTATTGCTGAGCAAGACGCATGTGCTACAGAATATCCCTTTGGTCAGTTGGGATCAGTTGTCCTGGCTGTGTCCCCTCTCAGCTTCTTGCCCACACGCCAGCGTACTTGCTGGCCTGGTAATGTGAGAACCACAGTTTAATTGAGAGGGTGTGTAGTCCTGTAGATTTGAGAGATCCGAACATATCGTGCCATGCCGCTGCAGCGTGGACTTATCCATGGGCCACAGTCCATTAAGGGGAGAATGTGGTTTGACACGGCCCTAAACACAGACCGCAGTTCCTTCAGGGGTGTACCTGTTCTGGGATGGCCTTATCCACAGGTCACAGTCGCTGCCACTCAAGCTCACAGTGGAGTTCCAGCAGGTCCAGTACGTCAGCACAGGAACAGCAGCAATGCCCTCACCATCTGCCAGCTTGGGCATGTAGCCATTGCTGTTGGCAAAATGGGCACAGCAGAGTGAGATGATGAGCACTACAGCAAACAGGAAAAGCAAAACGCAGCCACTGGAGCCTGCGAATTCACAGCTAAACAGCTGGAGGGCTATAAATTTGGTCTAGCACACTGCACTCAAACTAGGTGTTACATTGAACTGCTGGTGCCCTGTGTTGAGCACGAAAAAGGACTGCTGTGGGTTAAGCCTTGGCGGCAGCTAAGCCCCACACAGCTTCTCTCTCACAGCCCCCTTGGCAGGATGGGGAGAGAATGAGAAGGGCAGAGAGAAGGGAACATGTGGGTCGAGACAGAGACAGTGTAATAGGTGAAGCAAAGAGCGTGTGTGTAAGACACGGGCCAGGAGCCTTGGTGTGCCGGGGCGCCGCGCTCCTCCTGTGCCCGAGGCCCTGCCCCGCGTCCCTCCCCGCGCCCGCCCTTCTCCTGCCGCCAAGGGGCCGCGGCACCGGGGAGCCGGGCCGGGGCGGGGCGGGTGTGCTGGGGGCGGGCAGAGGCGTGGGCGCTGCCCCGGCGAGGGGCCGAGGCGGCGGGGCGGGCAGGAGCGGGCCCGAGCGCGGCTCCGCTCGGCTCGTGTGCGGCTCCCGCCGGGCGGTGCGGGCCCGGCCGGGCCCGAGCGCGGCAGGGCACGATGGCGGGCGGGCTGGGGCCGTGGCTGCTGGCCTTGTCCTTGGCCGCGGCGCCGGCAGGTGAGAGGCGGGCGGGGAGGGCAGCGAGGCCGGGGCTGGGCCCGGGGCTGGGGCTGCCCGCGGGCGGCCCTGCCCGTGCCGGGGCCCCGGGGCTGCGGCTGCTGCCGCGCCGGGCGCGCTGTCGCCTGTCGCTCGCCTTCGTTATCGGGGAAGGAGGGAGCGGGGGGGGACAGGGAGAGGGAGGAGGAGAGGGAGAAGGAGGGAGAGGGGGAGGCAGAGAGGGTCGGCGAGATGGAGCCGGAGAGGCAGAGAAGAGGGGGAGAGGGAGAGCGGGAGAGGACGGGGCGAGGGAGGGGGAGGCTTTGGGTGAGCGGGTCGGGGCCGGGGTGCCGGGAGCAGGCGCGGCTGAGCCCCGAGGAGGGCAGGCGGGGCATTGGCCCGGGCGCGGGGCTTTGCCGGGAGAGAGGGGGGCGGCGGCTGTGGCTGTGTCGGGGCGGGGGGCGCCGGGGCGGCGGGTGACCGTGGCCGGGCCGTGGGCGCGCCCTGCCCGGCTGCCTGCGCTCTCCGTCCGCAGGGGTGTGGGCGCAGCCGAGGCTGGTGGAGGCCGGCGGAGGGCTGCGAGCGCCCGGGGACTCCGTGCTCCTCTCCTGCCGCGGGGCCGGCTTCGACTTCGACGGTTACGCGATTTGGTGGTACCGTCAGACACCCGGTGGCAGACTCGAGTGGGTGTCCCTTATCACCAACTACGAGGGTAGGACAAAGGATTACGCAGCAGCAGTGGAGGGTCGAGCCACGGTGTCCCGGGACAACTCCCTGTCAGAGTCATCTCTGTCCCTGCGTGCCCTGCACCCCCGGGACTCTGCTCGCTACTTCTGTGCCGTTCTCACGGAGGCAGGAAATCCATCTGAGCTTTAACACAAACCTCCTGCCAGGGTCTCAGCTCTGGGCCTCGGAGATGGAAGGGAGGTGTGTCCCATAGATGTTCAGGGTTGCTCCCAGGGACTCATGTAGTGACAGCATGCAGTTTCATTCTGAGAGGGACGAGATACATTTTTCTATCCCCAAATAAGTTCTCCCCCTTCCGTTTGCCTTCTTCCCATTTCTCAATCCAAACCTCACTCCTCTCACACATGAAAAATATTTCAACTGTAGAAACAACTTTTACTACTTCCATCGTTTCCTTGTAGTACAGGTACCCAGTCATGACCCGACTGGTGAGGTGTGTGAATAGCCCTGCTGTGCTTTTGGGCATGGCTCAGGCTGACTCAGTCCAGCCCATGAGTTTTACTCCCTGAGGTGCGAGCAGAAGAAATGGGGAATGTACACAAGAGGGTCATTTGATCTCCCAGCACCGAGACTGTAATGGGAGCAAGAGCTTGTGAGCGTGTGTGTTTGCAGCTGCTGGATCCCAGAGATCACAAGCAGAAGCCCGGGGAAGTGGTAGAGAAGGTGAAGCAATTACTTGAGCTGTTCCTGCCTGTTTGTCCTTGTCTCCCGGTGTTGCACATGCGTGTTCTCAGTTGCAGGACAGAGGCCTCAGGCCCCGTGGTAGGGAAGGTCTCAGGGCCTCACGCTCACCTGCCACATCTCTGCTGTACCCATCAGTGACAGCAGCTACTCTTGGGACTGGACCCATCAGAGTCCTGGCAGAGAGCTGCAGCATACAGTGTTGCAGTATCCGTTCATGGGACTGCAGCACATTGCTTCAGCCTTCGAGACCCGAGTCACCAGCTCTGCAGACCCCTTCAGGAACCAGCTGTCACTGGAAGTGCTCTCACCATCAGCTGCAGACATGGCCACCTATTTCTGCAGCACCAGAGAGCTGGAAAAGGGCACAGTGCTTGAAACACAGGCAGGGCTGGGGTAGAACTGGACGTGGAGGGTTTAATTCCATCCTGTGTTTTTGTGGTTGGCTTCAAGGCAAGTCTCTTGCCAGACTTATCAGGTCTAGTCTGGTATGGCTTTTCCCAGAAACAGGAACAGAAGTGCAGCAGCAGAGTGTCCCACAAGCACACACAAAACCACGAACATGTTGTTAACCTTTTTCCTTCCTTCTCAGTTTCCCCGAAAGGCAGAAAGCGACAGGGAAAGAGGTTTGCCTAAGAGCAAACACAGCGAGCACTGAAGAACCAAACTTTGGACATGGAAAGCCAGAGCTGAATTGAGTTTTGAAGCCTCATGTTGTTTAGCGAGCCCTGGAGTAGTGCAAGAGCAGGAGCTGAGCTGCAAAGCATCTTTTCCTCTGGACATGATGAATAGTTAAGATGGGTGACACTGCGTCAAGGCTAAGCAGGTGTCCCATGCTGTGGTCGTAGGGGGAGCTCTGGGTTCCTGCTGAGTAGGAAGAGCATGGAGAAAAGTGTGTTCCTGCTCTGCTGAGCATCGCCAGCAGCCTGGTCTGTGCTGAGTCCTGTACACATAAATTTTAGGAGTTGAACTGTAAGTCTTGAACCTGCACATCTACCCCAAAGCTTCAGTGCTAAGCATATCTTGGATCTTGCCTGCCCAGAGCCCTGTAGGTCCTTTGATTCTTGGGGCATCTGGCAAGGCTTTGACAGGAAGAGGCAGCTGGAGAAGTGTCAGCATGAGGAGTGAGTGGAGAAGTAGGTTGTTGGGCCGGAGCGGAGGGAGCAGGCTATGGAACATGTCTCCTGAGGGGTGCCCTGTCCAAGCAGAGCTGAGCTCGGGGACTCTCATGTGGCAGCAGCACAGAAGCACTGGGACAGGGGCCCCCTGGCAGGACAACCTGCCACCCCCCAGGGCCAGCTCCAAGTTCCCAGCAGAAAGACCCCACTGACTATACATCTGTACCACCTACAGAGGTCAAGCAGATACTGATCCTGCACAGGGCTAGTACATCTCAATTATGCGAGCAGTAGTCACTGATCAGCTACATCTAGGAACCCTGCTTTGAACTCTATCAGGGTCCTCCTAAGCGTTAGGCGGGGGTAGGGCTGTGCGCACTGCTAAAATATAGAAGAATGAATTCCCTTGGTAATTCTATGCTGAGCGTCCTTGCTCCCTCCTTGGATGGCAAAGAACTGACATTCCATAGCCAAGTCTGAGCTTCAGTTTTCCCCTTTGCCCTGGCACATGTCACCTGCCAAACCGTGAATGTGCCTGTGAGTCTTTTAGAGCACCACAGGAAGGTTGAGGTTGGAAAGCATCTCAGGAGGTCATCTTGTCCAAGAACCCTGCTCAAGCCAGGCCGCCTAGAGCCAGTTACCCAGGACCATCTCCAGACAGCTTGTGAATACCTCCAAGCATAGAGACTCCACAGCCTCTCTGGGGCAACCTGTGCCTGTGCTTGGTCACCCTAAGAATGAAAAAGTGTTTCCTGATGTTCAGAAGGATCCCTCAGTGTTTCACTTTAATTGCATTGCCTCTTGACTTGTCAGGAAGGGGTCAGGAAGGCCAAGGCCCAGCTGGAGCTGAACTTGGCAAGGGGCACAAAGAATAGTAAGAGCAACTTCTGTAGGTATGTCAGCCAGAAAAGGAAGGTCAAGGAAAGTGTATGCCCCGAAGGAACTCCCCTGGCAAACTGGTAACAACGGAGGAGGGGAAGGCTGAGGTACTCAACAACTTCTTTGCCTCAGTCTTCACTGACAATCTCTCTTCCCACAGCTTTCAAGTGGATAGACATCAAGGCAGGGACTGAGGGAGCAAAGTCTCTCCCCCTGTAAGGTAAGATCAGTTACAAGAGCACCTGAGGAACATGAACATACATAAGTCTATGGGACCTGATGCAATGCATCCCAGAGTCCTGAGGGAAACTGGCTGATGTAGTTGCCAAGGCACTGTCCATGATATTTGAAAAGTCATCGCAGTCAGGTGAAGTCCCTGGTGACTGGAAAAAAGGGAAATATTGCACCCGTTTTAAAAAAGGGTAGAAAGGAGGACCGAGGGAACCACTGATGTGTCCGCCTCACCTCTGTACCTGGGAATATTATGGAACAGATCTTTTCAGAATCCATGTTCCAGCACATGGAGGACAGGGAGGTGATTCGAGACAGCCATCATGGCTTCACCAAGGGCAAGTCTTGCCTGACCAACCTAGTGTCCTTCTATGATGGAGTGACTACATCAGTGGACAAGGGAAGAGCTACAGATGTCATCTGTCTGGAATTCTGTAAGGCCTTTGACACGGTCCCACAACATCCTTCTCTGTAAATTGGAGAGCTATGGATTTGATGGATAGACTATTCATTGGATAAGGAACTGGCTGGATGGTCACATCCCGAGAGTAGTGGTTGATGGCTCAATGTCTGGATGGAGATCAGTGACAAGTAGTGTCCTTCAGGGGTCCGTATTGGACCAGTACTGTTTAATATCTTCATCAGTGACATAGACAGTGGGATCGAGTGCACCCTCATTGAATCTGCAGATGTCAGCAAGCTGAGTGGTGTGGTTGACACACCTGAGGAACAGGATGCCATCCAGAGGGACCTGGAGAAGCCTGAGAAGTTTACCTATGCTTACTTCAGGACATTCTACAAGGCCAAGTGTAAGGTCCTGCACCTGGGTTGGGGCAACTCCTGGTATCAATACAGGCTGGGGGATGAAGGGATTGAGAGCAGCCCTGCAGAGAAGGACTTGGGGGTACTGGTAGATGAAAAGCTGGACATGAGCCGGCAATGTGCGCTTGCAGCCCAGAAACCCAACCTGGTCTGCGTCCAAAGAACCATAGCCAGCAGGTTGAGGGAAGAGATTGTGCCCCTCTACTGCACTCTGGTGAGATCTCACCTGGAGTCCTGTGTCCAGCTCTGGAGTCCTCAGGACAGGAAAGACACAGGCCTGCTTGAGCAGGTGCAGAGTGCCACAAAATTCATCAGAGGGATGGAACATCTCTTCTATAAGGAAAGGCTGAGAGAGTTGGTGGTGTTTATCCTGGAAAAGAGAAAGCTCTGGGGAGACCTTATTGCGGCCGTTCAATATATAAAAGGAGCTTACATGAAAGATGGGGACAGACTTTCTAATAGGGCCTGTAGCAACAGGACAGGGGGTAATTGTTGTAAGTAAAAGAGAGTAATTCAGACTAGAGAGATGGAAGAAATTTTTTACAATGAGGGTGGTGAAACACTGGAACAGGTTGCCCAGAGACATTGTAGATGTCTTGTTTCTGGAAACGTTTAAGATCAGGCTGGACAGGGCTCTGAGCAAGCTGATCTAGTTGAAGATGCCCCAGCTCATTGCAAGAGGGTTGGACTAGACGACCTTTAAATATTCCTTCCAACTCAAATGATTATATGGTTCTAAAATTCTACATGTTTCTATACATTGATGAGACAATCCCTGTGAGCCTTTTCTTCTGCATGGGAAACAGTTACAGTTCCCTCAGCCTTTCCTCATGTAAGAACTGCTCCATCCCATAATCATCTTTGTGGCCCTTCACTGGCCTCTGTGCAATATATCCATCTCTGTCTTGTCCTGGGGAGCCAAGAAGTGAAGCCACTCCACCAGGTGTGACCTCACCAGTGCTGAGCAGAGGGGAAGGATCACCTCCCTGACCTGCTGGCAACACTGCTCCTGGGGCAGCCCAGATACCATTAGCCCTCTTTGCTGCAACACTACATTGCTGGCTCATGGTCAGGTTGTTGTCCATCAGAGATCTCGGGTGCTTTCCTCGGAAGGTGATTTGCATCTGAGTGGCCCCCAGCCTGCCCTGGTGCCTGGGGTTGTTCCTCCCCAGCTGCAGGACTTTGCTCTTGCCCTTGTTGGACTGCATGAGGTTCGTGTCAGCGCACTTCTGCAGGCTGTCGAGGTCCCTCTGGATGGCAGCACAGCCCTCTGTGTGTCTTGGTGCCCGCGGGCAGGGGCCGGGAGTGAGGGCAGGGCGGGCTGGGGGAAGTGTGTCCCATAGATGTTCAGGGTTGCTCCCAGAGAGTCATGTAGTGACAGCACACAGTTTCATTCTGACAGGGACGTGATACCTTTTCCTGTCCCCAAATAAGTTCTCCCCCTTCCGTTTGCCTTCTTCCCATGTCTCACGCCAATCCTCACTCCTCTCACACTCCAAAACTGCTTCAACTTTAGAAACAAGTTTTGCTGTTTGCATCATTTCCCTGTAGGGCAGTTACCCAGTCATGGCCCAACTGGTGAGGTGTGTGAATAGCCCTCCTGTGCTTTTGGGCATGGCTCAGGTCAACTCAGTCCAGCCCAAGAGTTTTGCTCCCTGGGGACTGAGAAGAGGATATGGGGAAAGTGCAGAGGGTCATTTGGGAGCACACTGGAGAAAGGCTGTCTGTGCTTCTCTCCCAGCTCTGAGACTGTAATGGGAGCAACAGCTTGTGAGCATGTGTGTTTGCAGCTGCGGGATCCCAGAGATCACAAGCAGAAGCCCAGCAACATGGTGGAGTAGATGAAGCAATGGCTTGAGCTGTTCCTGCCTGTTTGTCCTTATGTCCTGGGGTTGCAGGTACCCTTTGTCACATACAGCCAGAGGGCTCTGGCCCTGCGGTAGGGAAGGTCTCAGAGTCTCTCACGCTCACCTGCCACATCTCTGCTGTACCCATCAGTGACAGCAGCTACACTTGGGACTGGATCCATCAGACTCCTGGCAGAGAGCTGCAGCATACAGTGTTGCAGTATCCTTTCATGGGACTGCAGCACATTCCTTCATCCTTCGAGACCCAAGTCACCAGCTCTGCAGACCCCTCGAGGAACCAGCTGTTGCTGGAAGTGCTCTCACCGTCAGCTGCAGACATGGCCACCTATTTCTGCAGCACCAGAGAGCTGGAAAAGGGCACAGTGCTTGAAACACAGGCAGGACTGGGGCAGAACTTGAAGGAGGGACTTTCATCCATCAAGGTCTTTTGTGCCTGGCTGCAAGATGGCTTCTCTGGAATAGTCTGGTCCGGCTTTTCCCAGAAACAGGCACAGAGGTGCTTCAGCAGCAGCAGCAGGGTCTCTCACAAGAACACATAAAACCTATGAACATGTTGTTAACCTTCTTCCTTCCTTCTCAGTCCCTACATAAGGCAGAAAGTGACAGAGAAAGAGTTTTGTTTAAGAAGCAGCTCAACAAGCACTGGAGAACTAAAATTTGAACATGGAAATCCAGAGTTGAATTGAGTTTTGAAACCTCAGTTTGTTTAGGGAGCCCCAGAGTAGTGCTACAGCAGGAGCTGAGTTTCAGACTGTCTTTTCCCCTGAACATGATGAATACTCTCTTTGCTTTGTGGTTAGTGTTGGCTCCATGTGCATGTATGCTCATGGCTGTACAGTGAGGGACAGCATGGATTTTTGTTGGGGCCCCCAACAAGGAGGATATGGAGGGTGCCCTGCACCAGAACATTCCAGCGCTCCATGTTTTTTGGGGGCCATAGGGAACCCAGTATGTCCTACCACGTAGGATCTAGCTAGCCCCAAGTGTCCCAGTGCACCTTAGGCCTCCTTGGCCCTGCATTCTCCTGCTTCTTTTCCCAGCCTCAAGCCTCCAGTTTCAATAGGTTCCTCTATGCTCTCCAAGTTTCTTTCCCATGCCTCTCCTCTGGATATCCACCCCAAGGGGCCATGTTGAAGCACCCATGTAAAGAGAGGGGAGGGGAAGGATTCAGACAGTCTGTGGAGGGGCAGCGTGGACGTCCACTGTGGAGTGGGCAATGCTCCCGAAAATGGTGGTACCTGTCAAGATGGTGACACTGTGTCAGGGCTCAGTAGGTGTCCCATCCTGTGGCTGCAAAGATCCTAGGGAGGGCTCTGGGTTTCTGCTGAGTAGGATGAGAACAGAGAAAGGAGTGTTCCTGCTTTGCTGAGCAGCCCCAACAGCCTGGTTCCTGCTGAGTCCTGTGCACATAAATTTTAGAGGGTGAGCTGTAACACTTGAACCTGCACATCTACCCCAAAGGTTCAGTGCTAAGCATATCCTGGATCTCACCTGCCCAGAGCCCTGTAGGTCCTTTGCTGCTTGGCGGGGCTGGGAGTCCCTTGCCAAGGAAGAAGCATCTGGAGAAGTGTCAACATGAGGGAGCAAGTGGAGGAGTAGGATGCTGGGCCAGAGTGGAGGGAGCAGGGTGAGGAGCACATCTGTCTAGAGGTGCCCTGTCCAAGTAGAGCTGGGCTCAGTGGGGTCCCATCCAGAAGCAGCAGCTCAGCAGCACCAAGGGATTTGGAGCCACTGGCTGGACAACCTGCCACCCCCAGGGCCAGCTCCAGAGTCCCAGCAGCACCCTGCAGTCCTTCCTCAGAGGAAGGCTGAGGGTGACTCTAGAGCAACACGTCTCCTTTTGCCCACCAGAGGTTTTCCTGCCAAATGAGCCCTCTGGTATTGCACCCTGCAGGGTGAGAGACACCTGGGAGTGCATCAACACCTTCAACTTCTCCTGCTCCTTCAGCCCTCACATCTTGCCTTCACTGTTGTCATACAGTGAGGGAGGGAGTAGGACTGAGTACAGTCACAGAGGCACAGACAGGTAGGATGCAGGCAGAGCTGTTCTGCAGGCAGAGAGAAGCTGGAGAGAGGTGAGACAGAGGGGGCCTGGCCATGTGGACTGCCATGTGCGTGGGGTTATTGCCCATTGCAGGTAAGTGAAAGGAAGGGGTGATGCTCCCCCAGTCCCCAGAACTGAGCATGCCCCTGTGCTCTGCAAGGCTCTGTGGAGCTGGGCTGACCGCTTGCAGCCTGACCTGCCCATGCCTCAACGTCTCCACCCATCCCTGTGGAGCACAATGGAAACAGCCTTACTCCTCTCCCAGCCGTGAGTCAGGTATCTATCTCCATCCAGCCTGCCTCCTCTGCAGTGTGGGGATATGCAGGGCACCTGCCTGCTGCACTCACATCTTGGGGCCTAATGCTTTGCACTTGGACCGGCATTCTGGTCATGGGGTAATGCATCTTGCAAAGAGCAGCTTGAGGATGGCAGTGTAGGGCCCAGTTGCCACTTGCCTGTGAGAGGTCCTTGTCCCTCCTCTCCTCATTCAGAGCAGTTTCAGGGAGATGAGAATGGGTTCCAGCTTGGCAAAGACAAAGGGATTTGTCCCCAATGGTGCAAAACCTTCCTGCTTCACATGGGAAAAATCAGATAAAGTTCCCTGTCAGACAGGGGAAAGGAGGGAGGGAAACATGGTGCCTCCCTCCTCATGAGCCCTGATTCCTGGTACCAGCTCTATTCCTCTGCCCATCTTGGTCAGATGGGTTCAAAGAGAATGATTTAGTCCTCCTGCTAATCCAGTGCCATTGCAATGCCCCCACCAACTTTACCCTGACCTTCACCGAATCTTGGAATGACCATGGCTTGTTCTCGCTTACTGCAGCAGACACTGGCCAGGTGGCTTTGGAACAACATGTCAGGGAACTGGCTGTGCGAGACGGAGATGGAGTCACCTTCCAGTGCAGCATGAGTGGAGACCGTATGAACAGATACTCCATGTTCTGTTACCGGCAGGGATGACGTGACACTCTGGACGGGAAGGTGGTGCCTACAGAGAAGGTTTCCAGGATGGCTTTAAGGGGTCAGTGGAGAGCTCCCAGAACAGATTCCCACTGCAGCTCTAGCCAGCAAAGCAAGGGAATGAAGCAGGGTATTGCTGTGGTTCTGGGCTCACCCTGGAGCAGCTCTGCAGCAGGGTGGACCGAAAACCGACTGATAGGGAATACAGACTTCTCGGCATTTCTTTCTAGCAGCTGCTAACCAGAGGTTGGTGTCATGCAATGGCAGGTGCAGGAAACAGACCTTTGGCATGCTTGCAGTAAAGGGTGGCGAAGGGAGGTGCGGTTGAATGACTGAGAGCATTTATGATCCAATAGGAGCTTTCACACCTGCGCAAGGTGTGCTCTGGTGGAGTCACACAGGCAGCAGGTGGAGGAGCTGCAGAAGGAAGTTAGCAGGCTGTGTTGAATTATGGTGGGTGAACAGGAAATAGAGTATTATTTGAGACTTTGGAAGATGAAATACTAGACCCCCATGGCACTGACATCCAAGGACTCCAGTGTGAACTTGAGTTGACAGACTGTGACCTGTGGATGAGTTCATGCAGGAGCAGGCCACCCTGAAGCATCTGTGGCTGTCGATAAGTCCATGCCAGAACATTTCTCTTTCCTTGTAAGAGAGCCACTCCAGTCCTCTGATCATCTTTGTAGCCCTCCGCTGGACTGTCTCCAGTAGTTCCTTGGCTTTCTTGAGCTGGAGGGCTCAGAACTGCACACAGAACTCCAGATGTGGCCCCACTAGGGCAGTGTAGAGGGGAAGGATAACTTCCCTTGACCTGCTGGCCACAGTCTTCCTAATGCACCCAGGATACCATTGGCCTTCATGGCCACAAGGGCATATTGTTGGCTCATGGTGAACTTCTTGTCCACCAGAACTCCCAGGTCTTTCTCCACAGAGCTGCTTTCCAGCAAGTCAGCCCCCAGCCTGTACTGGTAAATGGTGTTATTCCTCCTAGGTGCAGGACCCTAAACTTGTCTTTGTTGAACTTCATTAGGTTCCTCTCTTCCCAGCTCTCTAGCCTGTCCAGGTCTCGCTGGAGCAGATATATCTTTGAAGGCATTGTGGCCCATGGAGAAGGCCATGCTGGAACAGGTGCACCTCAAAGTAACTGTGGCTGTGGATAAGCCTATGCTGCAGCAGATATACCCCTGAAGAGGCCGTGGCTTGTAGATAAGGCTCCACTTGGAGCAGGTACACCCCTAAGGGACTGCAGTCTGTCGGTAAGTCCAAGCCAGAGCAGGGGCAAGGGGAGGAGTTCATCACAATGTCAAACCCTGTGGTCTGGTCCAAAAGGACCAGGGGTGGAGATTGTAATGGAAATACCTTTAATTTGTTGTAACACATTAATTGAGTTGAATGTTATAGGAATTACTGTAGCAGGAACCATCTGAACCAATGGAGGACAAGCTTTACAAGAAGCAGTGCAAGTGCAGCAGTGACCCAACCTGAGCTGGCTTTGGTGCCAAATAACTCCATGCAACACACCACCTCTCCTGTCCTGAGTGACCACCATAACAGATGGAGTCTAAAGTAATGGACTAAATTAACTCAATGGGCATTTTGTGGTCATTTGTGGACATTTCATGGACATTTTAAAGGGGTGGTCCATAGGCTAAGGTAATGTTATCTGTGTATTATATCAAAGGATGGTAAGGTTAGTGGTGGTTAATGGGGTTGTATTGGCTTCTGTGGGACCTGAGCATGACGTAAGTGGTATGGAATAAGGAGTGGAGAATGAGCTGGTTTTGGCTGGGATAGGGTTAATTTTCTTTGTAGTAGCTAGTATGGGGCTATGTTTTGGATTTGTGCTGGAAACAATGTTGATAATAGAGGGATGTTTTAGTTATTGCTTCGCAGTGCTTACACAGTGTCAAGGCCTTTTCTGCTTCTCACACCACCCCACCACTGAGTAAGCTGGGGGTGCCCAAGAAGCTGGGAGGAGACACAGCTAGGACAGCTGGCCTCAACTGATGAAAGGGGTATTCTATACCATATGACATTATGCTCAGCAGCAAAAAGCTGGGGGAAAAAGGAAGTGGAGGACATTTGGAGTTATGGCATTTTGTCTTCCCAAGTAACCATTACATGTGATGGAGCCCTGCTTTCCTGAAGATGGCTGAACACTTGCCTGCTGATGGGAAGTAGTGAATGAATTCCTTATTTTGCTCTGCTTGTGTGTGTGGTTTTTGCTTTACCTCTTAAACTGTCTTTACCTCAACCCATGAGTTTTCTCACTTCTACCCTTGCGATTCTATCCCCTATCCCTGAGTGAGCGGCTGTGTGGTGCTTAGCTGCTGGCTGGGTTTAAACCACGATAGCTTTGCCTGACATCATGCAGTACGGAATACTACTTTTCCCAGTTGTAGTCGACTGTGTAGTTGGTGGGGCAATATGAGAAACAGAGAAGGCCTTGATGCTGTATAAGCACTGTTCATCAATAGCTAAAACATAGTTTTGGTCACAAAACATAGCAGATGGCCATACAGGCTGCTATGAAGAAAGTTAGCTCCATACCCTACACCTACTCTAGTTGATGATGCTTGGAGCAGGAGGGTTAAAACAGACCTTTTCCAGAAGTCCATAAGCTTCAACTCTTCTACCATCCTGTGAGCAAAACTGACTCCTCTCGTGCTCCCCTTTCTAACGTTCTTTCTGGGGAGCCTGAAAGGACAACATCAGGCCTGATGGCCAACCAGAGCTTTTAAGAGGTAGCTTTGGGGTCTGGAGATGCTTTGGGAGTAGTCTTGCATCCTTGGGTTTCTGATTCTAGAGGACCTCTGGTCTTTCCTCCTGATCTCATGCACTGCCAACATGCCGCCATGTATCCCCTGCCATCCTCCAGCAGTGGCCTTTGGGTCGCTGTGAGTGGGAAAGGGAGAGCCTCTACCAGTCATTTACTGATTTAATTCCTTCCCCTCTCCTCCACTGTCTCCAGGAACCCTGGCTCCAGCAACAAGCTGTGGCCAGCAGTAGGCCTCTCAGGCTCCAAGAAGTCAACAGGTCAAATGGGAATGAGTTCCACATCCTTCCAAAGCCATGCTCTTTGTTTGTGTAAGTAGTTGTGCAATCTCATCGCATAAGAATGTACCTGTGTCTGAAATTTACAGAAGAATACGTCATAAGACCTAATAAAGGACCATGCACCATAAATACAGCAGATCCCAAAAATACAGCAACCAACCGTGCTGAATAGCTTTCCTGTTCCTCTGTGTGCTGCGTTTTTACCCACCCATATTACAAACTTCGGGCGTTATCAGTCCTGGAGGCAGACACTGTCTGCAAACATGCAGTTAGTTTCAGAAAGTGCAGTTACTTAGAGGAGACTTAGCTGAAAGCAAAAATCACTGAAAGGAAAATCGGCCTGGTTTAGGCCAAACCAGGACAGGAGCCTAGAACTGGAGTCAGTGCTCTAGTTGTGGCCTCGCTGGTGCTGAGTAGAGGGGAAGGATTATTCCTTTGACCAGCTGACAACACTCCTCCTAATGGAGCCCGGGAAACCATTAGTCTTCTCTTCCACAAAGGCACATGCCGGCTAACTCCATGTCCACCAGAACCCTCAGGCTGTTTCCTGAACTGTTGCTTCCCAGCCAGAAATCCTCCAGCCTATATTGGTGTGTGGAATTTTTCCTCCTGAGGTGTAGGTCTCTGCATTAGAAAGCAAAGCCACTTTCCAGCCAGTCTGCCTTCCTTTATCCCATAGTCAAGTTCTGAGTTGTTTGTTTCTTTTTGTGTGCTTCTCTGCCACCTCTGAGACTGTAATGGGAGCAATAGCTTGTGAGCATGTGTGTTTGCAGCTGCTGGATCCCAGAGATCACAAGCAGAAGCCCGGGGAAGTGGTAGAGAAGGTGAAGCAATTACTTGAGCTGTTCCTGCCTGTTTGTCCTTTTCTCCCAGTGTTGCATGTGCCCGTTCTCAGTTGCAGGACAGAGGCCTCAGGCCCCGTGGTAGGGAAGGTCTCAGAGTCTCACGCTCACCTGCCACATCTCTGCTGTACCCATCAGTGACAGCAGCTACGCTTGGGACTGGATCCATCAGACTCCCAGCAGAGAGCTGCAGCATACGGTATTGCAGTATCCTTTCATGGGACTGCAGCACATTGCTTCATCGTTCGAGACCCGAGTCACCAGCTCTGCAGACCCCTCCAGGAACCAGCTGATTGACTGAAATGACACTAATCATTGTGAATAAACACACATGTTCTTATTCTGAGGACTGAGCATTCATTTCTGTATTTGGAAGTGTAGATTTTCATGGAAGTGTATTTGCATATATGTCTCCATATGAAAAATGCATCCGTATGCTTGTGTGCATGCATACATTGCACAAGAGCTAGAGATACATGGGAGGTCAGTTATCCCCCAACTCTGCCCTGATTACCACATTTGGCTCTATGGCATAATCACTGCAGTGAATTAATCTAAGAGCCATTCAACAGCAGACTGCCTGTCAGACCAATGTTAGCTGTCTTGCAAAGACTGTAAGTACAAAGCAAATGCTACTTTATTTCTACTGTCACAACCCTCCTTTCTTGCAGGTTTCAGCAGCTCAGGAACTTCCCCAAGCAGATATTACAGATCTCTTTTTAAACCACTACTTTTAACTGTTCTCTCCATAGTGAAAGTTGTGACTTACTGTTTGGTCTTAAATACCTAGTTTCCTAAGATCAGCTATAGTGTCTCCAGGGAATCCATGACCAGTAACATTTCTGTCTTCGTAGAAGGGTTGAATGGGATGGTTCTGGCCACTGAAGAACACAATGCCCACCACATCTTTTAAGAGAAAAGTCACCTTCTTGACAGATGTATCCCAGCACCACCTCTCCTTGCCAATAAAAGCCATGGACACAGCCTCTTATAAATGTGTGATGAAATCAGGTGGATATGCTAGAAGCTAGGCTCAGAGTAAGCTGTTCCCACAAAAAAGGAAATTGTGTTAAAGTACAAATGGAGATTTTTCAGGGATGAAGAAAAATTATACTGGAAGGGCTAGGATAGTTTCCTCTGGAAAGACACAGTGTAGACCATTCAGCAAGGGCTGAAGGAATTCAACCAACCATGCATGCACAGACCACCTGCTAGTTCCCCTCTAAAATGTATCTTCATCTGCCTAGGACACTTTTCTAGAGGAAACTGGGACGCCCTCTCCTCTGGTTTCCTCTGAAACAGACCTCAAGGAGAGGTCTGCAGTATCACCTCGTGGAACACAGAGAAGTCTAAACGTGCTCTCTAATATCTCACTGGCAGTATTGGAGCGCCTCCTGCAATTTTTTGGAGGGAATGCACTAAGACAGAGAAGAAAAACAAAAGACAGAACTCAACTTTTAAACGGAACAAATCCAAGCGTGTGGCTTGCGGGAGGCTGTGAAGACAGGTGTGTTTCTGTGGCCAGCCAAATGGAAAAAAAAGCCTGTTTAACTGCATCTGAGATCTGGGTGACAAGCAGGGTGCGGTCTCACTGCTCTGGGAAGACGTGGCAGCAAGCGAAGGGTGTGGGAGAGGCACCTGCATGTACCCAGGCCTGTGGCAGAAGGTATTTAGAGCTTGTTCTCTTTGTCCTGCCAACAGTTCAAGAGACTGAAAGTCATCCGCCGACTTGACAACTTTCCTGGAGGAGTGAGGCAATAAGGAGGAGAAAACAATTTGACACGATAAAGGGAACAGCAGATGAACATGCCTATGTTAACAATGGAAAATAAAGCAGCACTGGTATTAAAAATGGTGATGAAAAATGAGAAATACACCTTTGTACTTGGTAACAACAATAATGCAAATAAACGTATTGAGTAATACAGCATGGAACAAGGCAGAGTTGTTTACAGGATGAAACGATACTTTTGTGTCTTAGAAATGAATTTGAGGATTCAGAAACTGTTCCACAATTCCAGGTAATCATTAATCAAAATCATTACAGTAAGATAAAAATCAAATTAAAAGCCAACTTTAGTCAACCATAACTAAATGTTCCTCACCTTCAGCTAAAAGCACATATAAATAAATCAAAAGTCCAAAGCATAGCCAACTCGATGGTCAAATAATCTAGTACACAAGATCAAAGAAACTGAGAAAAAAAAATGGTGCAAATAATTAGAAAAAAATGCCAAGACCCTTATAAAAATTGCATTCAAACAAGAAATATTAAAAAATCAAATACCTGAGTAAATAAGCAACTTAAGCACATCAAGACAAACAGAGTCCATTAAACACCATCAGCTAAACAAAAATAATTTTTGAACAATTCATAAACATGGACTCATTTTCTATTTGACATGAAAATAGGCTTTGAGAACATAAATACTTGAAGGTCCAGAAAGAGTTAGAAAATGTAGAATGGAACTAAACTGAAAATTAATGAGACTGGGCAGCTGGTCCCCAGATATTCTTTAAAATATTTCACCCTAACTCTCTTGATGTTTGTTAAAAGACAAACCTGTAATGGGTACTTTAATTGAGAACAGCTCTAACAACTCAAAAGGAACAATATTGCTTTTTGACAACTATAGGCAATATTTTAGTGAGAGATTAATAATACCTTATCTGCCAAAAATCCAATGTGATAATATTGTTTTTAGTGTATAGCAACCTCTCTGGAACAGTATTAGATTGTTCAGAAGTAGAACAGTATAGAGGAAGAGGAAAATAGAATCCAGCTATTCAAAGGACATGAAAGAGGAAACGTCATCTGGCACTGAAAAAAACCAGATGTTTTTGTAGAACTGTCTACCACTGTGGGAACTACGTACCACAGTGACTGAGAAAGACTGAACCACCGTGCACAAATTGTCTCGCTCACTAACTTCTCTTGAAGGTGGAAACATGGTGCCCTGCATAGTCCCTTTTTCCTCAGACAACTCTATGCACACACTCAAATTCGATTCCCAGAATGACTCAGACAGAAGGAAGATCTCTCTATGCAAGGCCACTTTCCCCAACATTCAACATCAGATCTTGGATCTTGCAAGGGATGTCATTTTAGACATCTGACCATCATCTCAAGTTGAGCAAGTGGGGATTAACTGACTGTATTTTAGATATTTCTGTTTAAGCTTAGCATTATGTTCTTCTCTTTGTCTCAGAGCACAGAGGAGGTAAGATTTGTTCACACTTTATTGGTAAGAACAAAGTTCTTTTTAGCTTCATATCCAACAGTGGCCAGCAGCAGATGCATGAAGAACAGGAGCAGGAGACTAGAAAGGATACTTCCCACTAGTAATCTCCCAGTTACTAGACATTAGAACAAGGACTTTGTATCACATATGGTTCCTTTGGATTCACCTGGGAATTCTGAAGGTTGGACTTACCTGTAAAGACTGAGTCAAAGAAGGCACCAAGTGCCTCAGCTTTTTCAGGATCTTTGGTCTCCAGATCCCCTACCCCAGTCACTAGTGGGCCCACATTTTCCCTGGTCCTTCTTTGGCTGATAATGTACCTCTAGAACCCTTTTTGTTGCGCTTCAGGTCTCTTGCCAGATTAAATTCCAGATGCACTTTGACTTCCCTAACCCAATCCTTTCATGATTGGACAGGGTCTCTATAACGCTCCCAGATCATCTTCCCCTGCTTCCACCTCTTGCACATTTCCTTTTTATTTATGAGTTTATTCAAGAGCCACTTGTTCATCATTTTGGCCTCCTGCCACCTTTGCTTAACTTACTGCTTTGTCAAGATGAACCATTCTTGAGCTTGAAGGAGGTGATCTCTGAAAATCAAGCAGCTCTCCTAGACTCCTCCTCTGTCCAGGACCATAACCCATGGGATTCTTCCAAGCAGATCCCTGAAGAGCCTAAATTCTTCTCTCCTGAAATCCAAGGCTGCAGTCCTGCTCTTTGCATTGCTCCCTCCTCTCTGAATCCTGAGCTCAAACACTGCATCACCACTGAAGCCAAGGCTGCCCATGACGTTCACATCCACCACCAATGCTTCCTCATTTGCTAGTAGGAGGTCCAGATCCTCAACCACTTGTGTCAGGAAGTTTTCATCAGTACACTCCAGAAAACTGCCTGAATGCTTGTGCCCTGCTGTGCTGTCCCACCGGCAGACATTTGGCATGGTTCATGCCTGGTTTCATGAGGACCAGAGCTAGAGGACATTAGGCTTCTTCCAGTTGTCTGAAGAAGGCCTTATCTACTTCTTCTTTGTGATCAGGTGATCTCTAGTAGTCACCCACCACAATGTCACCCATGCTGATCCACCCTCTAATGCTGACCCATGCACTGGCTCACTGTACATCCCAAAGCAGAGCTCCATGCATTCCAGCTGCTCTCTGACAGAAAGTGCTATTGCCCCTCCTCACTTTCCCAGCCTGTCTTTCCTAAGCAGCCTGGCTCCATCCACTACAGTACTTATTTAAACTACTTCACTGCACGTCCATGTTCCCATAGCTTTGCAACCAGGCCGTGGAGGAAAAAATGGGCCATGCTGGAGAAGAGCCCAGGCAATGTGCACTAACCTGCACTTCACCATGCATTTCAGTTCTTGGGTCATGTGAGCTACCCCACCACATCTCTCTGTTGTGGATGAGATCACAGCCCTGCAACTACTAGCAAAGCTATGATTTCTCTTGTTCCCCATATTCCATGTGTTTGTGCACATGCACTTTAAAGAGTCACCCAGTCGTGCTGATTTCCCAGAAACCATATAAAGGCTTTCTTTTTCCCATAGGTTCATCTTTATTTATGTACACACACTTGAAGCTCACTGCTTTCAGGCCCCCTTTTTTTCTTACTATGAGGTCTGCCTGTTCATATCATTCCTCATATATCTTGTACCAATCCTTCCCACCACTTTCTCACTTGATTATTGATCATCCGCTTTCTCTCCTGTTGTTCCTAGGTCAAAGCTCTTCTTATCAGGTCAGCCAGCCTATTGGCAAAAATGTTTTTGTCCCATTTAGTCAGGTGGATCCTATCTTTTCCAAACAGTTCTCAATCCTCAAAAAGAGTCCCGTGGTCACAGAAACCAAGTCCCTTTTGCCAATGCCAGGTGTGCAACCAACTGTGATCAGCGGGATCCATCCACTCGTCCTTCTCACTGCCCTCCTCCTCACCAGCAGGATCAGAGAAACCCACTTGGGCCCATATGCCCTTGACAATCACCCCCAGAGTCTGCTTGCTACTTTCCAGGACTCCCCTGGCAGTATCATTGATACTCACATGGAAGAGCAAGCAGGGGTTAGTAGTCTGTAGGTGTAATAAGTTTTGCAAATCTTTTAACAATGTCCCCAATCCAAGTCCTTGGCAAGGAGTAAACCTACCTAGACAGGTCCAGCTGTCAGAGGGGGCTTCTGTTCCCTGCAGCAGGGAGCCGTCCACTACTAACACTCACCACTTTTGCTATTGTTCCTATGTGTCTCATCGTCAATGGTCTCAGACATCTTGTTTGACAGAGCTTCCAGCCCCTGGTTTGCTATGACAGCACTGAATCTATTCTGTAGTTGCAAATCTTCAGGTGAAGTAGGAGCCTTCCTCTTGGTGTCAGAAGTCACAAGCCCTCAGCATTCATCATCATGGGAATCTCCATTTCCCTTCTTGATGGGCACAGACTCAACCTGCCTTTCCTTTGTTATGAAAGAGAGGAGTGGGCTTTAGAAGTTGCAGGGTCTCAGAGATTGAGTCCATCTCTTGCCATCAAGGTCCAGATAGCGCTAATGATGCAGAAATTGATCATCATGAAGGATTTGATCAATCTGCAACAATTCCTTTACTCTTTAATAGCCACTTCCATGGGTACTGTGCCTCTGCCTAAGAAAGAACAATCATTTTGCCTACTTTCTCATCTTACCTAAAACAGTGTAAAGACTTCCTAAGGCACCAAATGACCCCCAGGCACTGACTCTAAGAGCCCAGATCAGGCACATTCCTCATTCTCCTGAGCATTGAAACCAAATTCAAGGTGGAAAAGTAGACAGCTTCCTGTAGCACAGAAGGATTTTCACAAATGTTTTCAAATAGCACTAAAAGCACTGATTTGTTTTTTTTTCCCAGCTTTCTATCCAGCTTAACTCCATGAGACTTTTCAGAGTTGTCATGTAATCCCAAAGTTTTGACCTATAATTCAACATTTTTGGTCTTATTTTAGATCATTCTTTGAAAGCCTTATCATGTTTCTTCATGTGGTATGTTGGGACAGAAACCACTTGAGAAGTCATGTGACTGCCTGTATAATCCAAAAGTCTGTGTAGTGAAAAGGAAGAGACAGTTTTTGTAATGGACTATATCACTGTGTTGGGGGACTGGAGTACCACAATGATAGAAACAACATAGGGCCCTGTACAAAAACCCAAAGATAGAAAAAAGGCAGTATATTTTGGAGAAGAAAGGATATGGGTGACTGAAATGATTAAGGAGAAAAATGCAACATTCTTTTCATATTTCTATTTATCCTGGAAATATAGAGATCACAGGGTTTCTAAAAGATGGAAGAAAGGGAAAACCTGGAAATTCTATATTCAATCAAGCTATATGAAATCATTGAACTATTAAATTATTGTTTTTTCCCTTTCCAGTTTTGGAAGAAAACGTGGCTCTGGATACCCTCATGGGATTGCACACATGGATAATTAGGACAAATATCTGGCTTTTAATCTCCTCTTTCTACAACGCTTTTGAATACTATGAGGAAAGAGTTCTTTATTGGACTAAGTATTAGCAGTGTGAGGACAGATAAGCTTATATTTGGAAGTGGGACCACTCTCACAGTTGAACCAAGTAAGTACCATTATTTTACTTCTAAAAATTATGTTAAAATTAAGGACAAAGGAATCTAATGGTTTGGGTTCACTGTAAGAATTTTCTGCTGCAATAATCCCTAGAGTGCACTCTCTCCAGTCAGAGTTTCAAGCTGAATCCTCGGGTTGTATCTGCTTAGGAAGGCTGTAGAGGAACAACTGGGCTACTTCTTTATATCGGTGTTGCTCCATGATCCCCAAACACCTGCTGTGCACTACTTGACTTTAGCATCTTATAATTTATTCCCAGTCTGGATAGCACTCTGGCCCAAATTTACTGTGATCCTCCAGTGGATTTTCTCTGCCTCATTTTGAACAGGAATACACAGCTCAGTGAAGAGCTGACAGTGGAGAGAAGTTTTGAGACAGATCTTTAGCCCTCTGGTATGAGAAGTTATTTTTTGACACTAGCACCACACTCACAGTGTCACCAGTTAAGTAATTACACTGGCATGGAGACAGAGGAGGAAGGAGGTTAAATATCCTTGGGATTTAATTTTCACAGCTGCCTCATATCCAAGACCACTTTGAATGAATCAAAATTTGCTACCAAGTTGCCTAGGCTTTGAAAATGCAGATGTGGTGAGTAGGGATTATAACAAGCCTTAGTTCTTCCTATCTTTACTTGGAATTTCATGATGTACAAAAAAGGTGGATGTCACCCCAAGTTTTTCTGTGGGAGTGTGAATGTTGGGGCAGCAGGGAAGTTTGTTAGGTTGATCTTTGTTATCGTAAACGTCCAGGTGCATACCTTCAGACTTGTTATGATGCTTTTGGAGATCTGCATATCTTTAAAGTGCTACGAAAATATCCCATGTAATTTTACATACCTAAAACATCCTGCTCTCATTCCAAAAGGGCATGAGGCTGCCCTAGGTGCTGCCTAATACTGTTCAGGTCTGTAGGATATCTTGCATGCAAATAAATGTCTGTTTTGGAACAATTTAAGTCCACCCCCAATTCCAAAGAGACAAAGGGATATCATTCTGAAGAAAGATCTGTTCTTTCCAATCAGCGAATCCTCAGTTGTAAATGTAGCACCAGAGGAAACTGCCAGATTCCATTATTTCAACATCAGTCAACACTGATTTGAAGATATTTGTCAAAAAAAAAAAGAGGTAAAATATCCCATAGCGAATACTAGAACTTGGCAAGAAAAAACAAGCAACAAAACACAGTCTAAGAGCTGGCAGGTGGAAGACTGAGCAATGGTATTGCCATTTCAAACATTTACAGAAATCGTAGTATGATACTCTTGTTTCTCATATAAAGTGTCTTATGTTTTTTTAAAAAAGTTTAGCATGTTGTTTCTTCTGCTGACAAGAAAATATTTGTTTCTAATGCTGATTGGAAAGGTACATGTGGCTCATTGACTGCAATAAGGTATTATTGGTTTAAGGAAAATTTTACATTACATTACTCAAATTTCTAAAACTTGTTCACTGGGTTTCTCACAATTTGGGTTAGAAAACAATTCATTTGGCAAAAGAAAGGTATTAGCCTTGTCTTCTTCTCTGCCCTGAAACACTTTAAATCATTCTTTTTCTGTTTTTCCTGCCTGTCTATCCTCTCTGACATCCTGATGCAAAACTACATGAAACTTCAGCTGAGTGAAGCTTCCATGTTGTTCAATGATTTCTCTTCTTCTAGCTAAGGATAAGATGATATTTTCAAAGATGCACAAAGGCTTTAGGACTATGTTTGACAGTAAAAGATAAGAGGCCTTCAGCATCCAAGTCACTTAGTGTCTGTTGAAATACTTGATAAGTTGAAGCCAAAAGTTTCAGAATTTGCACAACCTGACCCTTTTGTTGCGAAATTTGGATTTCTTTGGGAGAAACTAATATGCATTTTAAGATGCTTAGAACAGATGTACTTTACTACCTGAATCTTTTGAGAATCCTCAAACACAAAATGGTGTCGAAAACATGCATTAGTAGTTACTATAGGATATTTAAGGTATATTCTCCTCTTGAGGGCTCAGTTAAGGACAGATAAGTTTTTTGTTTTGGTTTGTTGGCATTTTTTTCTAGATAAAACTTTCATTAAGAAAACTAAGCCCCATAACATTATGGAATATATAGCTCTTCCCAAGACTTTGTAAGATTAAAGCAAAAAAGAAGTACAACTTTGTGTGCTAATAAAGTGCTACTGCCAGAATGTAATATAAAAATCCCTCCCAAAAGCAAGCAGTGGTAGGAACTCATGGCTTTATTTTCAGGTAATGCAAAATAGTGGGACTCAGTTGAGGCTTCTGGGATCTCATAAAGAAATAATTCTGCTTTATTAACTACAATTGCACAGTGTACATGTGTTCTTGCTGAGGATCTTACCCAGTGAGTTATGCCAGAGAAGCAGTTTGCTAGTATACTGGCTGTTTGGAAATACTGAAGATCAGAACACATGAAAAGCCTTTAAAGATCTTCTCAGATAACAAAGAATGCACAGGACTAACAGGCTCTGGCAAAACCGTGTTACAGCACCTGGAAAGGAAACGTATGTAGGAGGAACAGCAAAATGAGCCTTTTTTGATTTATGGGTTTTAACTGTGTGTGACTGCTCCGCTCATCTTTGGGAAGGGGACTCAACTGACCGTGGAGCCAAGTAGGTGTTCTTTATGCTTTAACCTCTTCTGAGTTGTTATTTTTTGGGATTTTAACTTTTTTCCCTTTTCTTCCTGCTAAAATTCAGGCAGACACTTCCCCATGCTTTAAAGTCACTAACTAAACTTTAGGCTTTCTCTGCATAACCTTTTGATGTGCAATTAGACAAAATAAGTATAAAAAAAACATGCTGATTGCACTTCTTGTGAGTTGCCAAAGTATTTGGGCTCCACAAGGGCAAGTCCTGCCTGCTATCATGCTGAATTTCTTTGGGACCTAAGATCTATCCACTTACTGAGGCATCCAAATGAGCTTTTCATAGTAATCGTTAGGTTTCAAAGCCATGCTTGGACAGTCTGAAGGGAACTAAGTTCCTGTGGAGGTTACATTTAAGTTCCTAAGAATTTCTATTCTGTCAAAGTTAGAAAGACAACACTGAGGGGAGAGAAGGATAATATACAAAAGCATTAAATGAAATATTATGCAATATGTCTGTACTAGTTTAATCTTACTAAATTGTTCAGAATTTGAGTTAAACTGAATAGGACAAATGAAGTCGATGAATGTTTGATTCCTGTTTAGTATCTGTTTGCCGTAGGTGTTGACAAGCATGGAGTTGTGCCTGTTTTATTAGTAGAGCCAACCCATGAAGTTATGGTAGAGCACTGCTTGGCTTTCACCTCAGTTCCTCAGTATTGGGTTGTGGATGAAAAAGAGTAAAATCAGAGCCCCTTGAACAGAACTTGAAAAAGTGCCCTGTGATGAACAAAATGTTAGACCTGACGGATCTCTTGACCAGACTGCAAGGCAGATGCCATGCAAAATTCAAGGCCTAATGCACCTTTCTTTAGCAAAGAGACCCATCAGGATGCTCCTGTCAAATTGGACATGTAAATCTTTTTTGATATGTCTTATAGCCTTTACTAAGCTGAGCCCTTTTTTGCAAGGAAGCACACTAGATAATTCCTTTCAGTTTCATGCTTTTATTATAATTCATGTTGCTAATCTTGTTCTGACACTGGTATGTGGAATCACCTGAGGGCAAAGATATTTTGTTTTTAAAAAATCATTCTATCATAATGATTTGTTGGCTACTAAATTATTTTGAGACCAACTGTTTCCTGAAAAGACATCCTCTTCAAGTTTAAGCAATCTTGCTTAATTGTATGTCTTACAAGAAATACTCAGAGAAGGTTGCTGCTATATAGTTGAAATTCAGGCTTTTGCAGTTGACAAGCCTTTGTCATTCATGTATGTTTCTTGGAATTGGGAATTCAAATTAAAATTATTTCAAAACAGAAAAAATACATCTGAAAGTTTCAGAGCAACTCTTCTGAAAGATGCATGAGAGAGAAAGGATACCAAATCCTGTGAAAACTTGTCAGCATCTTTTAGGTTCTTTCAAAACTCCAGTTCTAGGGCACGTTTTTCATGCCTTGATGTTTGTTGGTATCTTGACCCTAAAGAACTACCACTGAAGGTTATTACACTAATCTAACGAAGATTGTAAGAAGATTTGTCCATGGACATAAAGTTCATAGGCTTCAGAGTGTTCTTCCCTTCAAATCAGTTTATTATACAAATTCTGCATTATAGTTCTAACTGCTCCTGGAGTGGTGGGACTAACAATATGGCACAGCACATGGATGAGAAAGCTCACACTTTTTGGAATAGGCACAAGATTTTTTGTTGAACCAAGTACCAATCCTATTCTCTTTTCATTGTCTCCAGACTGGCTTGGAATGTCTTACACCATGTGCAATATCTAGTGGGGAAAACTTCCCCCACAATTGAAAGTTCTTGACCTTATCAGAAACTCCTGGAGAAGTGGAGATACACAATTCACAGAGTTCTGATTTCTTCTCTCCTACTTTCCCATCTTAGAGACACAAATCCTTCTTGCATCTGAGCATTTGTTATTGAAAAGAACAACCTTGTCCCCCACTCCAGCAGCAGTATTTCATTTCTGCAAGTAATGTCATTCATTGGCATAACCTTGCACAACAGCGAAGCAACAAACTGACTTCTCTTTGCTCTACTTCTCTTGCTATGGTTAGAGCTTCTAGCCACATCAGAAGAAGATTTGGGGGAGGGGACGGGGAGTAAAGAAAAAACAGTTATTCCCTCATGTCTCATGAATATGCAAGACAGTCCTTGATAGAAGTGTTATTTTTAGGAATTAAATTGTTGAGAAAGCAGAATAATTTGACTCTTGGAGTGGCATGCATAAAAGTTCTCATTTGCAGGTCCCTTACTTGTAAAATAAAGAATTCACATATAGGCATGAGCTTTGGCAAAAAGAAGCTTAGAATCCTGTGGAATTAAAGAATCACAGAATCACAGCTTTTATAGCTGAAGAACAGTTTTTATAGCTCCTATAAAAACCTACTCTCATACACCCTTTCTGTCTTTGATCTGATCTTTTGGAAGCAGTAGCAAGAAATAATGACAGAAGAGGCAGTTAGTCACTGATAATGCTAGGAATTAGTCACAGCTGGAGTATACATGAACTTTAGGTGACTTAGCACTCAGGCAAGCTTGCAATAAAATCAAATCATGCCCAAACACTGCTTTTCTTTTTTTTACAGACAATCAAAACAGTTCTGTCCCAGAAGTCATTGTGATGAAATCAAAGAAACTGGAAGAAGATGCCAGCATTGGGAAAGCAGCTTGTTTGGCAAGGAATTTCTATACGAAGAACATCACCTTGGAGATGTCCTCTGATGAGGTTGTATACGACCAGAGTACATCCATTTTGACATCAGAGGGGTTGTACAGTACTATTAAGGTGCTCAATGTGACAAAAGGCACAGAGGTGACCTGCACGGCCAAATTCGACGGCAAAAGTATTACAGCCAACACAACATTGCCAGGTACAATTTTGTGATACAGCTGTGACTTATTTCTGGCAGCAGTGTTTTCTAGCATTTGCTATTTCTCCTGCTATTAAGCATTGCCCTGGGTAACCAGCAGAAATGGGAAAGACATCTGGTACTTAAGCAGGGAGAGATGGAAGATATTTAAAGGTATCTAAAGTAAATGGTCTTAATTGTTTAACAACTTGGAGTTACTTTTTTTTTGGGAAAAAAAAAGACACTATCTTTTTTTAAAATGTACATTTACTTATGACTAAATACTTCACCACATAGCAGCAAACCTCCTGGAGCACAGCCTGAAATAGCCTTTCTAAAAACAACAAAATTTAAAATGGTGGTGGTTTTTTTTTTCCTAAACCACTTTTTATATTTTGAGGGATTGTTTTGATCATCATGAAGCTCATTCAAATAGTAAAAACAACACAACTCAGGTATTCTTTTGTTTCCTGCAATTGCATGGAGAAATTTTCTCCTCAAATTAATGTTAGAATTCATGACCGATCATGTGAGCCTAAGATATGCCCACATGTTCCTACGGAAAGGGTCATACAAACATTTTGTTTAATACTTTTTAAAATTTGGACATAGTTTATAATGCCTTTTCTTTATCATGCTACAGAAAAGGAAGCTAAAGAACGAGTAACACGGAAGGTTTGCAACACTGCAGACAGCTCTGCACAAGGTAAGTTACCTAAATAGATTGTGAAATTACATTACTATGTTGGGGATAAATGCATGGAAATATATTTTCTCAGGGGTAGACGAATCAGAATACAGCATATTTCTCAAACACAACCTGCTTTTTCAAGGCAGCTAATTTAGTAACAGACAAGCAACAGGAAGCAGAATCCAATCTAGACAGAGGTCCTCCTCCCCTGTCGTTGCCATGTTTCTCTATCATCTTTTCCTTTGCTGCTGTTTCTTTCCCTGAAACTATTACCCATGTTTTATTCCATTTTCTGCCAATATCACAATATCCAAATCTAGACTATGATCTCTTCCATCTTTTCTCATCTATGCAGATACCAAAGTGGAGAAAGCGAACATGCTCTCTATGGCTGTTTTGGGTTTGAGAGTCCTGCTGGCAAAAAGTATCGCCTTCAATACACTCATGAGTATAAAGTTGTTTCTTTTCTGAGGTAAGGAAGCACATAGCTTGATCTGTAGAAATACTGGAAGCACATGCCAAGAATGACCGTCTGTCTTTGTGTACTTCTCCAACCCCACAATCGATGATACCTGTTCATCTGCTTCTGCTTCCTTTAAATAACTCTTGTAGGTTTCTGGGGAAAAAAACCTCAACAACAACAACCCCCCAAAAACAACCCCAAAAAAGAACCACCACCCCTTCCTTCCAAACCACAAAGAAAACAGCCCCTTTCTGTATCCAAAGCTCAGTTCTTGCTGGCTTGTCCCAAATTTTGTATGCAGCAAACTTGCTTTGCCAGAGCAACTCAAGTATTACCAGAAGTGCCTAAGAGATATCTCATTGACTACTTCAAATGGCAGAGCATAAAGCCTGGAGAAAAATCAAGACAAATAAGGAGTCAAAAGCAAGGCTCCCAAAACAGAAACATATGAAGTAGTGGGAGGAAAGAGGGGTGGGGAGGATTTTTACATTAAGGTATCCAAAGAGCCACAAAATATCATCCAGCCTAAGTTTTGTGAATCTACTTGTCTTGATCTGACAGCTATCAAACAGTGGCACATAGGCCCAGTTGCATTAAATGTCATTTAAAATACACTTTGCTCTTCCAGAGAGGGGGGGAAGCAAGGCAACAGCAATCTGAAGAGCAGCAGAAGAGAGCGTGCACCAGCAGCACGACGGGTTGAACAGCCAACGTCAAATCTGCTGACAATAACCATCCGGAACACAACACAGCACCTTCCCCTTAAGATATTTTATACTGTTGAATCCTGCCTAGCTAGTTTATTTAGTTTTAAGAGTTGTAACTGCTTTTGCTATTTCTTTTTCTCTGTGAACTGAGGAGAGTGTATTTTTCCTTATCCCCCTGCTAAGTAGAAATTGATCTCCCCACTCTTCTAGCCTTTGCATAAAAGCATCTAACCTGCTTCAATAGTTTTGCAAAATCCAAACCCCAATACAGATATACGACCCTTTTAAAACTCCTTTTACAGGTGCAATGCAACATTGTTGTCTGTAGAACTGACGTATTACTGCTGAGCGAATTCAGACACAATAGATGCTATTTGTAGCTTTAATGTTTTTTAGATAGCTTTAATAGCAATAATTTTCTAGTGCAGATGAGAAGACCTGTGTTTGATCTGAAGCAATTCATTTCAACCAGATAATGTTCAACCAGAGAAGCATTTCTTTATTAAACCTGTATTTCTTCTGCAAAGTGTATGGCACATGCATTTTAGGCTACTGTAGTAGTGACCAAAATAAAGTTTTACTAAGCCAAAATGCTGTGTTTTGTTCTGTGCTTTTTCTTCTGAATTTGGGATGGAGATTGCTGAAATCCAACTGTCCTAATGATCAGTGAGATTAGAAATACAGCTTGGATAACCTAGATTTCCTGTTGGATGAATTTGTGTTTTCTAGACTTTATACAGGGGAGTGAAGATTCTCTTTGGCACATGAAAAAGCCTTAGTAGGGCCATGAATTCTAGACTTAGGGGATTTGAATGACGTCTGGTCTTTCAGATCACTTTGAAGAGACCCCAGCAAGATATTTTGCATCATAGCAAAAAGAGGCACATGTCTAAGGAGAAATCAGTTAAGAGACAGCTTGATATGAGCATAAGGAAGGAAAATACACATATCAGAAGAGAAGAAAACATGCTCTTTTTTCCACTCACTGATACTGGGAAGAGGACAACAGGAAATAATGTATGGAGGTTTGATGGAGTGATAATTTCCATAGCAACTTGGTCATTAGTCAAAAAGACCCCAACACACACATTCCCCAACTCATCTTTCTCTCACAGGCAACAGGCAGGATGCTGTGGTTAGCATTTATGACTAAGTTACACCATGCAATATTAACTCCCCCTTGTTTTGAAAAACAAGTTAACCACATCCTGAAGGGGAAATAAGTTTTTTCACATACTGACTGAGTTATTGCTGGCTTCAAGACAGCCTCTACAGAGTGCATAGTAAGGACCGTTTAATTAAGCTTTATCAGGTTAATCCCTCAGACCCTGCAGACACCTAGAGGAAGACCCCTATGCAGAAGTGAAATTTGCATGGTAAATCCAAAAACAGTAAAATGCTTATTTAGTGCATTCTACCACCACAATGTAAATCGGGAGGAGCTGTTCACTAGTATTCTTATCCTGATTTTCTGATGACACTCTGAACCTTTTTATTTTGCACTCCACACTTTTTCCCAATCTCTCAGGCAAGACTCAGACTGGGAGTACCATTTCTGTGTCTCTGCGCAAATCGAGGAATGACATTTTCCTGAGTAGTCCTTGGTTGTGCCTGAGAGCTTTGGTAGAATTAAAATCCTGCAACACTGCACAAGCAAAAAGAGGGATCTACAAATGTGTGACTACTGAGGAGTAGCATTGACTCATACAGAAATTTATCAGCCAGATAAAGACATCAGTCTCTATTATTTCAAACAGCCATCCACATTGGTGTAGGACATCAGAGCCCTCATTTTCATCACGAAGAGATTCATGACCTGAGTGATACCTCCATGGTCAAGTTTTTCAGACTTCCCTGTACACCACTGGGAAACCAGTCTGTGTGGCAACATCTATGCCCTCACTAACCCTCTAAAATGTCAGTCACCCAAGTCTCTGTTATCTATGTCTCAGTCAAAAAAAGAGAAACTTGTGTCTTTGAGAAGATAGTTTGAAGTCTTCAGCTTTGTGGATCATGACAAGGAGGGAATACTCATCCATCAGTCTCTTACCACGGTATATTACTCACCCACATTGAGCAGAATTAGTCCCCATTGGAGTGTACTAGCCTGGTGGCCAGGCCTGTGGCTCCCTTAAGACTTTATTTCAGGTCGGAGTATGTGAAATAAGAGGTTTGTGTCACAGCTGGCCAAAATAATGTTTCTGAGACATGATGCCAAGAATGGATACTGAAGACAGCCCAGGCATCTTCATACTGTAGCCAAACTGGGTGCAGTCAGTTTTGCTCACTTTATCTGTAGAAAACTACTTTGTTGGCTGTCTGAATGCCTTCTGGAAGGAAAGGATTACCTTCCTGTGGCAAGAAGCAACCTATGCTGGCTTAGACTAACTGGGGATAAGAGAGGAAGAGGGAACAAACTGCATAAATACACCCTGGGAGAGAAGACATGTATCTGTACCCAGTGAGGAATTTTGGCATCTAGGCAGCTCAGCTGATGTCTAGAGAAGGGAGGTTAATGGGAAAGTCAATACCATAATAGACAAGATCCAGCTCGAAGAAGTAGATACATGTGCAGAGACAGAATCCCCTTCCAGCTCTTAAACTTCTAGACAGATTGTGCTGGATTTTTCATCAGAACTATTTCCCCTGTCAGGAGCTATCTAGGTCTAAATATTTTATTTTGAGTTAGGAAAGAGCCTGTAGCCTCTCTGTCCTATTTTCTGTCATTGTGACTTCCTGATTGTCTCCCACTAGCAGTGGCTTTTCACTTTACAGTTGCAAATCTACAATTTTGAGACAAAGCAGAACACACAACTTAAGAAAACAGGAGAATATCACTGTTTGCAGATGAAAATCCGTAACAGGGAGCTTTTGTACAGTCCAATATTAAGATTGTGTTGGTGTGGCTAATTCCACAGAAGAGGGCAGAGTCTGCGGCTCTCCCAGCTGATATGAGCTAAGGGAAAGTTTTCGTAGAGAAATTGTAAAATATCCTCTGTTAAAATCAGCACCTGGGATTTAGAATTAACTCTAAATAGGAAAAAAACCATTTTCCTCTAAGAGATCTGATGATACTAGAATAACTGAGGATGATGATAAGCAGAACGCTTTAGTACAAAACATTTCAATAGTACTATCCATGTTTTCCTACAGGTTTAATTATGTCCATATTTGATTGTGTTCAGACAGCCTTTGAATATCACAGTCAAAGAAAACACAGTCAAATAAAGCACAACAAAATAAGTAAGTAATGAGATACTTAACAAAAGATGAACAGTATAGGACTTGAGAAGACAGTGATAGCAGTAACACTTAGCACAAGGGCTTGAATACTTTTCTTTGCCATCTCTCAGAATGAGAGATGGAGAAGAACTGAACCTCAAACATTTTCAGTATTGCTGGTGTGAGGCAGGTTGTAGAGAGTTGAAACCCACAGCTCATGAGTGAAGTCCATTCCAAGCAAGTCCAGGGCAGATGTTGCAGATAGTCAGCAGAAACTCATCTAATGTGGCAATTCAAGCTTTCAGAGCCTGAACACAATCCAAAATTTCTTGAAGACAGTGTCAGGCGAGCAATGGTTTATTAGACAGACAAATAGGTGGGGTACCTTTGAAGCATATAAAAATATTCAGGCTTCAAGGCCTCTTGGCATGATTACAAAAAGCAGTACTGCTACTTCTACACCAAGGGCACTATATTACACCATATCACCTCTGTTATCCATCAACTTCATTTTCTCATGGATGTGCATATGGGAAAATAAGATCTGTCCAGTTTAGGGCTAGTAGTTATTCAAAGGTAGAAATGAGCATTTTTATAGCACAGAAAATTATTCTAAAATCACTAGTAATGGCTGTGCTTTGACCTTTCCCTCCTGTCCATCTGTTTACACTGGTTTTGTTTAAGGCAGTACTCTTCAAACTTAAGTCTGGCCTAGGGTTAAGAAACAGTTCCCAACACTGTTGTTATTTTCAGAATAAGAACAGCCTCCAGAGATCCATTGACCCAAAGCAGAAGCTTGCTTTTAAGTCCGCCCAAACAGTATTCTCTCTCCACCCAGTGTCAGAGCCTGGAAACAACTGATGTGAACATCTGTCTCCATATGCAAGTGCATATATCCAAGCTGCAGAGTCTGTGGACTTCTGTGTTTCTTTCCTTGACATTAATGCTCATGGCTCTTTGCAATGATGCATTCCTCTCCATTCTCACCTCTGGTCCTAAGGATCTATCAAGTAGGTCTGGGTCATGCTAAGTCACACAACAAATGCACCTGCCTCGTGGGGCTATGAAATTTTCGTCTTTGTAGGTAAAGGTCATACGTTGTATCAGACTAGGGGTCTGAATGCCTTGAAGTTGTTCATTGTGAGTATCTCCTCACCTCTTCTGTGCAATCGCTGCTGTGTTGTGGGTTTTTTTGTTTGTTTGTTTTAAGTTTCTGATTCACACCCTTTCTCCTTTTAATACAGACCTACGAAACTCAAATTGTAAAAGAAGATGTTCATCTGATACATATCACTCAAAAGCATGCCCATAACCCCTAAAGCTATAATTGAAGTCTACTAGAAGTTATAGACAGTTGTCGCAGTGAAAATGACAAAGTGCATGGCTCTAGATAAGGTTAAAAGTACTTGGGAAGGATCCCATTAATAGATCATCAAAAATGATCGCCCAAGCAATGAGAATCAACAAGGCAAGTCCTTCACTAGTGAAATTCTGCAAGATTTGCTCAGAATGACTGCTCAAAGGTGTCTTCCGTCCTTCTCTGGCATGTGTCAGCAAGGGATTTTAGCTTCCCCTCCCTGTTACATTGCTTTATGAAACCTTCTGCCTGCCACCTGCAGAAAAAGTTGCAGCTTTTTTTCTCTAGCGAAGAGTACGAAAAAGTCTGATGTTCACGTGCTTATCATTCTTATCCAAAGCAAGCTGATTGCCTGCGCTTCTCCCTCTGCCTCCTACTTTCCAATACCAAGAGACAGGACGGCACTTTTAGAAAACAGCTGAAATTTCAGAATAGAAATTCCCCAGGAGTCCAAATCAGATGCAAAGAGAAGCCATAACAGATGAATCACAGCATCTCTGAGGGACTGTGCCCTGCCCTGTGCAGGACTGCCGCAGATGTCTAGAGTGACACAGAAGACATACAGAGCCTGTATCTAGATTGTCATCTTGGAAGACGACTCACCTGAAGAATATTCTTCCTTCTGTGTACCTTGTTGATCCTAGATGTTCAACCATAAGATGTGAAAAGGAGTGAAGGGCTTAAAATGCCCTCGAGGTCTGGTATAATGGGGCAGCTAAAGTTCTTGGTAGCTTTTAAGTTCAAGATCCTTTCCATCCTCAGGGAGTCAGTGCAAAAACTTTTTAGAGTACTTGGCCCAACATGTTGAATAATTCAGCTCTTTTCTTTAAAGGATTCCAACAAGCAAGTCAGATGGTTCAGGAGGAAGAGCATATAATGCACCCTTCCCTACTAAATATGTGGAAGAATATATGACTTTCTTTACTAACACAAAGTTTTATTGCTTTAGTTTTCCCAAGTATTTCTGAGTCTTACTACATCTGCTGCAATACAATCCCATTTTGAATAAAGAGCTTAAGGAACCAATTTCACCATCAGCACTTTTATTTACACAGAATGGCACTATTTACAATACTTAATCAAATGATGTCATATATGAGAGCTTTCTGTAAATTTAAGCCATTTGGTTGCAGGTTTCAAATGGTTGTACAGGCTTGTATTGTATTTTTTTATTATATTTCAAGGACTCTCATTTTTGTCTAGACATCATCATGGTCATTTCTCTGTTAGATTTATTTTAACAGCAGAATAACTTCTATAGCCTAGCTGTTCAGAAAACTACTTTGCTTTTCTGTGGAAGAGTTCATTAAAACGATGATGATGTCTAGATTTCAAGTGAAAATCTAAACTATTTTGCTAACTCCTGAAAATCTCTTCACCTGGATGCTACTTAAAGAGAATATCATGTTTTAGATAAGAAGAGCTGTTTTACATTCCTTTCCCAATAGTACTTCAAGTACTGTTCAATTTTGTCAACATTAGGAAATTTTAGAGTTATGTTTCTGCTTGGTATAATTTTATGGCTGTTCTACTCTATTTTAATTCTTTTTTTTGCATTGTTTTCTTGTTTTAAGGACACACATGGTAGGCTTAGCCATCATTTTACCCATTGGTAGTCCTTACCTCACATCCTGGGTCAGGAAGGCTTCAGATCTTTTTGAACTGTATGAAGCATTAAATCCCTGTTGCTAACAATGTCTTATCCCAGTTTAAGTCTGCAATTCTTTTCTGACTGCTGCAGAGCCTCATGGGCATTCTCTGGCAAAAGTTTACAGCTCATTCTATGTAAAAGTTACACCTTCACTTTTCTATTGGGCATCTGCTGCTTGTCATTTTGATAGCTTCTCCTACAAGTTGCAAATGCTTCTAAGCAGCCAGTTGTCTTTAACTGCATGCTATAGGCAGGATGGGAATGCAGAGAAGTTCACAGAGCCCAATATCACTCAGAAGGTGCAACATGTGCATTTCTACTGACTAATGATACCTGCAATCATTCAGATACAAGAGCTTCACTCATCACTGATAGAAAGCAGATCTCTGCCTGATAAAAGTAAGGTGTTGCATGCCATGCACTTTTACAGACTCTTCTGGTTTTAAAGAGGGTGAAACTACTGTAGCAACCAGGAACTTTGAGACCTGACTGTCAAAAGATTGCACCTCCAAACGCCTTCTCAGTCCTTTTGCTGCCAGCATGTCATAGCACAGTATGTATTGTGGCTTCTCACTATAAAAGGACACACGCCACCCACAATGAGAACTTAAATAAAACCTTTTAAGTACTTTCAGGCAAATGTTAGAATCACAGAATCGTTTTGGTTGGAAAGGACCTTTAAGATCATCAAATCCACTGTTAACCTAACACTACCAACCCCACCACTAACCCATGTCCCTCAGCACCACACCTACTGTCCTTTAAATACCTCCAGGGATGGTGACTCCACCACTGCCCTGGACAGCCTGTTCCACTGCTTGATACCCCTTTCCATGAAGAAATTTTTCCTGCTATCCAATCTAAACCTCTCCTGGTGCAACTTGAGGCTGTTTCCTCTTGTCTTATCACTTGTTCACCTCGAGCTTAATCTTATTTCCCCTTGGTGGGCCTCACAGATAGAGTATGCTAACACCTGTGTGTCCCTTCTTGCTGAGCAAGTCAAAATGGTGATAGCTCTCTCCTGTGGCAGAAAAGTTTAAAAGCACCCCAAGTGAATAAACATCTTTCCAAAAGGGTAAATGGAAAAGTGTCATGAAGAACAAGGAATACTGAATAGCAGGGAGAATATTTTGCATTTTCTTTCACATTTTTATTTATATATGTGGAGAGGAGTGTTTAGGCTTCCAGCCTATACATTTCTTACTTCTGCAGAAATGTATGGGAATGCCCCAAGCAAGATTAAACAGTTCTAAGGTTTCAGTGCCCAGCCCCCCCACAATACACAAAGGATGGCAAAGCTTCATAGCCAGAAAGGCTCTGGCAGCCCAAGGCAGGACTCCCAGTCTCGTTCCTTTAGTGTCTTGGCTTTCCCAGAGCCAGTCAGAACGTCTCAGGAAAGAAGAAGTTCAGGGACAGTATCAGCATCTCTGTATGTAGCCTGCCAAAGAAAAGTGCTTAGACCAGCCTCAAATAACACACAGGATTTTGTATCCTCTGGCCAACTGTTACAACACAAACAAACATTTAGTCCAATCATATGTTAAAAAAAAGAAAAGGAACAGCTCTCCAAACCCATTTCCAACTCAGTCCCATGAACATGCACATATCAAAGCCTCAGTCTTACCCTTGCAGAAAACCTTGTTTCTTACTCTTTTTCATGTGATGTCCCACTTTCTTCTAGGGCTAGAATACCTCCTCACCTTCAAATCTTTAAGTTGCTTATGTGCATAGCACATCAACCTGACTTGGGGTTTATTTAGTACTTTCTTGCCAAAGGAGAGTAGGGAAGTTTGCTGTAAATTGCTTTTAAAATGAGTCTGGATGTAATGTGGCTAATGATGTTTTTTTTTTTTACTACTGTAAAACCCATCTGGGTGTAAGATCTATGTCTGTGATTATTATTGCATGTGCTGCTATCCTCTTGTGCAAGGGTTGCATTTGGAATGAAGAGCATGCATATACTTAAAAGGGCACTCAAAGCAAAACCCAGAATTTCTAGGAGTTTTAACTTGGCAAAAGTAATTAAAATACATGAAAATGAGGTGAAAAATACCAATTGTTTATTTAAATCAAATTCCATCAGTGTATTCTTTTCAATTTAAACTTTATAATTGAGATGGTAAACCAGACTTTATTTCGTTTTCTGGTCATACAAACTTTTATAGATATTTTAAGAAGATAAACTGATCATCCTCGTGTTATTACTTTAAAAAAATACCAAACTGCATGAAAATGGTAAATATTAAATAGCTTTTTGGACAGCTGAATCCTTCTGTTGTCTTATACAGCATTAAAAATACAGTATAAGAAAGATATTCCTACATTCTGCTGGGCATAGTCTGACCTGTCTGTTCTGTTTCCCCAAAATACTAAAAAGTTCCTGATAAAATCAGATATGTTGATGTAAACTGAATTTCTTTCCTTGATCTCTCCTGCTACCTGCTGGTCAAAGTGTTTATTGTTCTCACAACATTTTTGATTTGATGAAATCCAGTAAATAGGTCAAATGGGAAAAAAAAACAAACACCCAAACCCCATAATAAGTGTTGTCTCTGCACATGCCACAAATTAAACCTCTTTGCTCTTTGTTTGCGTTCTTGCCTTGCCAGCAGGTGCAGACAAAAACCCTTGCTATGTGATATATAGGCTTTAGAAAGTCCAGTACCAGAAGTGCACAGGTGAAAGAAGATTAATAGCTGAACTAAGATTCAAAGAAGATTTATTCAAAGATACAAGCTAAAACAGTTGTGGAGTTGTAAGTAATTTTTAACAGAAGAAATGTAGTAAAATGTAGGGAACACTTGCAGCACTGCTTTTGAAATTCATCAGTATTTCTAAGGGAGCTTTAAACTCTTATTTAAGAAACTCAGTTTCTTAATGTCCTAGGCTGGAGGAAAGTTGTCTTGCTGGGATTAAGGGATGTGTTTGTGCCCTTAAAAGCTATTATGTCTAGAGCAGGCTAAGGTCTTCCAAAAGTATAGATGTCTTGCTAAACAAGGAGGAAGTCTGAAACAGCAAGGAGTGCAGTACAAAATTTCTGGCTACAGGCAATGAAGAGGCTGGTAAGAAGATGGATGAATACAAGTGCCGAACTGTCTGGTGCCCGACAAGAAATTGTAGGGCAAGTTGTTGCATCTAGGAAGGCTACAGATGAGATGTACTCAAGAGCTGTGTTCTTCTGGTGAGGCTCTCTGCTCCTTTGAACTGAGAGGTTTTCTGCAGAGGGCTTTCTTACTGTGGAAGGACCAAGCCACGTCAGTTCCACCAAGTCCAGTCAGTTCCAACAGTCCAAGGACCTGGCTGTTTCTGGAAAGAGGTAAGTTTTTTTGCTGTTGGCTAGGAATTTTGCATGCCACAAACCTGTGTGTATAATACTTCTTTAATTTCATCAAACTGGGATGCCATGCATTGGAATCCTTCTCTTCATTAGGTATACTGCAGTCATAATAATGACTGTACTGAGTGTGCTCTTGAACAGACATAATCAGGTTTAGTGGTGCAGTCAATCAAGGGGAGGGTGGATGTTAAAGGGACTGGCCTTAGAGATGGTCACTTCCTATAAGACTCAGGTAAAATGACTTATCCTTTGGTGTCCACTGTATGTGAAACAGGAGAGAGAAATTAAATTCCTTAAAACTTCTTATGTACCGAAATGCTGCAGGGACTCGGAGAGGATGGAATGACTTAAACAGAAAAACAGACTTGGTCTGTTCTTGCTTTTAGTTCTGTTCCATTTATATATTTTTATAGTACCGTCAATGAGAGAGATTCCATTTATTATACAAGTTTGTGTGTTTGGAACTCTGGGTGAGATGTTTAAAACTGTTGAGTGATTTGATCTGCTGCTTTTCACCCTGTAATGAACTGGGCAGATTTTGCTCCCCACATCTCAGCCAGCTTTTAGGTGAAAATCTTTGACTTTAGTAGGGATTGCACAAAAAGCAGCTTGCAAATCTGATTTTGTACATAAATCATTTTTGCGTGGGCAGACACAAAGGTTTCCCACCACTAAACTTATAATTTGAACAATAGGAATTTCTTCCTCCCTCCCTTGCTTCCTCTCTCACTCCCTTCTTTACTTCCTTCCCTCCTTCCTTTCCTCCTTCCTCACTATGTTGTATAGTACTTCTGGAACACGAGAATGGCACTCAAAGAAAAATTCCAAATCCAAATTGTGTCTCACACATAAAAATTGATCTGGACATGGTAAGAAAGGAATTTTGTGAAGTGGTGTTGCACTGCGATGCTAGGAGCTGGAAGGGAACTTACTGCTGCACAGGAACCACATAAACTCTTCAATTCAACCACTGTAACTCTGAGTAAAAACATAATTCCTGCTGTGCTTGCTACCCAAGGAAAAAATCAGATCAACTGCTGTTTCTAAATTTTTTATACTTTCATTTGCTGCAAGTAAATGTGCTTGAGACTGCTTGACTGGAATGGAACTGATTGGCTAAGCTATTCTGGAAGAGATGCCCAGAATTTTTTTCAGCTGATCCTGAATACCCATTCAAAATGTTTTTCTTCTCTATGCAGTGTGACACAGAAAGAAAGATTGCGTTCACGAGAAAAATAAAAGTTTTAGAATAAATGTTCTTTTTGCTGTAAAGAAAATCTGCACATATTCAGTTATTTTAGAAGAGTTACTGTGAAATTATTTATTTCATCACAATTATGTCTGTTACCTTTTCTCAGCAGGCAAAGGCATGGCTGTTTTTTGAGATGCTGTTCATTTTAATGGATTTTTCATTGGATATTTAATCCCTATGTATAATTGTCAAGTTGCTTTAAAATAAAAATTATCAATACTTCTATGTTTAAGAACAGTTAAAATTCATAATGGAATAGTTAAAATCCATAATGTGCAATGAAAGCATCTTAAATTTCAGGAGAGGATGGAAGTCTTTTTTGTAAAGGGCTGAGCTGCTGTGGGCATAACGATTGAGACATTCGTATTTGTGCGTGGAATCCATCTAACAGTGCATGCAGGTAAGATGCTCATTTTTAGCTAGAGAAATATGAGGATGATATTTCCAAGACCCTCCCTCCCATTTAAAATTCCCAAACATGAAAAAATTCACAGGAGCACAAATCACTTCCCTGCCAACTATAGCAGCCAGTTCTGTGGAGATAATGAGTAAAATCATGCTTAGAGAAGGTTCTTTCAAAGCTGTTGTCTAATACAGCGATGAAGCAGCTTCCCAGAGGTGACATTCAAAACAGAAAGTGCAGCCAGGTAAGAAAGATTCGGAAAAAAACACTGCAAACAGATGGATATGCACAAAAATAGATCATATTATTTCCCGTGCATTTAAATGAACTTAAATTAAAATAATATTAAATTCGCCAGCTGTGTGTATTACTTTTCAAGACCAGTACCAACTGAGATCCTTGCTACTAAATCATGTGTTTTCATTTTGATGTCACTCTGTAAATTCGGGCCTGCTTTCTAACTGCACAAACTGATTGTGATTGCCAGTCCAGTCTGAGATTAGACAGGGTTTGAAAGCTACTGCCTGTCTATAGACAGAAACACAGTGCAGGGTAGTTGTACTCTGGGGAAGGATTTGAAGTTATATTTGACAAAGGAAAAATTTGGATTAAAATCCTACAATGCTGCTGTTCTGTACATCAGCAATTTGAAAAATCTAGAACTAGTGCATGAGATTAAAAAATAGAGAGATGCTCAAGTCCGCTCTGGTTTTGGGTTTTTTTTTGTTTCTTTTTTTAACTCGAATGAGTTTTTTCAAAACTTTCTATACTAGTAAAAACACTTGTGGCAAATACCAACTTAGATTTTGTCAAGGGGGTATGTCTGACATTAAACCCCACTCAGAGTAAGAATTTCTGACCAGTTTTTTCCCTGTTTCTATTTTTTTGCCTAAAAGATAAGTTATTTCTTCTTAAATATGAGAAATATGAGTAACTCTATAAGCTCAGTTATGTAAATCCATCTTTTCTAGCATACCCATCTTAAAGATAACTCTACAGATATCTATATATTGTAGTGTAGAAACACTAATAGAGTTCTTATGTACTTCAGGGTTTTTTATCCTTATTTATTATATCTGACATTTTTATTTTCTTCTTGGATATCTTATAAAATTAGTTCCTGCAAAATCCCTGAAAACTATTACTTAAAAACATGATTTTTACTGAGAGTCATAAGTTCTAGGCCACTGTTTCTGACAGCACTGTTTGTAAAATACTTTGGGTGTTAATAATGCAAACATTATTTAGAATGAAATGAGAATAAAGTACTCAAACCCCAGTAAAGTAAATGCTAATGTTGTAAGAGAAGTGACTGACTTTTGCGAGCAAATAAAAGGAGCTCACAGGGGAGATCTCTAGAGGGTTTATGTTAGCTTTTCTTTAGCAACACAAAGAGGTTATTGGCTATATTTTTCAGTAGAAAATCACAATGAATAAGAAAGATCATTGAGTGCTAGGTAATGGCCTTCACCTGTAATTTACAACCCCAGCTACTTGAAAGCTTTGCACTTAACTCAGAGCAAGGTCAAAGAACAGAAATCTGTCCTCAGTGCTCTATCATGAGGTGAGTCTACCTGTCTAAATTAACTATTCATGAGTTAAGCAGAATTATATTGAGAGCTGAATCTTGAGAAACTATAGTTAGAGAAGTGTACCCAGTCAAGAAGGATGACTCCAGTGAAGCCAAATAAGGCTTGTCATTTATCCTAGCTGAGAAGAGCACTCAATAGTTTTGTGATGGGACACAGCCCCATAACTTAACGTAAAGTTCTCAGCTACTGGGTAGTACTGGTGTAGCCAACTGAAAGCGAGTCTTTCAGAAGGGGATATGTCTGAAATTCAGTGCAAGTAGGTCTCAAAGCAGAAAAGGTTATTTGCGAAAATGTATGCAATATCTCAAAGTATATCATTTTAGAAATCTCTCTGCACTATAATACTAGCCCTTGAGTAATTTGGAGGACGCCATTAGAAACCACAAAATGCAAGCAAAATGATGCCTAGGGACAGGATGAGAAGCAATGGGCACAAACTGAAATACAGGAGGCTGTATCTGAAAATTAGAAAACGCTTTATCACTGTGAGGGTGACCAAGCACTGGCACAGGCTGCCCAGAGAGGTTGTGAGGTCTCCCTTGTTAAAAAGCTGTCTAGATATGTTCCTGGGCAACTGGCTCTAGCGGGGCGGGGAAAGGCATTAGCCTTGTAGGGTGTTACAAGTTCTTGTAAAGCTGTTAGCTAGTGTGTGAACAAGGATAACTGGATAATAACACTTGGGACTGGAACTAGGCTGAAAGTAAATCCCGGTAAGAACAGACGATACAGAGGTAGGGGTGGATGTGAAAGGCCATTCTAACAGTTAAAAAGTGAGGTCTTGAAAAGAATGAGACTGAGGGTGAAAGGTCAGTTTCCCTCAGCAAAAACTTAACTATTTTGGAACAGATCAAGCTCCTTCGGCCAACACCTAATAGAGACAATATGTTACCGACAACAGTACTTTCTTTCGCAAAATGTCTGTCTTTAAGAGCATGCTCAATTACTGTAATTAAACCCTGTAAGGGCATGATTCTATAGAATCAGTGCAGATTTGCTTCAGCTTCTCTGTTCTACTGATGAAGAGAAAAGCTGTAGAAGGGAACCATAAAAAGATTTTGTAATGGTTTCCTTTCACTTCCATAACCTTTCCTAGTGTCTAGGAGAGCTGAATTCGCATTCAGGGATGGGACAGGTTTGAATAAATCCTACTGTTTACCTAGAGTCAGCTGTTCTGAATTCATGATGAAAAGAGGAAACCCCATTGTTGTGGGGATCATACAGCTGTCCATATATCAGGAGTGGACCTGTGATAAATGACTGCTTCTGTGCCTGTGGAAAAGGGGTTTTGGTCTACAGGGTGGAGACACCATGTGCAGAATCTGGCTTGGAGGTCAACCAGTCTGGAATCTAAGCCACTTAATTAGAATTATTATTAAGACACAGCTGTATAGGAAAGGAAAAATTGTAGACCAAACTTTGGTCAAAGAGTAATGCTTTCAAGATATTAAGCAGAAATATTTACTATAGGATTGCAATAAGCCTCTGGTGGTTTTGAAGACACCTTAGCAAAATTGATGAAGTTTGGGAGTAGATTTGTAGTATCCCACAACTAACAAAGGAGAATTTTAGACCATCTCCTGGAACCTTCTTTAGTATTGAATAGTTAAACTAGTGTATCAGGTGCAAGCTGGCTGTTTTGTAAATTTTTTCATGGTCGCACAGCATTGAACAGTTCGTATCAAGACACATATTTGGAAGTGGATATATTTGCATGTGCTTTCAAGTAAGTCTAAATGGGGGAAAAACATCTCCATGAAGTCTGTTGGTTTACAGCTAAACTAGACAAACAGGATCAAATCTGTATTTGTTCTCAGTAATTCAGCAGCTCTGATCCAGTATCCTGCTAATTCAAAGTGAACACTTAAGACTGCTTTTATCATACTTTAGTGTTTTAATTCTCAACATCACTATAGCAGACTGTACAGCTCTATAGAGTACCCATCATAGTAGAAAATTATGTGATTTTTCTAGTTTTACAGTGATTTCTAGGTTGAGATCTTGGAAGTAATACTCTGAATTTGCCTTAAAGAACAGGGCATGTTTTGCACCAGGCTGAAACAGGTAATTATCCTTGCTTAAGTTGTGAGAACTCATCAAGTTTTAAGTTCAGAATTTTGTAAAACTTCTTAGGTTTTTGTAAAGTTTCTTACAGTCGTGATACATCAGTGTTGAGAAAATAATCTTTGGTCAAGGAACAGCTTAAGAATAAACTCAAGTAAGTCTGAAGAGCACTTAAGAACCTCATCATTCCAGAGTAACTAGTGAGCAGCAGTATCAGGTTACCTGCAATTGGGTGGCTTCCACAGGTTTTTAAATCTGAGTTCTGAGTGGCATTTTGAGGTGGTTTGCTAATAACTTCCATGGCAGTGGGAATGCTAGAAGTGGCAATGCACTTAGGTTTGGGACAAGGACTCTTCGGAAGGTAAATCCAAGTGAGTATAATGGAAGAAGAAAAAAATCACGTTGGAATAAAGAATTATCTGAGTATATTCCACTGTTACGCTTGCATGTAAGTTTTCAAGCTTACTGATGTGTAGCTAGTCATGTGCAGACAAGAAAGAAATAATACTGAATTTTGGGGCTGCTATGCCCGTTTCTAGGAATCTCTGTGCATCTCTTGGCATGAAAATAGAGGCAGAAAGCGGGACTGAGTTGCTCTGTAGAGTGTCTGTCTATAATTTTATTTATACAGGAAGATTATGGAAGTGTTTATGGGTTGGTTTGTTTTTTTTTCCCCAAAACTGAGAATGTGAGAACAGAGGCAAATTCATATCTTAGAGAGGAATAAATCCTTAAGGCTTGGTCATCACTTTGGTGCTGTTTGGGGATGGGGGGCATTTGCAAAAAAAAAACCAAAATGAAGAAATATTGTTGTTGTGTTTAGGCTGTATTGGATGAGAAGTTTAGAGAGTTTTGATGTGAGTTGCCTCAGTGTTGCAGGCTGGTGTAAGCTGGGGTAAGATAAGCAGTAACTGATGTGGACGGAGGAAGAGCTATAGAAAATTTTCCACTCCTGGCTTGCTTTTTCTTATCCATCTTAATGTTTACAGTTAATTATTCTGACTTCTACAGTTGCTGTTATCATAGAGGGATGCAACTACAATCTGCTCTGTGATATATATGAGCTGGGCTGGTAAGATAGGATCCCACAGCAGTGGTATTCACAGTAGCGAATTGTCATGAGAATTTTTACTAGGATTTTGATCTAGGAAGCTTGAGAAGAAACACCCCAGGAGATCTATGTATATACATAGATCTATGTATATACATTGGAGTCTCCTTCTCTGGAGACATTCAAAACCCGCCTGGACGCGTTCCTGTGTGATATGGTCTAGGTAATCCTGCTCCGGCAGGGGGATTGGACTAGATGATCTTTCGAGGTCCCTTCCAATCCCTAACATTCTGTGATTCTGTGATTCTGTGATACATCAAAGTTAAAAAACTCCTTTGAGTCAAAAGCTACTGCTAGCATTTTTGGTAAAGCTCTTTGTCACAGTGGAACTCCAGAGCTGCCAATGAAAAGCTCACTTTTGGAAAGGGGACAAGGCTGTCTGTTCATCCAAGTAAGTGCCAGAAAAAAACATCTCGTAAGCTGAGCTTGATGATATTGTGATGAGCTTTGATATTTAGGGGTTTAAAGGTAATTTTTTTCCCTAATGAGGAACTTTCCAACTATTTGTGTTTCCACAGTTAGTGGATGTGTCACATTTCAGATAAAGAATAAGCGAATGTTCATTTTGAAGTTGTCAGACTTGTCAGTCCTGGTTTACTACCTTTAATACAAAGAATTCAAGGTCAAATCTGCTAGCCCAAGGTGATTTTCTTCTATCTTCATCATTTTTTTTTGAGTTTTTTTTTTTTTTAGAGTTAATCTCTTCAAGATGAGAACTGTGCTTGAAAAATGCCTGTGTTTTTCTACTGATTATAGAGGCACACTAGGACATCTGTACTAAGTGTAGATAACTCAGATATGTAGGATATGTTTCTGGTCTGTCTCAAGACATTTAATTTCCTTGAACATGTAGTCCAGAGTCTCAGTTTCTTTGCACCATGTGAAGGCTAAAAAAAAAAAAAGACTTTTCAAATAAAGGTTTTTACTAGTTTCACAGTTAGAAGTTGAAAGACCATTTAATAAGTAGGGAGAAAGTCTGTCACGGATCAAAACTTTCCATGGCCAGGATTTTGTAAAGCAGTGCTGTGGTGTAACTTTGGAGGTGGCATTCAAGAGCTTAAATTTGGAAGAGGAATGCACCTAAAAGTAAAGCCACATAAACCGAAAAGAAATGTGAAAGGCTTTAGAAAAGAAGTGCCTATGTTTATGAGGACTGCATGCATAGAGATGTGGGCCACAGATGTCCAGTACTAGTTCCCCTTAGAGTTTAACTGATGATTTAGGTCATTGTTTTATTCTGAGATTCCAGAATGGAAATGGAGAATGTCATGTGAGTACTTACATTTCAATATTCCAAGAAATTTGCCTTTTAGTTTACGTATAACTTAGGTTTTACAAGGACTGGAATATCAAAGGTTGTTAAGATTAATGTGCTTTCTTGGGGCTCCTGATCACTGAAATCTGTTGAAGAAAAATATTTTTGGGTGTCTTTAGCTTCCAACAATTATTTCTCTTAGAGTTCTGGCAATCAGCTTTTTCAGTTTTCCGAAAATATCAATATGCACGGATTTTTGTCCCAAGGCAGACAATCAGATCTTCGATAGGAGCAGGTAAGTACTTAGCGTTTTCTAGAGTTACCTACTTTCATTTATTTCCAGATGACTTCCAAAAGTCAGGCAAAAAGCAGGTTTCATCTCAGCTATAGTAGCACAGTAGTTTGGATGAGTGAGACAATTCCTGCCTGTGTGATTGGATATGACACAATCCTTAAACAGAAGTAGAAGCAATTTGCTGCAGCATGTTTTGTCAATGTTCACAGGGAGCAACTACCTCTGGATTTTAAGTCAGAGCTGATCATACGTTGGCCAGCAAATGAGATACCAGTAGAAACTAAGTTAATTAAAGCTTTTGTTACTGCATATACCATTGTTTTGAGTTCTCCCTGCAACTGGTAATTCACCTTCAGGAATGGAAATAAACTGATGGTAAAACCAGGTATTTTTTCCTAGTGAAAAAATGCATTGTAAATATTTTTATGGTTGAAAGTAGATGCACAGATAAGATGGAGTGATAATTACTCCTTGGTGAAAGAAATCAGTCTCCAATTTAAAGTGGAAAGAAAAGAAAGGGACATATACTTCTACAAGAAATATGTTATTATTGTTATTTATATCTAAAAAAATTATATATAACAGGTTGAGGGTAATGTCTTTAGTTAAGCTATGAGTCTCAATTGCATTTAGAGAATTAACTTCTCTTCTAGGAGAGGAGGAGTTAAGAAGGCAAATACATCTCTCTGGATGGTTGTTGTAAAGCACTTGCTGGCTGTGTGAATACAGGAAACTTTAGGAAATTAACATTTGGACAAGGAACAAGAATTGTTGTAATACCAAGTAAGTGAGAAGTGAAGAATTTCATACATAAACATTAACAACTTAACTTCTGTTTCCAAGGTTCAGCTTCTTATATCAGCCCAATTTTACTAATTACGCTTTCATGTGCTTTTTTTTTAAAGTATTTAATTTGTTTGAAGGTTTAGGAAATCTTGTCTCTGTTCTAGTGAGTATCCACAAGACTGAAAAATCTTCCAATATTGATTTTTCTTATGCCAACACCATAGCCTTCCCAAATGTACTGTCTTATGAGGTCAGTGGTGTGGAATGGTTCAAAGTTTTTTATTCTTTTAAAATTAATATGTTGGCAAAATAATGGTTATAGAGAAATGTTGCAATGCTAAATACTGTCCTCTTTTTGTATCCGCGCTTCATCTGGAATATCTTAAATGAAAAAAATAGTGAAATGTAAAAATTGATTGCTTTTAAGACCCAAAATATATACTGATGTGCATGGTGAAGTATTAATTGAGGCCATTTGTGATAAGATTTGGTTTAAAAAAATTTCAACCATCAAAAGTAAATTTCTGTCGATACAGTTATCAGCACAGCAAGACACTTTGCTTCGTACTGGCTCCTAAAGGTTTTGGAAAGGCAATGAATTTGGCAATCACCACTCTATCATTCAGTGGTGATTGGGAATCTGTTAAATTCTTCCTGTAATGGTTTATGTAAAGCATCTTGTCACAGTGTGATCAGTGGTTATGAAAAGTTCACTTTTGGTGGAGGAACTCACCTGTTTGTGCTTCCAAGTAAGTCTTCCAGTAAAAATAGTGATCTCAGACCATAGTGTTTCAGCACATCCCAGATCCAAAGAGAGTCCACTCCCGTGTTCTCAGCAGAGCTGAATGTAGAAATGTTCTTGTGATTTGGTCGTAGAGATCTTCTCCCAGAGCATGTGCACAATGGGCAGCCGTATAAATCAGACAGGCTAACTTCAAATTTCTGTTAAATTCTGTTCTGCCCTTGCAATTTCAATGAGGTACTTTTATAAAGGAGTTTGTATTCAAGCCCTTCAGCAACAAGTTTTCATTTCCAAGCTAATATCTGATACAGTGCATAGATTTTTTACAGGCTATGAGACAATTGGTTACCAATAGCCTACCTATTTTGAGACTCTAGCAATGCTAGTTCAAAACTGCTGCATTGTCCATGCAAGCTAAGCAATTAAGAAGGTTGATAAGTATTCTTCTGGAAGCTGGTCAAAGGCCAGGAGGCCTAGATGCAGTAGCATAAGGTGATCAAATTTACTGAAGGACATGAAAATACAGTTTGAAGGGCCAGTTTCACTTGCTCTGAATTAAAGCAAAACATACCTGAAGTTTTCCAAAGCTATTTTGGAAACGTATCCAGCTCAAGTCATTGGTCCATAATGACAATCTGTAGAGTGTCATTCTTCTACTGTCATGACATTCTCAAATACTGCAGGAATCTTACACTCAGTTTCCTGCCTGTGTTAAGTAGAGGTCAGGCTAAATAATGTTAGTAAGTCCTGATTCTTGATTTATAATCAGAATTGTATTTCTGTCAGAGTTTGCCTTAGACTTACAGGTGAGAAATTGTGGTTCTGCTGAATTCTGTGACAAGCATTTCTCTTTTCCAAAGGGCAGAAAATACTAGGGGCGGGGGGGAATGCTGGCAATGAAAAGTGGTATGTAGAAAATAATAGGAGGAAACTCAAGGTTTTCTAGTAAGTGGGCACCACAATGTGTGGGTTAATTCAGCTACAGACTTGACTTGATGCAGATCCTATTCAAAATGCAGTGAGTGATTTATGCCCCGGTGAGGTGCGAAAAGGAGAACTGCATGGGGTTGCATTAATGACATCTTCATTGCTGTATTTCTAAAACCCTTACATAATGAAGTCATTGACTTAAATATATGTGGGACCACACAGCATATGCAATAAATAGCTGAAATGTGCATATCCATCACAGAAGTTCATTAGGAGCATAGTTAATAATTTGACTGCAAGGACAAGTTCTCTTTCTCTCTCTCTCCCCCTTACATTTTTGTCTGCATATAAGATCTGAACTCTTAATGAGGAACAAAGAGTGAAGGCTTGTAGTGAGGGTGTAAAAATTTTCCTGTCCAGAGAGCTTATAGGATGGAAACATTTTTAATGAGATTTCAAATATATGCCTAGATTTTCTTTGCCAGGTTGGGAAAGTCTGAGATGGGGTCATCTTGGCTCATTCCTGTCCAGAAATCATCGCAGATCAGACGTTTCCTTGTTTTGTGTACTACTGCAGAACACAAAAGGTTTTTGCAAAGGAATTAGATGATGTGTGAATTCAGGAACCAGAAATGATAAGTTGCAGTTTGGCAAAGGAACAAGGCTCAACGTTAAACCAAGTAAGTGTATGATCTGAACAAAAGTATCTTGAGAAGTACTAGGGAACATGATGCTTGGAATTGGTAGTACTTAATGATCCTGGGAAGGGAATCTCCTTCCATATCTACTGCTTCTAGGGCTGAAATGAAAGTGTGGCTGGAACATTTATTGTAAAGGTAGCAGCAAGAAAAAGTCTGTTTTTTTTTGAAAGGTGTGATAGTAATACCTTTTTGAAAAGAATCTGTTATTTGAGAGGAGTCCTTCTTACAGTAATTACAGTGGAAAGTTTCTACTCATACAAAGGGAGCAAGGACTAGATTCCCAGGAAAATGAAAACAGTGTAAATCAGCATGGAATGCCGGAGCGCTGTGACAAATCTTTCCCCAAATTACTGAATTGTCTCATTTCTCAAGCTGCTTGAGCTTCATAGTATTCCTTGGTAAAAAGAGCCATTGAAGAGTGTGTAAAATAATGGATTTTCCTTGTGCTTTTCACATTTGTTCCTTTTGAACAGTACCTCAAGGGCTACCTATGTGTGGAATTACATGAGAAAGAAACAGAGAGAGGAGGAGATGATGGCTCTTCAGAGACTCAGGAAGTCTCTGCCCTAGAAAAAAAAAAGTTATTTAATATGTTTTAACAGAGACAGAAGAGTCTGTGAAAGTTCTCCTGTGAAATACTGGACCAGGTATCCCATCCTGACTGCTCAGTTACATCTTCCCCTGCAAAACTATTCAGGACGGGGGAGTGAAGTGCTTCTGGTAATGTTTCTCTCTCTTTACCAAGGCACAGCTTTGAAAATAAATGTTAACTGTATGATTTCTGTACAGACAGTCTTAGTTTATTCCTGGCTATGCCAAAGTGTGCCATGTTCAGGGTGCTTCATCTTTCTTGACCTGTAAAAAGTATTGACATGAAACCTGCTAGGAGAGACAGAAGAGATAACCCAGCCTTCCTTTTGTGGGGATATCTAACAGACATTTTGTACACATAGTTTTATTTCGATGACCAGAGTCTCCTGCCATGTAACCTGAAATGTGCAGGAGAGCATAAGGGTTTTTTTGTAAGGGGTCTTTTGACAGTGTGTATTCAGGAAATACAGCCAGACTCATCTTAGGAAGAGGAACTAGGCTGCTGATAAAGCTCAGTAAGTATCTCTTCACCCATATGGTTAGGAAAGACAGAGTGCTTTAGGTCTTTTGTCAGATCTTCCTTAAAATACAGATGGAAGAGCTGCTTTAAAATAGGAAGGAAAGAGGGCATGAGGAAGAAGAGCACATTCTAAACAATTCACTTTTAACTTCTCTGTCATGTTGATGTGAGTGGAACAGATCAGGAATTGCTATTGTTCTGCTAAAATCAGTGAGTGACTTTTGTGTTGTGCGAGCACCGTGTTAGTGAAGAGGAACCCTACAGGGGAATATTTTTGAGGTTAGTGTTCGTGAATAAGTTTTGCTTACTCAAAAGATTAGGTGAAACTGGCTTCTGGGTGTTAGGTTTGGATCCCTTACTGCCAACTGAATAAACAAGGAAAATCAGGACTTGAAATTGTTTTTCTCTGGGAGCTTATATCTGTTCATTCTTTCTTGGCTTCTTTCTCTTATGGGTCTGGTCCTTTGCTTAGCTTCTGAGATTGACTAGCTGGCTGATCTGTCTAAACTCCTTCTTTAGACCATGAGAAGTTTTAGAAGCAGCTATGTTAGTTTTTTTTTAAAATGGTGGAAATGTCATCCCACTTCAATATGTCTAACAGTGTGTTCTGGCTTTTAAAGGCTGAGGCTTCTCTCCTTTACAGTTTTTGTATAGAGGCTTATTACTGTGGGAAATCTGAGTCTTCCTGGAAACTCACCTTTGGGATAGGCACAAAACTAATTATGAAATCAGGTACATCTTAAAACAAATAGTTGTTTAGCATTATAAAAGCAAGGCTGACATTCTCCTGTCCTCCTAACTATAGCAAAAATTTTTCTACTTAAAAACTGTCCAAGGAACTTCAACTGCATTTTGCTAACAGGGTAATGGGCTTGATTTTCTACTTCATGCATTTCAAAATTGTTTCTATCTGCATTTCTATGGAAAGATCAGAGGCATGCAACTAGAAAGACATCCTAACTTGAGTCAAAGGCATGTGACAAGGGAGACATCTGTTTTCCCCCTTGATCTCTTTTGAAAAATGCATATACTTGTCTGGACCAAAAGTTGTGTGTGGTTTTTGTTAGTGGATGTGTCACTGTGCAAAAGCAGCATCCAACTGGAAAATCACCTTTGGAAGTGGGACACAACTGGTGGTGAAACCAGGTAGGTAGAAACCCTGAAGTAAAGATAGGAAAGCCTAATTCCCTTTTCTGTGAAACAGCCATTAAAATTACATTGTTCTTTCCTTCTGTGGACAATTGAAGGTCAAGGTTGACCTTGCATCAGGGAAAAAAAGTCATTATAAAGCTAAACAGCTATTTTGAGGATGGTGAGACACTGGAACAGGTTGCCCAGAGAAGTTGTGGCTGCCCCCTCACTGGCCGTGTTTAAGGACAGGTTGGATGAGGCTTTGAGCAACCCGGTCTAGAAGAAAGGTGTCCCTCCCTGTGGCAGGGGGGTTGGAACTAGATGATCTTTAAGGTCCCTTCCAACACAAACCAGTCTGTGATTCTGTGATTCTATGATTGGAGGACTGAACTCTCCTGTATGCGCCACTGAGAGTTAAATGCTTTATTTAATTTGTAAATGTTCAAAATGAGTTTAATGCAGGTTCTGGAGCAATGACTATAGCAATAATTTTGTGGGCAGCCTCTATTGATGTCATTTGTCTTCATGAGAGGACACAGAGAGAGCGTCCATCCCAATGGACTGTATGCCAGAAAAAATAACCAAATAACTCGGTTATAGCTTTCTACACCTGGAGGAGAGAGGAGTCCTACCCCAAATACTCCTTTTCTTCACTACTACATGTTCCCAGAAATCTCCCAGACCTGCATGGACATTCACTGTCCTTTTATTTCCATTGCCCAGAACCTTGTCCTCATTAATTCTCAGAAGCTGCAGTGCTTGTCTTTGCTGGGAAAACTGTCTTAACTTTTGCTCTACTGCTTCTGCTTCTGGCTACAGACAGGTTTCCATCCAGGTTTTCACACCTTGACAAAAAAAAGCTGGGTTGTCTTGAAAAGAGATCTGAACAATCAGGGCAATGTTTTTTGGGGAATTGAGAAAGGTAGTTTGAAGATTTGCACTATGTGTAGGAAGGTCCAGGGGGGATCTCTGCTTTTAGTGTTGATCTAATGCTGAAAGAGGAATTTTGCTGTTAATCCCTGCAGCATTTCCTCGAAAGAATGAAGGACAAAACTTGCAGTCAGTGGTCATGTCTGTCAAAACTGAAAGAGACCATCAACTAGGAAAATCTTTAAAGAAAATCTAAGTTAAAGTTGCCAAGGAATTTGCTTGGCTAGACTAAGATAAAAGAAATGCCGAGCAGGAGCTAATAAGTGACTGGAGGAAAAAAAAAGGTTTTTATTTTGAAGACAAATGCTGTGTAAATAGCTATGGAAACAAATTCACCTTTGGAAGTAGAATGCAACTAAGAGTAAAACCATTTTAAAACATTTGTACAAAAAAAGAAAGATACAAAAAAAAATCACACTAGTGGTATATTGCATGAGTTGAAGAAAGGTCTACTATGTCCTCAATTATTCAACGCTGTGAGGAATCTACTACCTTCCTTTCACATAAGCAGTGTGAGGTCCTGAATCCACTTGCTCAGGGACAGATATTTTGTGCCATAGCCATGCGAGCACAGGTTGTCTTTCTCTCTAAGGATGTGGATGAGCTTGTGTTCTTGTTGAGGTGAAAACCACTGTGTGAACTATGACAAGCTCACACTTGGCAAAGGAACACGACTTCAGGTTTTGCCTAGTAAGTGCCACCACTTTCTTGTAGTCTCCTTCCATGTGGGGCAAAGCTACCCACAGCACAGCAAGCTTTCCAGGGCTTGTGGGTCTTCAGCTGTGGGGTTGCACGCTGCATGCTTCCCTCCAAGACAGGCTTTGACTCAGGGCAGAAGCAACAGTCCACCCAAATGGGGTTTGTATCCACAGGTCCAATGGTGGTCTTGATATCACAGACAGACTGGTAGGGGTCTTCAGTTCAGGACATAGATGACTCTCAGTGACATTCAGCATTGCCTAGTTGGGTTGCAGATGCCCAGCTTTGCCAAGTGGTTGGGAAGGCTTTTGTTGAGAGAGGAAGTACTGTGTGACCATGGAAAGTGGTGCGTATAAACCTGTCTTTGGTTCTGGAACAAGACTTGCTGTTAGGCCATGTAAGTCCAACACTGCTCCTATGCTTTCTGTTTTCTTTGAGGCCTTTCGTGGAGTTATTTGAGAGCAGCAGCGTGGCTGGGTGTTTGGTCATTTACGTGTGAGTATACATAGTGATGGACTTGCCTTTAGGGGAACGTGCCCGCTGGATCCAGAACAACCCTTCTTGGTCTCAGTTTGCCTGGGATGGACAAAGTGGCCACATGCCTGCTCCCAAATGTCCCAGCTGCCCTGTGGGGAGGCTGTCCTATGCCAATGCATCCCAGTGGGGTTTGTGCTGCAGTGGGAAGCACTGTCACCCTTCTACTGCCCCTTCTTGCCTAGGCATGGCTGGGCAAAGGATTGGGGAGAGGTTCTGCTTCTGAAATAGCTTGATGGACTTTTTGTTATGGAAGGAAATGCTGTGTGATTACGACTCCAGCTACGGAGGTCCCAGTCCCAGTGAATGCCTGCTGTTTTCCAAGCAGCCTGAGAAAGTCATCCCCAAGCTTTTTTCTTTCCCTCCTCTCAGTGTTGCAGTTCCCAAGGTAAATAAGAGCCCCTGTGGAAGGGGCTCGTCCCTCTCCTCATGAAAGGAGACCAGAGGAGATGAGAGACCAGAGTGAGCCTTAGGTTCTTGTAAGAGTGTATAGCATTGTGTGAATACCGACAGAGTAAATGTCCAGTTTGGTCCAGGGACGAAGCTACGAGTTCTGCCAAGTATGTTTTCTTCTCTTGCTTTTCCAATTCATGCTGTCTCCTCTTGCTGCATTCCCACTTTTAGGCAGCTTCCCAAGCCTTGGCATGGCTGGGCAAATGCTTGGGGAGGTGCTGCTTCTGAAACGGCTTGCTGGACTTTTTGTTATGGAAGGAAATGCTGTGTGCATATGGCTCCAACTATGGCAAGCAGACCTTTGGCTCAGGGACCAGACTGTCCATCCAACCCAGTGAGTGTGCAGATTTCCTGTGTGTCGTTGAGTGTAAACCGTAGTGCCCTGTAGACATAATTGTTGTATCTGGGTCATACTACAGGTGGGAAGTATATCACGGGTATCATGGGCGCTCTTTCATTTAATGCAGAGAATGTAAGGCTTCAGGGGAATCTCTGAGATAGTGGACAAGTAAAAAACCTCCCACTTGGAAGAGCAACTCTACCTGAAACATGGTCTTGGGAACAGATTTCCCAATGTTCTGGGTAGCAGCACTGCCTTTGAGCCTCTTGCATCAGAGCGCTTTGCAATAGCTTTTTGTACAGGGTCATTTGCAGGGCTTACAGGGACATTTTTGTAATTAAATGTGTCAGAATGTGTATGGTGCAGAGAAAGTCACTTTTGGAAAGGGAGCTGTGCTTTCAGTTGCAGTCTGTAAGTAGCCAATTGCACTGGAAACTGGAACTGCTTCATTTTTCTCTTCTTCCTTATTGTTTAGCTGGGCAAAGTTTGGGAACTGAATAACAAAACAGAGGCATCCCTCATCATCCTCCACATTCCTCCATGTCAAGGCTCCCATTATTCCTGTCTTTAAACAGTTGCTTCTGTGGCATTGAGATGGTCCCTGACGAGTTGTCTCACACGAGCCTTTGAAACGCACAGACACCCAAACCTGATCTATTGCCATGGGTTCTCTGCACATAAGCAGGATTTTCAGGCACATGGTCACCCTGGTTCTGGGAAAGCCGTTCCAAGGTTGGGAGTTGTCACTCATGGGTCTTACAGCTTAGGAGAGGCAAAGGGAAACACTTCTCTGGCAAGTGCAAGTGAGCTGGGGAATAGATTTTCCCTCGTTCCAGGTAATGACACTGGAGTCGAGCCTGTTGTGTCAGGGAGCTTTGCTGTGGCCTGAATGCAGGCGCTTTGTGTTTGAGATTATGTAGGGCTGACAGAGACGTTTTTGTAATGACGTGTGTCAGAGTGTAAATGCTGCAGGCAAAGTCACTTTTGGAAAGGGAACGGTGCTTTCAGTGATACCAGGTAAGCAGCAACTTGTCCTGGAAACTGGAATTGCTTCATTTTTGCCTTGCTCTCAGTTGTTTTGCGGGGAACATTTTTGAAATTCGAACTGTGGAGTTGTCCGGGTGTCCCTAGGACTTGGTTTTCCTGCGTGTCTTATTGTCTTGTGCCCTCTGTGGTACGTTACACTTCTTTGCATGCCTGTTCCTGTTCCTCCCTTCACTCTGAGTGTACATGGATGTGTGTGACATAGAGCACTGACACTCCACACAGCTTTGGCCACCTGGTCCCATTCATACTGAAGTTGTTCCAATGGTCCTTTGGCTCTCCTGTGTCACTGTGTCCCAGCGGGGTTTGTGTTGCAGTGGGAAGCAGTGTGTGAGCAATGGTGCTTACCACAAAGGCACCTTTGGGAGTGGGACAAGGCTCCTTGTGACACCCAGTGAGTGATGCTGACCAAGGCAGGAGAGCCTGATGCTTTGAAAGCTGAGCTCCAGGGAAAATGCACCACCAGACTGGCTTTCTCTCACCTTGTCAGAGTTTTCCCACTCTAACAGCAACCCAGGGGACAGCCTAGAGGCACTATAGGGACAGGAGGAGGAGTTTGGGGGGTGCCCCTTAGTTCTGGCCCCAGCCCAGCCTCATCCCACACAGGCAGACTGTCAAATTCCACTCCTGCCCAGGATTCTTCTGCCTTGTGTCACCCTTCTGCTGCCCCTTCTAGCCTTGGCATGGCTGGGCAAGGCTTGGGAAGAAGTGCCGCTTCTGAAGTGGCTTCTTGGACTTTTTGTTATGGGAGGAAATGCTGTGTGAGTATGGCTCCAGCTATGGCAAGCAGACCTTTGGCTCAGGGACCAGACTGTCCATCCAGCCCAGTGAGTGTGCAGCTTTCCTGTGTGTCCTTTGTCAAAAGTCCTTGAGTGTCCACCAGAGCAGCTTGTAGACATAGTGGTTCTATCTGGGGCACATATGAGAGGGGAAGGAGGACATAGGCGATACGTTCTAGAGTAACTGGCATGAGAGCTGATAGGTTTTGCTGGGCTGTGAGGGACTGCGTGATCGGAGCGAACTACAAACTGATGCTGGGGACAGGGACACACGTGGTTGTCAAGCCCAGTGAGTACAACTGCTGCCCAGCTGGGGGTATTTCTTGTGCTTTGTTACCCCGATCCTCCCTTTCCAACTCCCTGAGCACTTACCTTTGTCTGAACTGAGCAGGGTCGTTCCTGACTCTGACAGAGCCCGGGATGACCAGGGACTTTCCTGAGCTGGGCTCTCCTGGGCCCTTCTTTTACTCAGCAAGAGCATCGGGCCTAGTCTGGCAGTGGAGTGCTCTAGTGGACGGTGGTTTACTGCAGCGTACAGCGTTTCTGGATGTCTGCTGAAACTTTTTGGCTTCTGGGGAACAAAGCTGAGAGCTCTGGCTCCTAAGAGCCACGGTTGCCTTTCTCACTAAGGAAGTGGATGAGCTTGTGTTCTTGTTGAGATGAAAATCACTGTGTGAACTACGCCAAGTTCACACTTGGCAAAGGAACACGACTTCTCGTTTTGCCTAGTAAGTGCCACCACTTTCTTGTGGTCTCCTTCCATACATGGCAAAGCTACCCTCTGCCCAACAGGCTGTAAGCTTTCCAGCATCTCTCTTCCTGGGCTTGTGGCTCTTCGTCTGTGGGGTTACATGCTGCCTGCTTCCCTCCAGGACAGGCTTTGGCTTAAGGCAGAAGCAACAGTCCTCCCAAAAGGGGTTTGTTTCCACAGGTCCAACAGTGCTCTTGATCTCACAGACAGATTGGGGGGGTCTTCACTTCAGGATGTAGCTGACTTGGAGTGAGAGTCAGCACTGTCTAGTGGAGTAGATGGCCAGCTTTGACAAGAGGTTTGGAAGGTTTTTGTAGAGAGGGGAAATGCTGTGTGACCACGGGAGCTGGTGCATATAAACCTGTCTTCGGCTCTGGAACGGGACTCACTGTTCGGCCATGTAAGTCCAACACTGCTCCTATGCTTTCTGTTTCATTTGAGGCCTTTCTTGGGGGGTTTGAGAGCAGCAGTGTAGCTGGGTGTTTGGTCATTTACATGTGACCATATGTAGCGATGTGGCCACATGCCTGCTCACAAACGTCTCAGCTGCTTTGTGGGGAGGCCACTGGATCCCAGTGGGGTTTGTGCTGCATTGGGAAGCACTGTCACCCTTCTGCTGTCCTTTCTAGCCTTGTCATGGCTGGGCAAAGACTTGGGGAGAGGTGCTGCTTCTGAAATGGCTTGCTGGAATTTTTGTTATGGAAGGAAATGTTGTGTGATTATGGCACTGGCTACGACAAGGTGACCTTTGGCTCCGGGACCAGACTGTCCATCCAACCTAGTGAGTGTGTAGCTTTCCTATGTGTCCTTTGTCCAAAGTCCTTGAGTGTCCACCAGAGCGCCCTGTTGGTGTACCCTTTAAGTCCATGTCACCTTTCATAGGGCAAGGAGAATATAGGTACTATTTCAAGGTGCTCTCGTGCTTGAAAGTTTCCATGTGGAGGATTTCTGCTATTTAGAGAAACGTGCTATGGTTACGGCATTCCAGAGTGCTGTTATTACATCAGCGAGCAGAAAGAGAAGCATAGTTTAGGGCAGACGGACAGATTGACGGGGACAGTTCCTGAGTATAGCCCTGGAAGGCCACGGAGAATATGCAAAGGCGGCTTCAGTTCCGTACCTTACCTTGAGATTTTCAGGTAACTTGGGCAAGGCTCAGATTGTGCTTGGTACAAATGTTTCCTGATAGTGATGTCAAATAGCTCTAGGTATGCAGATTGTTTTTCTGAGCATAACCAGAGAGAGAAAAGCTGGGGATCATTACGATACTTGATTTCAGCCTGGATAAGGTGTGGATAGTGAAAGAAGGAACCTAATGTGGGTGAGCAGACAGGCAGAAGTGGAAGGACCCTCAAAGAAGTCAAGCAAGTGAAATTGCCCACCACTGACCCACCCTGCAGGGTGTAAGTGAAGAGGCTGCCAGTACAGCCCCACTGGTGGAGATGTCGCCAGCTGGGAGCTAGCCCTCTGGGTTTCTGTAAAGTACTCTGCTGTTGTGACAACAGCCTCAAATACACCTTTGGCTCAGGGACACAACTCACCATCTGGCCAAGTAAGTGGGTTAATGCCTGAGTGTTGCAATGTCACCCTACAATTATGTCCTAAGGCTGTACTGTGGCTCGACAAGAAAAGGAATTGGTGAGTTGAAATGCATTGTGCTTAGTTAAATACTGTAATGGTTCTTGCATTGGAAAAAAATCCACCTGTAGATGGAAATCTGGACTGATAGAAAGATTGATTTCTTCAGTTACTCTGACCTTAGACCATGTTCATGTTGTTCCCATCTTTTTTTGCCATTCCAGCACAACAAGGCTCACGTCTGCAAACCACTTTGCAGGCCATATTGTGCCAGGTTTGACTGTAAAGTCAATAGAATCATTTTTCTTCTAATGAGGATCTTAAGCAGCTTCTGTACTAAGGGGCCATTTGCATAGTTAAAGTACTGTACTGAATCTCCATAACCACCCCTATACATGCTCTTAGCCAGAAAAGTGAGGTTTTTTGAAGTTCAGCATTCATTGTATCAGAAAATCACAGAGGTTGGAAGGGACGTTTGGAGATCATCTAGTCCAAACTCCTTGCTCAAAGCAGTGTCAACTGAAAGAAGTTGCTCAGGACTTTGTCCAGTTGGATTTTAAACACCTCCAAGGATATTCCTTCTGAACTAAGTGATTCTGTGACTCTGTGGGCTAAGGTAAATTCTCATGGTTTTGATGGAAAAGCTTTGAAAAAATGCCCACATTATCAATCATGTCTAAGGTGAGAGGAAAAAAAAAGAAGATTCTGTGCAGTCTTTTTTCTGAGCTGCCTGATGTGTACCTGAAACCTTAAATGAGGGGCAAGCAAGGTTGGAATTTGTGAAAAACAATGTCTATGAACACATTTTTTTCTGAGCAAAGAAACAGTGATCACTGGCTCCAGATTCATACTTGAGAGGAGCTAAGGCTGTTTTTCAAATGAAGATGCTAAGCAGAGTGTGCATGCATGTTTTGATTACCTTCTGGATTTAGAATTGTCCATAGGAGAAGCTGAGCAATTGGCAAGATTCGCTGTTGTGATAGTGAATGTGTCATTGAAAGAAGACAGAAATACAGTTGTCTTCTTCACTTATCTTGATAGTTGGACGGTTACCTTTGTACTGTAAGTCAGTGCCTGATTGTGCTAGCTCTGGCTAAATACTGTCTGAGCTCTTGATCTGGTGGGGAATGCTGCATCACAGGCAAAATGACAACCAAACAATGACGAATAATAGAGTCCTTAATCATGAAAATCCTCTGTAAATGAAGAGTTCACTCAGCCGGTGCCTGTGAAAATTGACCTGATAGGAGAAGATTAGTGGATTTCCACCCCTCGTGTTTTTTTCAAAATACCAGTGTTAGTAGCCATTTGCATTTACTTAGGAAAACTGGGGACAAAATGATCATTGTCTTGGAGATTGAGAAGGTAAAGAATGTTTTGGCTTGGAAAGAAATTTTTTTTTTTTAATAAGCTCTGCATCATAGTGTGAATTATTGGTCAGTAAATAAGTACCTCTTTGGCAAAGGAACAAAATGGTCAGTAAAACCCCAGTAAGTATTCAGGCCATTGCATGGGAAAACGATGAAGGTGGGGCTGAGGAACTGGTATAATTCCATTAGTTACTGAAAAATATAGTTCCTTATAAGGGCATGTTTTGAAAATGCATCTGAATACTTCTCAGGGATTCAGTGACCCAGCAGAAACATATTTTCTTGGCTTTCTACTTGGGATTCAGTTTGCCACAGCCCTTGTTAATAGCCAGGTAATCATCATGCTATAATGAAAGTACTGAATGCTCTTCAGCAATCAGATATCAGACAATGAGGAAAGAAAGCAGGCTTAGTGGGAAGAGACTCAGTCTGGGAAACCACCTGCAATGACTAATTGTAGGCACCACATTTTGGACATAACAACACAAGCTACATAAAGTGATCCCTACTAACTAAGGAGTAGATTCTTTCAGTCTCTGATACATGAGATGACAGTAATCAAATCTAGTTATTCCCATGAATTTGAACATGGAAAAAGGCATTTGGCAAAAAGAGGCTAGAGGAGATCCATGGAAACCTGTATGGGTATTTATAGCTTCTCTCAGACACAGATCCATGACTGAATGTATCCAAGGTCTCCAGCACCCACTGAGGTGGCTGAATGAAGAGGCCCATTTTGTAAAGACCTGTCACACGGTGCTAGTAGTGAAGGATGGCAAAAACTCACATGGGGGAGTGGAACCAAACTTCTCGTTGCCCCAGGTGAGCTGTCTCTTCTCTGAATCAAGGTGGAATCAAAATAGACGATACTGTACTCTAGCTTCAAAAACAAGAGTGTAGTGGCTCTGTGGAGCAATTTGGCATGGTTTCAGTATTCCCTGGAAAGAAGTGTTAGACTTTCTATTTAACCAATGCTCACTAGAAATGCACCCATCCTGGGGAAAGAAGCAAGTGAAAAGAGAAAACAAGTGAAATACAAGAAGAGAGATGTGAAAAACGTCTAATCGTCTTTAGTGAGTGGTGCAGGTTTTGATTTGTCAAGAATGGAGGTGGAAAGGGAATTGCCTTGTGGCTCTTCCTGGTGGTATTAATGAGACTGTAGTGTGGGGAAGAATAATAAGAAATGGACATGGAGGTAAGATGTAATGCATTGCAAGTGTGTGCATGGGGAAACCAAATTATTCCCTTGAGGAAAGTTATTCAGGTGGATTGGGGTGGAAAGGAGTGTACAAAGGTTTTTGCTATGGCAAACAACACAGTGTCTATGAATACCTACCAACTTACACTTGGACGTGGAACCAGGCTCGTGGTAAAACCAAGTAAGATTTCTGAGATTTGAAACATTGAGTTGTTCAGTGGAAAAATTCGATCCACCTAAAATAAAGTAAATGTTTGCTAAGAGAGTAGCAAAATGCAGTTCAGAAGCAGGCTGTTGCCAAAAAGTAAGAACAGTGATCTCTTGGTTACTATAGTATCTGCTGGATATTGTAGAAGAGGAGAGGTGGTCTGCAGAGCGGTGATGTAAATTACACAAGCTGTAGAGCTTTTCTGTGAGAGAACCCTTAAAAACTGGCAACTTCCGTAGGTGCATGCAACTTATTTTCACACTGTGAGTAGTTTCACGCTTGCAACATTGTCTAAGTAAGTTTTGCGTCATCATTTCCCTTCCAGAAGTGTTAGCAAACTCCTATTTGGAGTAGGAACTGACCTTCTTTCTCCAGGTATGTGAACTTTGCAAGTTAGGTAAACACCCAACTATAGGTTAGGTACACTCAGGTTTGAAAAATAGTCGCAGAAAACTGTATAGTCTATTTCTTCCCTTCATCTGGGATAAAATTATGAGTAAGAAAATTGGTCCTTAACTACAAACAAAGGGGGAATTCCTGATAGCTGCCTGGATTTGAAGATATACAATGCAACAATACTGAAGGAAGTTTAAAAATATTAATTCTTTCCTCCTTTGAAAATTGTGAGTATATACTCACACCTAAGAAACTTTCCTGAGCATTTGAATCAGAAACACCAAGTAAAATTTTTCACTACTTCAGTAATTAAATCTCAAGTAAATTTTCAGACAGAATTGTAGACTCTTGAGGAGATTTTTGGCTTTCATAAAAGAAAAAATAGCTAAGAAAAGCAAAGTGCTCTTAGAAGACTGTCAAAACAACTTTTTTTTCCCCATTGGAACAGTGTGAAAGGAATTGTAAATACTTCACCTGTGGCTTAGATGTTATCTCTGCTTTCTCAGAAATCAAATCCCATTTTCTCTTTGGGATGGAGAGAAAACTGAATTGCGGTCTAGGTTTTGCAGAAAGAATGAGACAGAGGTGTCACTGATGCTGGGATTCTGTTTGCTCCTTAACTAATGATTGAACCATGATCTCATTCTCCATTTAATCTACAAGCTCTTCAGGGACACGGGTCTTTTATGAGTTGACTTTAAGGTAGGATGCTGGGCTTGACAGTAGCCAGTGAGTGAGGTTTTGTTGCACTGCGCCCCGATCTTATTTTTTGTGTATATGCATCTTTCCAGTTATGTATGTCTTGGTTTACAGGGATTCCATCATGTTAAGTCAGTTTTTATCATGCAAAACTAGTTAGTTGTGCAAATTGGGAGGATGTGTTTGGACACTCTTGGCTAAACTAGCCAGGTTTGTCTCCACCTGGTTTCTTATTGTGGTTTGGTTGTGGGGTTTTTTTTGGTGGGGTATTTGTTGTTAGTTTTGTTTTTCCATTTACTAGCTCAGATGCAAACATCTGTGAATGCATGGCTTGAATTCAGGTTCTGATCTTTCATGGAGTTTGTGCTTTTTTTTCTTTTGCACAGCAAACCAAGACCAAGCCATTTGACACTCTGTCCTCAAAAGTCCTGGTGCCAGTGAATGACTAGTATTTTCCAAGCAGCCTGAGAAGGCAATCCCTGAGTTTTATCTTTCCCTCCTCTCAGTGTTGCAGCTCCCAAGGCAAATGCCATCGCCTGTGCAAGGGGCTCGACCCTCTCCTCACAAAAGGAGACCAGAGGGAATGAGAGTCAGGATGAGCTCACTGAGAGTTGGGTTCTTGTAAGAGTGTATAGCACTGTGTGAACACCAACACAGGAAAACTACAGTTTGGTCCAGGGACGAAGCTACATGTTCTGCCAAGTATGTTTTCTTCTCCTGCTTCTCCACTTCATGCTGTCTCATCTTGCTGCATTCCTACTTTTAAGCAGCTTAAGATCATAAAGAGAAGTCAGAGGCACAGGCGAAAGAGACAGAGGATTTGTTTTTCCCTAGGCTTGGCACAGTTGAGTAAATGCTTGGGGAGGTGCTGCTTCTGAAATGGCTTGCTGAACTTTTTGTTATGGAAGGAAATACTGTGTGCATATGGCTCCAACTATGGCAAGCAGATCTTTGGCTCAGGGACCAGACTGTCAGTCCAACCTAGTAAGTGTGCAGCTTGCCGTTGGTCTTCCTTATGTCTCTCTTTTCATAGGGGTGTTTTTATATTCATCCATTTATTTTACCTTTGCACATGTGAAATGCCTTCTCTCCCAACATAGGCTCAGAGAATGCCTTCTGCACAGTCTTTAATGAGGCTGTGACTGAGGAAACCTCAACTTGAGGTCTCTATGATTTTTGGAAAAGTGTCACCTATGTCTTACTGGGGAGGTCATTGTCAGCTGCACTAATGGCTTGCTTGCTATGTGGAGACAAGAGTGTGCAATGGCTTTTGCTGCTGTGAGTGCTGGTGGGAACAGGTGCCCCTTTGGAGCTGGGACAAAGCTAAGCCTGAAGCCTTGTGAGTACTATCAAAGCTACTTTTTAGCCCTGCAGGGCAATGTAGAAATGGCCAAGGTTATAATGTCAGGGTGTAAATTTGGGGAATCCTTCCTGTGAGCACAGACAACCCTGTGCCCTCTCTCTGGGAATGGAAAAGCTGTGAGCTGCTGTGGGAGGAGGGGGGTAGAAGGTTTGTCTTTGGGAAGGGGAGAAAATTCTTCACAAAGGCATGTATGTGCCATGAGGAAGAGCAGCAGTATGTTAGCCTGGTGTGTGTGGAAGGATGCTGTCGTAGCTCAGGAATAGGTGATTTCCCTTGTCTTTCACCCTTTTTTCCACGCTCTGCCTAGAAAGACAAATGTCAGCCTCTTCTGCAGGTGATGGTGTTTCCTTTCTGCTAGCTGCGGGGTTGTTGTAAAGCTGGCCATGGCTGTGGCAATTTGCTGGGGCAGGTCTTGGCAAGCTCACCTTTGGGCACGGAAGCAGACTTTCTGTGAAACCCAGTAAGTAGCTCTGTGTTAGCTGGCTTTCCGTGTGCCCTGAAGGAGCATCTTGTTTTCCCTCCTTGATCTCTGTGGGAAATCTTGTACTGTTTTCTGCAGTTCTGCGGGTTTTGTTAGTGGATGTGTCACTGAGTGATTTCAGCATCCACCTGGAAAGTGGCCTTTGGGGGCAGGATACAACTGATGGTGAAGCCTGGTAGGTAGAAACCCAGCCTGAAGGAGTAAGGATAGGAAAATCGCATCCCTTACTTGGAAAAGAACCCAGCTGAGTTGTGTTAGAAACCGTCTGCACGGGGATGATGTTTGCTTGTGTGTGTGAGATACAGAGCCAGAAACAAGAAAGAGTTTTTGAAGGTGTGCAGGAGGGTCCAGGGGAAGATCTCTGCTTTTAGGGCCAGTCTCTTCGGGATGAGAGAGGAGTTGTGATCATAATACTGCATATTTTCTCTACATGGGACAAGGATGCGCTCAGGGGTCATCTCTGTCACAGATGAAAGGGATGGCCAGCTGCGACTGCTGTAAAGAAGTGCCCAGCCGGCAATGCAAAGCTTTGGAAGGAATAAGCTAGTGCAGGGCAGACGTGACTTACGGGGTTTTTGTTGTGAAGGCAAACACTGTGTGACTGATTATGGCAACCAAGTCATCTTTGGAGGTGGAACTCAGCTAAGGATAAATCCCAGTAAGTTTTAAAGCCTCTTCCAGCTCCACGTGGTGGAACAGTTTTGTGGTCATGAGCTAGTGTAACTGAAGTGGAGGGAGAGTGGTTCAATCTGTGGGGCTTTTCGCTCTGCTTTCTCTGGTAGCAGCAGAGACCTTGATTCAACAAGGCTGTGAATTTACTTCTTCACCTTTCTCCTGACAGCCCCTGCTCTCTGCCTTTCACATAAGCAGACCAGGGGCCTGAGTCCTCTTGCTCAGGGATAGATATTTTGTGCCAAGGTGATCCATACCTGTGAAAATTGGGGTGGGCTGCTGATGGCTCTGTGTAGCACAGCCTGGGTGGTTGTCCTTTGCTCTGATGAAGAAATGACAAATTAATAATACTCATGTTTGCACCAGAATCCCAGTTGTAATCCCTCCTGTAGATGAGATTCCCAAGAGATTTCTTATCAAAGTTACAGTTATTCCTGGCTTCAAATGCTTGGTGTTGGTGGGAAGGAGCAGATCTCCTGGCAATTATCTGTAGAGAAACTGGCACGAGAGTTATGGTTTTTGCTGGGGTGTGAAGGGCTGTGTGAATACAGGGAACTACAAAATGATGCTGGGGTCAGGGACACGCTTGGTTGTGAAGCCCAGTGAGTACAACTGCTGCCCAGCTTGGGGTATTTCTTGTGCTTTGTTATCCCAATCCTCCCTTTCCAAATCCCTGAGCACTTACCTTTATCTGATTGGCTCAGGCTTGTTCCAGGCCCAGTGGGCAGAAGGCTGTCTGGCATCTCTCGGCTTGGGCTTGTGGCTCTTCAGCTGTGGGGTTACATGCCACCTGCTTTCCTCCAGGATAGGCTTTGGCTCAGGAGAAGCAGCAGTCCTCACAAATGGGTTTTGTACTCATAGGTCCAATGGTGATCCTGCCAGGTTGGTCCAAAACAACCATTCTTGGTCTCAGTTGGACTGGGATAGACAAAGTGGCCACACGCCTGCTCCCTAATATCCCTGCTGGCTCATGGGGAAGCTGTCCCCATGCGAATGCATCCCAGAGGGGATGTGCTGCAGTGGGAAGCACCATCACCCTTCTGCTGCCCCTCCTAGCCTAGGCATGGATGGGCAAAGGCTTGGGGAGAGGTGCTGCTTCTGAAGTGGCTTGCTGGAATTTTTGTTATGGAAGGAAATGTGTGAATACAACTCCGGCTATAAGAAGCTGACCTTTGGCTCAGGGACCAGACTGTCCATCCAACCCAGTGAGTGTGCAGCTTGCCAGTGGTCTTCCATGAGTCTCTCTTGAAATAGGGGTGTTTTTATATTCATCCTTTTATGTCACCTTTGCACACCTGAAATGCCTTTTCTCCCATCAGAGGCTCCAAGAATGCCTTCAATGTAGTGTTTAATGAGGCTGTGGTTGGACAGAGTAAACCTCAATGCGAGGTCTGCATGATTTTTGGAAAAAACTCACCTGTGCCTGAGTGTTGTAATCTCACCCAGCAATTTTATCTTACGGCTGTGCTCCAGCAACAGCACAGGACAAGCAGACAGGAGAGGAAAAGTTAACAGAACTCTCAGGGAAATCTTATGTTGTTGCTAAACTATAAAACTGATGACAAGAGTGTGCTTTTTTCTTTTGCACTGCAGACCAAGACCAAGCCATTTTGGCACTCTGTTCTGCAAAGACCCAGTGCCAGTGAATGTCTGCTATTTTCTAAGCAGCCTGAGAAAGTCATCCCTGAGCTTTATTCTTTCCCTCCTCTCAGTGCTGCAGTTCCCAAGGCAAATGCCATCTCCTGTGCAAGGGGCTCGTCCCTCTCCTCACAAAATGAGACCTGAAGGAATGAGAGTCAGGCTGAGCCTTGGGTTCTTGTTGGGGTGTGTAGCACTGTGTGATCAACAATGCAGAAAATCTCCGGTTTGGTCCAGGGACGAAGCTACATGTTCTGCCAAGTATGTTTTCTTCTCCTGCTTCTCCAATTTATGCTGCATTTCCGCTTTTTGGCAACTTAAGATCAAAAAGAGAAGTCAGAGGCACGGGAGAAAGACACGGATGGTTTTTTTTTCCGTAGCCTTGGCATGTCTGGGCAAAGGCTTGGGGAGAGGTGCTGCTTCTGAAGTGGCTTGCTGGAATTTTTGTTATGGAAGGAAATGTTGTGTGATATTGGCTCTGGCTACAACAAGCTGACCTTTGGATCAGGGAAAAGACTGTCTGTCCAGCCCAGTGAGTGTGCAGCTTTCCTGTGTGTCCTTTGTCCAAAGTCCTTGAGTGCCCATCATAGTGCCCTGTAGATTTACCCTTCGAGTCCGTGTCACCTTTCATAGGGGAAGGAGAATATAGGTACTATTTCAAGCTGCTCTTGTGTTTGAAAGTATTTCCAGGTGGAAGATTTCTGCTGTTTAGAGAAACGTGCTATGGTCATGGCACTCCAGAGTGCTGTTATTACATCAGTGAGCAGAAATAGAAGTGTAGTTTAGGACAGACGGACAGATTGACGAGAACAGTGCCTGAGTATAGCCCTGGAAGGCCATTGGGGATATGTAAAGGGGCCTCTGTTCTTTTAATTACCTTGAGACTTTCAGGTAATTTGGGTAAGGCTCAGACTGTGCTTGGTGCAAATGTTTCCTGATAGTGATGTCAAATAGCTCTAGACACGTAGATTGTTTTTCTGAAAATAACTAGAGAGAGAAAAGCTGGGGATCATTACGATACTTGATTTCAGCCTGGCCAAGGTGTGGATAGTGAAAGAAGGAACCTGATGTGGGTGAGCAGACAGGCAGAAGTGGAAGGACCCTCAAAGAAGTCAAGCAAGTGAAATTGCCCACCACTGACCCACTCTGTAGAAATGAAGCAGTTTTCCACTTTAGAGTCAGCATTCCACTTGTCCAGGGTGTAAGTGAAGAGGCTGCCAGTACAGCCCCACTGGTGGAGGTGTCACCAGCTGGGAGCTAACCCTCTGGGTTTGTGTAAAGTGCTCTGCTGTTGTGACAACAGCCTCAAATACACCTTTGGCTCAGGGACACAACTCACCATCTGGCCAAGTAAGTGGGTTAATGCCTGAGTGTTGCAATGTCACCCGACAATTATGTCTTAAGGCTGTGCTCCAGCAACAGCACAGGACAAGAACACAGGAGAGGAAAATTAAACAGAACTCTGAGGGAAAGCTTATGTTGTTGATAAACTAGAAAACTGATGACAAGAGTGTGCTTTTTTTCTTTTGCACTGCAGACCAAGACCAAGCCATTTTGGCACTCTGTCCTGAAAGACCCAGTGCCAGTGAATGGCTGCTATTTTCCAAGCAGCCTGAGAAAGTCATCCCTGAGTTTTTACCTTCCCTCCTCTTGGTGTTGCAGTTCCTAAGGCAAATGTCTCTTGTGCAAGGGGCTCATTCCTCTCCTCACAAAAGGAGACCAGAGGAGGTGAGAATCAGCCTGAGTCTTGGCTTCTTGTAAGTGTGTATAGCACTGTGTGAACAGTAACACAGGAAAAACCCAGCTTGGGCCAGGGATGAAACTACACGTTCTGCCAAGTATGTTTTCTTCTCCTCATTCTCCACTTCATGCTGTCTCCTCTTGCTGCGTTTCCACTTTTAGACAGCTTAAGGCCAAAAAGAGAAGTCAGAGGCACAGGAGAAAGACACGGAGGATTTGTTTTTCCGTAGCCTTGGCATGTCTGGGCAAAGGCTTGGGGAGAGGTGCTGCTTCTAAATTTGCTTACTAGACTTTTTGTTATGGAAGGAAACGCTGTGTTATATTGGCTCTGGCTACGACAAGCTGACCTTTGGCTCAGGGACCAGACTGTCCATCCAGCCCAGTGAGTGCGCAGCTTGCCATTGCTCTTCCATGTTTCCCTTGCAACAGACGTTTTTTTATATTCATCCTTTTGATTTACCTTTCCACACCTAAAATGTCTTCTCTCCCATCACAGGGTCTGATAATGCCTTCAGCACAGTCTTTAATGAGGTTGTGGCTGGACAGAGCAAACCTCAACTTGAGGTCTCTATGATTTTTGGAAAAATTCAGCTGCGCCTGACTGGGAAGGTGCCTGTCAGCCCCACTAATGGCGTCCTTGCTATGGGGAGATGAGACTGTGTGTGTTCTTGCTTTTGTTGCTGTGAGTGCTGGTGGGAACAGGTGCCCCTTTGGAGCTGGGACAAAGCTAAGCCTGAAGCCTTGTGAGTACTGTCAAAGCAACTTTTTAGCCCTGTAGGGCAATGCAGAAATGGCCAAGGCAATAATGTCAGGGTATAAATTTTGGGAATCCTTCCTGTGAGCACAGACAACCCTGTGCCCTCTCTCTGGGAATGGAAAAGCTGTGAGCTGCTGTGGGAGGAGGGAGGGCTGGGTAGAAGGTTTGGCTCAGGGACCAGACTGTCCGTCCAACCCAGTGAGTGTGCAGCTTGCCATTGGTCTTCCATGTGTCTCTCTTGGAATAGGGGTGTTTTTATATTCATCCTTTTATGTCACCTTTGCATACCTGAAATGCCTTCTCTCCCATCACAGGCTCCAAGAATGCCTTCAGTGCAGTCTTTAATGAGGCTGTGGTTGGACAGAGTAAACCTCAGCGTGAGGTCTGCATGATTTTTGGAAAAATGTCACCTGTGCCTGAGTGTTGTAATCTCACCCAGCAATTTTGTCTTAAGGCTGTGCTCCAGCAACAGCACAGGACAAGCAGATAGGAGAGAAACTGTAAACAGAACTCTCAGGGAAATCTTGTTGCTAAACTATAAAACTGATGACAAGAGTGTGCCTTTTTTTTTTGCACTGCAGACCAAGACCAAGCCATTTTAGCACTCTGTTCTGCCAAGTCCCAGTGCCAGTGAACGTCTGCTATTTTCCAAGCAGCTTGAGAAAGTCACCCCTGAGCTTTTTTCTTTCCCTTCTCTTGGTGTTGCCAAGGCAAATGCCATCTCCTGTCCAAGGGGCTTGTCCCTCTCCTCACAAAAAGGAGACTGGAGGGAGTGAGAGTCAGTCTGAGATTTAGGTTCTTGTAGGAGTGTATAGCATTGTGTGAATAGCAACAGAGGAAATATCCAGTTTGGTCCAGGGACGAACCTACATGTTTTTCCAAGTAAGTTTTCTTGTCCTGCTTCTCCACTTTATGCTGTCTCCTCTTGCTGCATCCCCACTGGTGCAGGTGAAAGACATGGAGGATTCGTTTTTCCCTAGTGTTATGGATGGGACAAGGCTTGCAGAGAGGTGCTGCTTCTAAAGTTGCTTGCTAGAGTTTTTGTTATGGAAGCAAATGCTGTGTGATATTGGCTCCAGCTACAACAAGCTGTCCTTTGGCTCAGGGACCAGACTGTCTGTCCAACCCTGTAAGTAAGCCGCTTGCCATTGGTCTTCCGTATGTCTCTCTTGTAATAGGGGTGCTTTTATATTCATCTTTCTTCTTAACTTTGCACACCTGAAATGCCTTCTCTCCCATCACAGGCTCCAAGAATGCCTTCAGTGCAGCCTTTAATGAGGCTGTGGTTGGACATAGTAAACCCCAACACGAGGTCTGCATGATTTTTGGAAAAATGTCACCTGTGCCTGAGTGTTGTAATCTCACCCAAGAATTTTATCTTACGGCTGTGCTCTAGCAACAGCACAGGACAAGCAGACAGGAGAAGAAAAGTTAACAGAACTCTCAGGGAAATCTTATGTTGTTGCTAAACCAGAAAAACTGATGACAAGAGTGTGCCTTTTTTCTTTTGCACTGCAGAGCAAGACCAAGCCATTTTGGCACTCTGTTCTGCCAAGTCCCAGTGCCAGTGAATGTCTGCTATTTTCCAAGCAGCCTGAGAAAGTCATCCCCAAGCTTTTTTCTTTCCCTTCTCTCAGTGTTGCAGTTCCCAAGGTAAATAAGAGCCCCTGTGGAAGGGACTCCTGTCTCTCCTCACAAAAGGAGACCAGAGGAGGTGAGAGACCAGAGTGAGCCTCGGGTTCTTGTAAGAGTGTATAGCATTGTGTGAATACCGACAGAGTAAACGTCCAGTTTGGTCCAGGGACGAAGTTACGAGTTCTGCCAAGTATGTTTTCTTCTCTTGCTTTTCCAATTCATGCTGTCTCCTCTTGCTGCATTCCCACTTTTAGGCAGCTTCCCAAGCCTTGGCATGGCTGGGCAAATGCTTCGGGAGCTGCTGCTTCTGAAACGGCTTGCTGGACTTTTCGTTATGGAAGGAAATGCTGTGTGCATATGGCTCCAACTATGGCAAGCAGACCTTTGGCTCAGGGACCAGACTGTCCATCCAACCCAGTGAGTGTGCAGATTTCCTGTGTGTCCTTTGTCCAAAGTCGTTGAGTGTAAACCGTAGTGCCCTGTAGACATAATTGTTGTATCTGGGTGATACTACAGGTGGGAAGGATATCATGGGTACTATGGGTGCTCTTTCATTTAATGCAGAGAATGTAAGGCTTCAGGGGAATCCCTGAGATAGTGGACAAGTAAAAAACCTCCCTCTTGTATGAGCAACTCTACCTGAAACATGGTCTTTGGAACAAATTTCCCAATGTTCTGGGTAGCAGCACTGCCTTTGAGCCTCTTGCATCAGAGTGCTTTGCAATCGCTTTTTGTACAGGGTCATTTGCAGGGCTTACAGGGACATTTTTGTAATTAAATGTGTCAGAATGTGTATGGTGCAGAGAAAGTCACTTTTGGAAAGGGAGCTGTGCTTTCAGTTGCAGCCTGTAAGTAGCCAATTGCACGGGAAACTGGATTTGCTTCATTTTTCTCTTCTTCCTTATTGTTTAGCTGGGCAAAGTTTGGGAACTGAATAGCAAAACAGAGGAATCCCTTGTCTTCTTCCACATTCCTCCATGTCAAGGCTCCCATTATTCCTGTCTTTAAACAGTTGCTTCTATGGCATTGAGGTGGTCCCGGACTGGTCGTCTCACATGAGCCTTTGAAACGCACAGACACCCAAACCTGATCGATTGCCATGGGTTCCCCTCACATGAGCAGGATTTTCAGGCACATGGTCACCCTGGTTCTGGGAAAGACTTTCCAAGGTTGGGAGTTGTCGCTCATGGATCTTACAGCTTAGGAGAGGCAAAGGGAAACACTTCTCTGGCAAGTGCAAGTGAGCTGGGGAATAGACTTTCCCTCGTTCCAGGTAATGACACTGGAGTCGAGCCTGTTGTGTCAGGGAGCTTTGCTGTGGCCTGAATGCAGGCGCTTTGTGTTTGAGATTATGTAGGGCTGACAGAGACGTTTTTGTAATGACGTGTGTCAGAGTGTGAATATTGCAAACAAAGTCACTTTTGGAAAGGGAACGGTGCTTTCAGTGATACCAGGTAAGCAGCAACTTGTCCTGGAAACTGGAATTGCTTCATTTTTGCCTTGCTCTCAGTTGTTTTGCGGGGAACATTTTTGAAATTCGAACTGTGGAGTTGTCCGGGTGTCCCTAGGACTTGGTTTTCCTGCGTGTCTCATTGTCTTGTGCCCTGTGTGGTACGTTACACTTCTTTGCATGCCTGTTCCTGTTCCTCCCTTCACTCTGAGTGTACATGGATGTGTGTGTCATAGAGCACTGACACTCCAGACAGCTTTGGCCACCTGCTCCCATCCATAATGAAGTTGTTCCAATGGTCCTTTGGCTCTCCTGTGTCACTGTGTCCCAGCGGGGTTTGTGTTGCAGTGGGAAGCAGTGTGTGAGCAATGGTGCTTACCACAAAGGCACATTTGGGAGTGGGACAAGGCTCCTTGTGACACCCAGTGAGTGATGCTGACCAAGGCAGGAGAGCCTGATGCTTTGAAAGCTGAGCTCCAGGGAAAATGCACCACCAGACTGGCTTTCTCTCACCTTGTCAGAGTTTTCCCACTCTAACAGTAACCCAGGGGAGAGCCTGGAGGCACTACGGGGACAGGAGGAGGAGTTTGGGGGGTGCCCCTTAGTTCTGGCCCCAGCCCAGCCTCATCCCACACAGGCAGACTGTCAAATTCCACTCCTGCCCAGAATTCTCCGGCCTTGTGTCACCCTTCTGCTGCCCCTTCTAGCCTTGGCATGGCTGGGCAAAGGCTTGGGGAGAGTTGGCGCTTCTGAAGTGGCTTGTTGGGCTTTTTGTTATGGGAGGAAATGCTGTGTGAGTATGGCTCCAGCTATGGCAAGCAGACCTTTGGCTCAGGGACCAGACTGTCCGTCCAGCCCAGTGAGTGTGCAACTTTCCTGTGTGTCCTTTGTCAAAAGTCCTTGAGTGTCCACCAGAGCAGCTTGTAGACATGTTGATTCTATTCGGGACACATATGAGAGGGGAAGGAGGACATAGGCGATATGTTCTAGAGTAACTGGCATGAGAGCTGTGTGAATGTAGGGAACTACAGACTGATGCTGGGGACAGGGACACACGTGGTTGTCAAGCCCAGTGAGAACAACTGCTGCCCAGCTGGGGGTATTTCTTGCGCTTTGTTACCCCGATCCTCCCTTTCCAACTCCCTGAGCACTTACCTTTATCTGATCTGAGCAGGCTCGTTCCTGACTCTGACAGAGCCCAGGATGACCACAGACTTTCCCGAGCTGGGCTCTCCTGTGCCCTTCTTTCCCAATCTACCCTTCTTTTACTCAGCAAGAGGATCAGGCCCAGTCTGGCAGAAGAGTGTGCCAGTGGATGGTGGTTTACTGCAGCGTTCAGCGTTTCTAGATGTCTGCTGAAATTTTTCTGCTTCTGGGGAACAAAGCTGGGAGCTTGGGCTCCCGAGAGCCAGGGTGGCCTTTCTCACTAAGGACGTGGATGAGCTTGTGTTCTTGTTGAGGTGAAAACCACTGTGTGAACTACGCCAAGTTCACACTTGGCAAAGGAACACGACTTCTCGTTTTGCCTAGTAAGTGCCACCACTTTCTTGTGGTCTCCTTCCATACATAGCAAAGCTACCCACTGCCCAACGAGTTTTCCAGCATCTCTCTTCCTGGGCTTGTGGCTCTTCGTCTGTGGGGTTACATGCTGCCTGCTTCCCTCCAGGACAGGCTTTGGCTTAAGGCAGAAGCAACAGTCTTCCCAAAAGGGGTTTGTTTCCACAGGTCCAACAGTGCTCTTGATCTCACAGACAGTTTGGGGGGGGTCTTCACTTCAGGATGTAGCTGACTTGGAGTGAGAGTCAGCACTGTCTAGTTGAGTTGATGGCGCCCAGCTTTGACAAGAAGTTTGGAAGGTTTTTGTAGAGAGAGGAAATGCTGTGTGACCACGGGAGCTGGTGCATATAAACCTGTCTTCGGCTCTGGAACGGGACTCACTGTTCGGCCATGTAAGTCCAACACTGCTCCTATGCTTTCTGTTTTGTTTGAGGCCTTTCTTGGGGGTTTGAGAGCAGCAGTGTAGCTGGGTGTTTGGTCATTTACGTGTGACCATATGTAGTGATGTGGCCACATGCCTGCTCCCAAATGTCTCAGGTGCTCTGTGGGGAGGCCACTGGATCCCAGTGGGGTTTGTGCTGCATTGGGAAGCACTGTCACCCTTCTGCTGCCCTTTCTAGCCTTGTCATGGCTGGGCAAAGACTTGGGGAGAGGTGCTGCTTCTCAAATGGCTTGCTGGACTTTTTGTTATGGAAGGAAATGATGTGTGATTATGGCACTGGCCTCAGCAAGGTGACCTTTGGCTCCGGGACCAGACTGTCCATCCAACCTAGTGAGTGTGTAGCTTTCCTATGTGTCCTTTGTCCAAAGTCCTTGAGTGTCCACCAGAGCGCCCTGTAGGTGTACCCTTTGAGTCCGTGTCACCTTTCATAGGGCAAGGAGAATATAGGTACTATTTCAAGGTGCTCTCATGCTTGAAAGTTTCCAGGTGGAGGATTTCTGCTATTTAGAGAAACGTGCTATGGTTACGGCATTCCAGAGCGCTGATATTCCATCAGCGAGAAGAAAGAGAAGCATAGTTTAGGACAGACGGACGGATTGGCGAGGACACTTCCTGAGTATAGCCCTGGAAGGCCACGGAGAATATGCAAAGGCGGCTTCAGTTCCGTACCTTACCTTGAGATTTTCAGGTAACTTGGGCAAGGCTCAGATTGTGCTTGGTACAAATATTTCCTGATAGTGATGTCAAATAGCTCTAGACACGTAGATTGTTTTTCTGAGCATAACCAGAGAGAGAAAAGCTGGGGATCATTACGATACTTACTTTCAGCCTGGATAAGGTGTGGATAGTGAAAGAAGGAACCTAATGTGGGTGAGCAGACAGCCAGAAGTGGAAGGACCCTCAAAGAAGTCAAGCAAGTGAAATTGCCCACCACTGACCCACCCTGCAGGGTGTAAGTGAAGAGGCTGCCAGTATAGCCTCACTGGTGGAGGTGTCGCCAGCTGGGAGCTAGCCCTCTGGGTTTCTGTAAAGTGCTCTGCTGTTGTGACAACAGCCGCAAATTCACCTTTGGCTCAGGGACACAACTCACCATCTGGCCAAGTAAGTGGGTTAATGCCTGAGTGTTGCAATGTCACCCTACAATTATGTCCTAAGGCTGTACTTTGGCTCGACAAGAAAAGGAATTGGTGAGTTGAAATGCATTGTGCTTAGTTAAATACTGTAATGGTTCTTGCATTGGAAAAAAATCCACCTGTAGATGGAAATCTGGACTGATAGAAAGATTGATTTCTTCAGTTACTCTGACCTTAGACCATGTTCATGTTGTTCCCATCTTTTTTTGCCATTCCAGCACAACAAGGCTCACGTCTGCAAACCACTTTGCAGGCCATATTGTGCCAGGTTTGATTGTAAAGTCAATAGAATCATTTTTCTTCTAATGAGGATCTTAAGCAGCTTCTGTACTAAGGGGCCATTTGCATAGTTAAAGTACTGTACTGAATCTCCATAACCACCCCTATACATGCTCTTAGCCAGCAAAGTGAGGTTTTTTGAAGTTCAGCATTCATTGTATCAGAAAATCACAGAGGTTGGAAGGGACGTTTGGAGATCATCTAGTCCAAACTCCTTGCTCAAAGCAGTGTCAACTGAAAGAAGTTGCTCAGGACTTTGTCCAGTTGGATTTTAAACACCTCCAAGGATATTCCTTCTGAACTAAGTGATTCTGTGACTCTGGGGGCTAAGGTAAATTCTCATGGTTTTGATGGAAAAGCCTTGAAAAAATGCCCACATTATCAATCATGTCTAAGGTGAGAGGAAAAAAAAAGAAGATTCTGTGCAGTCTTTTTTCTGAGTTGCCTGATGCGTACCTGAAACCTTAAATGAGGGGTAAGCAAGGCTGGAATTTGTGAAAAACAATGTCTATGAACACATTTTTTTCTGAGCAAAGAAACAGTGATCACTGGCTCCAGATTCATACTTGAGAGGAGCTAAGGCTGTTTTTCAAATGAAGATGCTAAGCAGAGTGTGCATGCATGTTTTGATTACCTTCTGGATTTAGAATTGTCCATAGGAGAAGCTGAGCAATTGGCAAGATTCGCTGTTGTGATAGTGAACGTGTCATTGAAAGAAGACAGAAATACAGTTGTCTTCTTCACTTATCTTGATAGTTGGACGGTTACCTTTGTACTGTAAGTCAGTGCCTGATTGTGCTAGAACTGGCTAAATACTGTCTGAGCTCTTGATCTGGTGGGGAATGCTGCATCACAGGCAAAATGACAACCAAACAATGACGAATAATAGAGTCCTTAATCATGAAAATCCTCTGTAAAAGAAGAGTTCACTCAGCCGGTGCCTGTGAAAATTGACCTGATAGGAGAAGATTAGTGGATTTCCACCCCTCGTGTTTTTTTCAAAATACCAGTGTTAGTAGCCATTTGCATTTACTTAGGAAAACTGGGGACAAAATGATCATTGTCTTGGAGACTGAGAAGGTAAAGAATATTTTGGCTTGAAAAGAAAATTTATTTTTTTTTAATAAGCTCTGCATCATAGTGTGAATTATTGGTCAGTAAATAAGTACATCTTTGGCAAAGGAACAAAATGGTCAGTAAAACCCCAGTAAGTATTCAGGCCATTGCATGGGAAAACGATGAAGGTGGGGCTGAGGAACTGGTATAATTCCATTAGTTACTGAAAAATATAGCCCCTTATAAGGGCATGTTTTGCAAATGCATCTGAATACTTCTCAGGGATTCAGTGACCCAGCAGAAACATATTTTCTTGGCTTTCTACTTGGGATTCAGTTTGCCACAGCTCTTGTTAATAGCCAGGTAATCATCATGCTATAATGAAAGTACTGAATGCTCTTCAGCAATCAGATATCAGACAATGAGGAAAGAAAGCAGGCTTAGTGGGAAGAGACTCAGTCTGGGAAACCACCTGCAATGACTAATTGTAGGCACCACATTTTGGACATAACAACACAAGCTACATAAAGTGATCCCTACTAACTAAGGAGTAGATTCTTTCAGTCTCTGATACATGAGATGACAGTAATCAAATCTAGTTATTCCCATGAATTTGAACATGGAAAAAGGCATTTGGCAAAAAGAGGCTAGAGGAGATCCATGGAAACCTGTATGGGTATTTATAGCTTCTCTCAGACACAGATCCATGACTGAATGTATACAAGGTCTCCAGCACCCATTGAGGTGGCTGAATGAAGAGGCCCATTTTGTAAAGACCTGTCACACGGTGCTAGTAGTGAAGGATGGGGAAAACTCACATGGGGGAGTGGAACCAAACTTCTCGTTGCCCCAGGTGAGCTGTCTCTTCTCTGAATCAAGGTGAACTCAATATAGAAGATACTGTACTCTAGCTTCAAAAACAAGAGTGTAGTGACTCTGTGGAGCAATTTGGGATGGTTTTAGTATTCCCTGGAAAGAAGTGTTAGACTTTCTATTTAACCAATGCTCACTAGAAATGCACCCATCCTGGGGAAAGGAAGCAAGTGAAAAGAGAAAACAAGTGAAATACAAGAAGAGAGATGTGAAAAACGTCTAATGGTTTTTAGTGAGTGGTGCAGGTTTTGATTTGTCAAGGATGGAGGTGGAAAGGGAATTGCCTTGTGGCTCTTCCTGGTGGTATTAATGAGACTGTATTGTGGGGAAGAATAATAAGAAATGGACATGGAGGTAAGATGTAATGCATTGCAAGTGTGTGCATGGGGAAACCAAATTATTCCCTTGAGGAAAGTTATTCAGGTGGATTGGGGTGGAAAGGAGTGTACAAAGGTTTTTGCTATGGCAAACAACACAGTGTCTATGAATACCTACCAACTTACACTTGGACGTGGAACCAGGCTCGTGGTAAAACCAAGTAAGATTTCTGAGATTTGAAACATTGAGTTGTTCAGTGGAAAAATTCGATCCACCTAAAATAAAGTAAATGTTTGCTAAGAGAGTAGCAAAATGCAGTTCAGAAGCAGGCTGTTGCCAAAAAGTAAGAACAGTGATCTCTTGGTTACTATAGTATCTGCTGGATATTGTAGAAGAGGAGAGGTGGTCTGCAGAGCGGTGATGTAAATTACACAAGCTGTAGAGCTTTTCTGTGAGAGAACCCTTAAAAACTGGCAACTTCCGTAGGTGCATGCAACTTATTTTCACACTGTGAGTAGTTTCACGCTTGCAACATTGTCTAAGTAAGCTTTGTGTCATCATTTCCCTTCCAGAAGTGTTAGCAAACTCCTATTTGGAGTAGGAACTGACCTTCTTTCTCCAGGTATGTGAACTTTGCAAGTTAGGTAAACACCCAACTATAGGTTAGGTACACTCAGGTTTGAAAAATATTCGCAGAAAACTGTGTAGTCTATTCCTTCCCTTCATCTGGAATAAAATTATGAGTAAGAAAATTGGTCCTTAACTACAAACAAAGGGGTATTTCCTGATAGCTGCCTGGATTTGAAGATATACAATGCAACAATACTGAAGGAAGTTTAAAAATATTAATTCTTTCCTCCTTTGAAGATTGTGAGTATATGCTCACACCTAAGAAACTTTCCTGAGCATTTGAATCAGAAACACCAAGTAAAATTTTTCACTACTTCAGTAATTAAATCTCAAGAAATTTTTCAGACAGAATTGTAGACTCTTGAGGAGAATTTTGACTTTCATAAAAGAAAAAATAGCTAAGAAAAGCAAAGTGCTCTTAGAAGACTGCCAAAACAACTTTTTTTTTCCCATTGGAACAGTGTGGAAGGAATTGTAAATACTTCACCTGTGGCTGAGATGATAACTTTGCTTTCTCAGAAATCAAATCCCATTTTCTCTTTGGGATGGAGAGAAAACTGAATTGCAGTCTAGGTTTTGCAGAAAGAATGAGACAGAGGTGTCACTGGTGCTGGGATTCTGTTTGCTCCTTAACTAATGATTGAACCATGATCTCATTCTCCATTTAATCTACAAGCTCTCAGCGACAGGGGTCTTTTATGGGTTGACTTTAAGGTAGGATGCTGGGCTTGACAGTAGCCAGTAAGTGAGGTTTTGTTGCACTGTGCCCCGATCTCCATTTTTGTGTATATGCATCTTTCCAGTTATGTATGTCTTGGTTTACAGGGCTTCCATCATGCTAAGCCAGTTTTTATCATGCAAAACTAGTTAGTTGTGCAAATTGGGAAGATGTGTTTGGACACTCTTGGCTAAACTAGCCAGGTTTGTCTCCACCTGGTTTCTTATTGTGGTTTGGTTGTGGGTTTTTTTTGGTGGGGTATTTGTTGTTGGGGTTTTTTTTCCATTTACTAGCTCAGATGCAAACTTCTGCGAATGCATGGCTTGAATTCAGGTTCTGATCTTTCATGGAGTTTGTGCTTTTTTTCTTTTGCACAGCAAACCAAGACCAAGCCATTTGACACTCTGTCCTCAAAAGTCCTGGTGCCAGTGAATGACTAGTATTTTCCAAGCAGCCTGAGAAGGCAATCCCTGAGTTTTATCTTTCCCTCCTCTCAGTGTTGCAGCTCCCAAGGCAAATGCCATCGCCTGTGCAAGGGTCTCGACCCTCTCCTCACAAAAGGAGACCAGAGGGAATGAGAGTTAGGATGAGCTCACTGAGAGTTGGGTTCTTGTAAGAGTGTATAGCATTGTGTGAACACCAACACAGGAAAACTCCAGTTTGGGCCAGGGACGAAGCTACATGTTCTGCCAAGTATGTTTTCTTCTCCTGCTTCTCCACTTCATGCTGTCTCATCTTGCTGCATTCCCACTTTTAAGCAGCTTAAGATCATAAAGAGAAGTCAGAGGCACAGGAGAAAGAGACAGAGGATTTGGTTTTCCCTAGGCTTGGCACAGCTGAGCAAATGCTTGGGGAGGTAATGCTTCTGGACTTTTTGTTATGGAAGGAAATGCTATGTGCATATGGCTCCAACTATGGCAAGCAGACCTTTGGCTCAGGGACCAGACTGTCAGTCCAACCCAGTGAGAGTGCAGCTTGCTATTGGTCTTCCTTATGTCTCTCTTTTCATAGGGGTGTTTTTATATTCATCCATTTATTTTACCTTTGCACATGTGAAATGCCTTCTCTCCCAACATAGGCTCAGAGAATGCCTTCTGCACAGTCTTTAATGAGGCTGTGACTGAGGAAACCTCAACTTGAGGTCTGCATGATTTTTGGAAAAGTGTCACCTATGTCTTACTGGGAAGGTACCTGTCCGCCACGCTAATGGCTTGCTTGCTATGGGGAGACGAGAGTGTGTAATGGCTTTTGCTGCTGTGAGTGCTGGTGGGAACACGTGCCCCTTTGGAGCTGGGACAAAGCTAACCCTGAAGCCTTGTGAGTACTATCAAAGCTACTTTTTAGCCCTGCAGGGCAATGCAGAAATGGCCAAGGCTATAATGTCAGGGTGTAAATTTGGGGAATCCTTCCTGTGAGCACAGACAACCCTGTGCCCTCTCTCTGGGAATGGAAATGCTGTGAGCTGCTGTGGGAGGAATGGGGGCTGGGTAGAAGGTTTGTCTTTGGGAAGGGGAGAAAATTCTTCACAAAGGCATGTATGTGCCATGAGGAAGAGCAGCGGTATGTTAGCCTGGTGTGTGTGGAAGGATGCTGTCGTAGCTCAGGAATAGGTGATTTTCCTTGTCTTTCACCCTTTTTCCACGCTCTGCCTAGAAAGACAAATGTCAGCCTCTTCTGCAGGTGATGGTGTTTCCTTTCTGCTAGCTGCGGGGTTGTTGTAAAGCTGGCCATGGCTGTGGCAATTTGCTGGGGCAGGTCTTGGCAAGCTCACCTTTGGGCACGGAAGCAGACTTTCTGTGAAACCCAGTAAGTAGCTCTGTGTTAGCTGGCTTTCCGTGTGCCCTGAAGGAGCATCTTGTTTTCCCTCCTTGATCTCTGTGGGAAATCTTGTACTGTTTTCTGCAGTTCTGCGGGTTTTGTTAGTGGATGTGTCACTGAGTGATTTCAGCATCCACCTGGAAAGTGGCCTTTGGGGGCAGGATACAGCTGATGGTGAAGCCTGGTAGGTAGAAACCCAGCCTGAAGGAGTAAGGATAGGAAAATCGCATCCCTTACTTGGAAAAGAACCCAGCTGAGTTGTGTTAGAAACCGTCTGCACGGGGATGATGTTTGCTTGTGTGTGTGAGACACAGAGCCAGAAACAAGAAAGAGTTTTTGAAGGTGTGCAGGAGGGTCCAGGGGAAGATCTCTGCTTTTAGGGCCAGTCTCTTCGGGATGAGAGAGGAGTTGTGATCATAATACTGCATATTTTCTCTACATGGGACAAGGATGCACTCAGGGGTCATCTCTGTCACAGATGAAAGGGATGGCCAGCTGCGACTGCTGTAAAGAAGTGCCCAGCCAGCAATGCAAAGCTTTGGAAGGAATAAGCTAGTGCAGGGCAGACGTGACTTACGGGGTTTTTGTTGTGAAGGCAAACACTGTGTGACTGATTATGGCAACCAAGTCATCTTTGGAGGTGGAACTCAGCTAAGGATAAATCCCAGTAAGTTTTAAAGCCTTTTCCAGCTCCACGTGGTGGAACAGTTTTGTGGTCATGAGCTAGTGTAACTGAAGTGGAGGGAGAGTGGTTCAATCTGTGGGGCTTTTCGCTCTGCTTTCTCTGGTAGCAGCAGAGACCTTGATTCAACAAGGCTGTGAATTTACTTCTTCACCTTTCTCCTGACAGCCCCTGCTCTCTGCCTTTCACATAAGCAGACCAGGGGCCTGAGTCCTCTTGCTCAGGGATAGATATTTTGTGCCAAGGTGATCCATACCTGTGAAAACTGGGGTGGGCTGCTGATGGCTCTGTGTAGCACAGCCCTGGGTGGTTGTCCTTTGCTCTGATGAAGAAAGGACGAATTAATAATACTCATGTTTGCACCAGAATCCCAGTTGTAATCCCTCCTGTAGATGAGATTCCCAAGAGATTTCTTATCTAAGCTACAGTTATTCCTGGCTTCAAATGCTTGGTGTTGGTGGGAAGGAGCAGATCTCCCGGTGATTATCTGTAGAGAAACTGGCACGAGAGTTATGGTTTTTGCTGGGGCGTGAAGGGCTGTGTGAACACAGGAAACTACAAAATGACGCTGGGGTCAGGGACACGCTTGGTTGTGAAGCCCAGTGAGTACAACTGCTGCCCAGCTTGGGGTATTTCTTGTGCTTTGTTATCCCAATCCTCCCTTTCCAAATCCCTGAGCACTTACCTTTATCTGATTGGCTCAGGCTTGTTCCAGGCCCAGTGGGCAGAAGGCTGTCTGGCATCTCTCGGCTTGGGCTTGTGGCTCTTCAGCTGTGGGGTTACATGCCACCTGCTTTCCTCCAGGATAGGCTTTGGCTCAGGAGAAGCAGCAGTCCTCACAAATGGGTTTTGTACTCATAGGTCCAATGGTGATCCTGCCAGGTTGGTCCAAAACAACCGTTCTTGGTCTCAGTTGGACTGGGATAGACAAAATGGCCACACACCTGCTCCCTAATATCCCTGCTGGCTCATGGGGAAGCTGTCCTATGCGAATGCATCCCAGAGGGGATGGCGCTGCAGTGGGAAGCACCATCACCCTTCTGCTGCCCCTCTTAGCCTAGGCATGGATGGGCAAAGGCTTGGGTAGAAGTGCTGCTTCTGAAATGGCTTGCTGGAATTTTTGTTATGGAAGGAAATGTGTGAATACAACTCCGGCTACAAGAAGCTGACCTTTGGCTCAGGGACCAGACTGTCCATCCAACCCAGTGAGTGTGCAGCTTGCCAGTGGTCTTCCATGAGTCTCTCTTGAAATAGGGGTGTTTTTATATACATCCTTTTATGGCACCTTTGAATACCTGAAATGCCTTCTCTCCCATCACAGGCTCCAAGAATGCCTTCAGTGCAGTCTTTAATGAGGCTGTGGTTGGACAGAGTAAACCTCAACGCGAGGTCTGCATGATTTTTGGAAAAGTATCACCTGTGCCTGAGTGTTGTAATCTCACCCAGCAATTTTGTCTTAAGGCTGTGCTCCAGCAACAGCACAGGAAAAGCAGATAGGAGAGGAAAAGTTAACAGAACTCTCAGGGAAATCTTATGTTGTTGATAAACCTGAAAAACTGATGACAAGAGTGTGCCTTTTTTCTTTTGCACTGCAGAGCAAGACCAAGCCATTTTGGCACTCTGTTATGCAAAGCCCCAGTGCCAGTGAATGCCTGCTATTTTCCAAGCAGCTTGAGAAAGTCATCCCTGAACTTTTTTCTTTCCCTCCTCTCGGTGTTGCCAAGGAAAATGCCATCTTCTGTCCAAGGGTCTTGTACCTCTCCTCACAAAAAGGAGACTGGAGGGAGTGAAAGTCAGTCTGAGGTTTGGGTTCTTGTAGGAGTGTATAGCATTGTGTGACCATGAACACAGGAAATCTCCAGTTTGGTCCAGGGACGAAGCTAAATGTTTTTCCAAGTAAGTTTTCTTCTCCTGCTTCTCCACTTTATGCTATCTCCTCTTGCTGCATCCCCACTGGTGCAGGTGAAAGACATGGAGGATTCGTTTTTCCCTAGTGTTGGCATGGATGGGAAAAGGCTTGCAGAGAGGCACTGCTTCTAAAGTTGCTTGCTAGAGTTTTTGTTATGGAAGCAAATGCTGTGTGATATTGGCTCCAGCTACAACAAGCTGTCCTTTGGCTCAGGGACCAGACTGTCTGTCCAACCCTGTAAGAAAACCGGTTGCCATTGGTCTTCCGTATGTCTCTCTTGTAATATGGGTGCTTTTATATTCATCTTTCTTCTTAACTTTGCATACCTGAAATGCCTTCTCTCCCATCACAGGCTCCAAGAATGCCTTCAGTGCAGTCTTTAATTAGGCTTTGGTTGGACAGAGTAAATCGCAACGTGAAGTTTGCATGATTTTTGGAAAAATGTCACCTGTGCCTGAGAGTTGTAATCTCACCCGAGAATTTTATCTTACGGCTGTGCTCCAGCAACAGCACAGGACAAGCAGATAGGAGAGGAAAAGTTAACAGAACTCTCAGGGAAATCTTATGTTGTTGCTAAACTAGAAAACTGATGACAAGAGTGTGCCTTTTTTCTTTTGCACTGCAGAGCAAGACCAAGCCATTTTGGCACTCTGTTCTGCCAAGTCCCAGTGCCAGTGAATGTCTGCTATTTTCCAAGCAGCCTGAGAAAGTCATCCCCGAGCTTTTTTCTTTCCTTCCGCTCAGTGTTGCAGTTCCCAAGGTAAATAAGAGCCCCTGTGGAAGGGGCTCGTCCCTCTCCTCATGAAAGGAGACCAGAGGATGTGAGAGACCAAACTGAGCCTCGGGTTCTTGTAAGAGTGTATAGCATTGTGCGAACATCAATGCAGGAAATCTCAAGTTTGGTCCAGGGACGAAGCTACATGTTTTTCCAAGTAAGTTTTCTTCTCCTGCTTCTCCACTTCATGCTGTCTCCTCTTGCTGCATTCCTACTTTCAAGGAGCTTAAGATCATAAAGAGAAGTCAGAGGCACAGGAGAAAGAGACAGAGGATTTGGTTTTCCCTAGGCTTGGCACAGCTGAGCAAATGCTTGGGGAGGTGCTGCTTCTGAAGTGGCTTGCTTGGTTGTTTGTTATGAAAAGAAATGCTGTGTGATTATGGCAACTGGTATGTCAAACTGACCTTCGGCTCAGGGACCAGACTGTCTGTCCAACCCAGTGAGTGTGCAGCTCTCCTATGAATCCTTTCTCCAAAGTCCTTGAGTGACAACTGGAGTGCCTTGTAGACATACTTGTATCTGAGTGAGGTTAGAGAGGGGAAGGAGAACACAGGGGCAATTGTATTTAAGGCAGACCATGGAGAGGACTCTCTGAGACGGTGAATTTGCATGAAATCCCCACTCGTGTAACTCATGGCAGAAGCAACATCCTCAGAATCATGCATTTTACTCGTAGGTTCAGTGGTGCTCTTGATCCCACAGACAGATCGCAGGGGTCTTCACTTGATGCACAAGGAAATGCTGTGAGCTTATGGCTACAGCTAGGGCAAGCTGACCTTTGGCTCGGGGACCAGACTGTCCGTCCAGCCCAGTGAGTGTGCAGCTTTCCTGTGCATCCTTTGTCAAAAGTCCTTGAGTGTCCACTGGAGTGCCCTCCAGACATACTTGTATCTAGGTCACTTTTCATCGGGATAGGAGAACATAGGCTCTAATTAATTTAAGCAACACATTTAAGAGGAGTCTCTGAGATAGTGAACTTGCAGGAAATTCCAGCGGTGCTCTTGATCGCACAAACAGATTGGGAGGGTCTTCAGGATGTAGCTGACTTGGAGTGACAGTCAGCACTGTCTAGTGGAGCTGATGGTGCCCAGCTTTCCCAAGTGGCTGGGAAGCTTTTTGTTGAGACAGGAAATGCTGTGTGACCGGAGAGGTGCTGTGTATAAACCTGTCTTCGGCTCTGGAACAAGACTCACTGTTAGGCCATGTAAGTCCAACACTGCTCCTATGCTTTCTGTTTTCTTTGAGGCCTTTCTTGCAGTGATCTGAGAGCAGAAGCGTGTCTGGTTGTTTGGTGATTTGTGTGTGACCATATCTAGTGATGGACTTTGCTTTAGGGGAACGTACCCTCTTGGTTGACTGGGATGGACAAAGTGGCCACATGCCTGCTCGCAAATATCCCAGCTGCCTTGTGGGGATCACTTTTTGCAATCACTTTTTGTACAGGGTCATTTGCAGGGCTGACAAGGACATTTTTGTAATTAAATGTGTCAGAATGTGTATGGTGCAGAGAAAGTCACTTTTGGAAAGGGAGCTGTGCTTTCAGTTGCAGTCTGTAAGTAGCCAATTGCACGGGAAACTGGATTTGCTTCATTTTTCTCTTCTTCCTTATTGTTTAGCTGGAGAAAGTTTGGGAACTGAACAGCAAAACAGAGGAATCCCTCATCATCCTCCACATTCCTCCATGTCAAGGCTCCCATTATTCCTGTCTTTAAACAGTTCCTTGTATGGCATTGAGGTGATCCCGGACTGGTCGTCTCACATGAGCCCTTGAAACGCACAGACACCCAAACCTGATCTATTGCCATGGGTTCTCTGCACATAAGCAGGATTTTCAGACACATGGTCACCCTGGTTCTGGGAAAGCCTTTCCATGGGTGGGAGTTGTCACTCATGGGTCTTACAGCTTAGGAGAGGCAAAGGGAAACACTTCTCTGGCAAGTGCAAGTGAGCTGGGGAATAGACTTTCCCTCGTTCCAGGTAATGACACTGGAGTCGAGCCTGTTGTGTCAGGGAGCTTTGCTGTGGCCTGAATGCAGGCGCTTTGTGTTTGTCATCATCTGCAAGGCTGACAGGGACATTTTTGTAATGACTTGTGTCAGAGTGCGAATATTCCAAGCAAAGTCACTTTTGGAAAGGGAACGGTGCTTACAGTGACGCCAGGTAAGCAGCAACTTGTCCTAGAAACTGGAATTGCTTCATTTTTGCCTTTCTTTTAGTTCTTTTGAGGGAAATACTTTTTAAGAACCCCATTTTTGGGACACCTGCAATTCATAGCATCATAGAATGGTTTCTGTTGGGTGGGACCTTAAAAATCATCTAGTTCCAACCCCCCCTGCCACAGGCAGGGACACCTTTCCACTAGACCAGGTTGCTCAAAGCCCCATCCAACCTGGCCTTAAACACTGCCAGGGAGGGGGCAGCCACAACTTCCCTGGGCAACCTGTTCCAGTGTCTCACCACCCTCACAGTCAGGAATTTCTTCCTAATATCTAATCTCAATCTCCCTTCTTTCAGTTTAAAACCATTCCCCCTCATCCTGTCACTACTTGCCCTTGTAAAAATCCCTCTCCCACTTTCCTGTAGGGCCCTTCACCTACTGGAAGGTACTAGAAGGTCTCCCTGGAGCCTTCTCTTCTCCAGGCTGAACAGCCCCAACTGTCTCAGCCAGTCTTCATAGGAGAGGTGCTCCAGCCCTCTGATCATCTTCGTGGTCCTCCTCTGGACTCGTTCTAACAGCTCCATGTCCTTCTTAAGTTGGGGGCTCCAGAGCTGGATGCAGCACTGCAGGTGGGGTCTCACGAGAGTGGACTAGAAGGCGATGGACTTGGCTTTACGGAATCGTGCGCACCTGCTCCAAAACAACCCTTCTTATTCTCAGTTTGACTGCTATGGACAAAGTGGCCATACACCTTCTCCCAAGTGTCCCAGCTGCCTTGTGTGGAACCTGTCCTATGCCAGTGCATCCCAGTGGGGTTTGTGCTGCAGTGGGAAGCACTGTCACCCTTCTCTTGCCCCTTCTAGCCTTGGCATGGATGGGCAAAGGCTTGCAGAGAGGTCCTTGTTCTGAAGTGGCTTGCTGGACTTTTTGTTATGGAAGGAAATGCTGTGTGATTATGACTCGAGCTATGGCAAGCTGATCTTTGGTTCAGGGACCAGACTGTCTGTTCAACCCAGTAAGTGTGCAGCTTTCCTGTGTGTCCTCTGTTAAATATCCTTGAGTGTGCACTGGAGCTCCCTGTAGACATGCTTGTTTGTACCTGGGTCACCTTTAATAGGGGAAAGAGAACATGGGCACCCTTTCATTTAATGCAGATAATGCAAGTTGTCAGAGTCTCTGAACCAGAGAACTTACATGAAATTCCCACTACTGTGAATGATCATAGCTGAAAAATGCAGCTTCCAGGTGGAGGACTTCTGCTATTTAGACAAACGTGCCACGGACATGGTACTCCAGGATGCTGATAGTCTTGCAGCTAACAGGAATAGAGGCATGGTTTAGGACAGACAGAGAGATTGACCAACTTGTGCTCAGTATGTGCGTATGGCACGGGAAAGCCATGGGGGATACGTAAAGGGGCTTCAGTTCTATTCCTTACCTTAGGACTTTTGGGTACCTCGGGCAAGGCTCAGATTAGTGCTCGGCGCAAATGTTTCCTCATTGTCATGTCAAATAGCTCTAGGCATGTAATTTGTTTTTCTGAGCTTAACCAGAGAGTGAAAAGCTGCAGATCATTATGATCCTTGTTTTATGCCTGGATAAGATGTGGACAGTGAAAGGGAGAACCTTCTGGCAGACAGACAGAAATGGAAGGACCCTCAAAGAAACCAAGGAAGTGAAATTGCCCACCACTGGCCCACTCTGCAGAAATGCAGCAGGTTTCCACTTTAGAGCGAGCATCCCGCTTGCCCAGGGTGTAAGTGAAGAGGCTGCCAGTACAGCCCCACTGGTGGAGGTGTCACCAGCTGGGAGCTAACCCTCTGGGTTTGTGTAAAGTGCTCTGCTGTTGTGACATCAACTTCAAATTTTCCTTTGGCTCAGGGACTAAAGTCACCGTCTGGCCAAGTAAGTGGGTTAATACCTGAATGCTTTTATGTCACCTGACAATTTTGTTGTAAGGCTGTGTTCCAGCAACAGCACAGGACAAGAATACAGGAGAGGAAGATTAAACAACTCTCAGGAAAAACTTTTGTTGCTAAACTAGAAAACTGATGTACATTGCAAGGAAACAGAGCAGAAATGTAACACAGACTGGTTAGAGTAAATTAGAAAACCAATGGCAAGAGTGTGCTTTGTTTCTTTTGTACAACAAACCAAGACCAAGCCATTTTGGCACCCTATCCTGAAAAGTCCAGGTGCCAGTGAATGACTCCAATTTTCCAAGCAGCCTGATAAAGTCATCCCTGAGTTTTTATCTTTTCCTCCTCTCGGTGTTGCAGTTCCCAAGGCAAATGCCATCTCCTTTCTGAAGGTCTTGTCCCTCTCCTCAAAAGAAGACCAGAAGGTGTGAGAACCAGGCTAAGCCTTGGGTTCTTGTAGGAGTGTATAGCATTGTGTGACCATGAACACAGGAAATCTCCAGTTTGGTCCAGGGACGAAGCTACATGTTTTTCCAAGTATGTTTTCTTGTCCTGCTTCTCCACTTTATGCTGTCTCCTCTTTCTGAATTCCCATTTTTAGGCAGCTTAAGATCATCAAGTGAAGTCAGAGGCGCATGAGAAAGACACAGAGGATTTGTGTTTTCCTAGCCTTGGCATGGCTGGGCAAAGGTTTGGGGAGAGGTGCTCTTTTTGAAGTGGCTTGCTGGACTTTTTGTTATGGAATGAAATGTTGTGTGGTTATGGCTACGGCTATGGCAAGCAGACATTTGGCTCAGGGACCAGACTGTCCGTCCAGCCCAGTGAGTGTCCAGCTTTCCTGTGTGTCCTCTGTCAAAAATCCTTGAGTGTCCACTGGAACACCCCGTAGACATACCTGTTTTATCTGAGTCACATAACAGATAGGAAGGTGCTCTTTCATTTAATGCAGATGACGTAAATCATCAGGGGAGTTTCTGAGATGGTGGACATGCATGAAGACTCCCAGTTTGAGGAGCGTCTGTACCTGAAATATGGTTTCAGGAACAGATTTTCCCGTATTCTGAGTAGCAGAACTGCCTTTGAGCCTGTTGCATCAGAAATCTTTTCAACAGCTTTTTGCGCAAGGCCATTCACAGGGCTGACAGGGACACTTTTGTAACTAAAGGTGTCAGAGTTTGCATGGTGCAGAGAAAGTAATTTTTGGAAAGGGAGCTGTGCTTTCAGTTGCAGTCTGTAAGTAGCCAGTTGCACTGGAAACTGGAATTGCTTCATTTTTCTTTTCTTCCTTATTGTTTAGCTGAGAAAACCCTGTGAACTGAAGGATGAAATTCTTCAAATGCCCCAAGGTCTTGTCTTAGGTGTTTCACATTGCTTTGGTTTCCTCTGAGGTATTTTACAGTGTCTAGTAACCTAACCTAAATGAGGGATTCTCCCTTCATTCTATACTTGGGGGCATGTGCTGCAGGCAATGACATTCCAGATCAATTTACAAGCCTCTTTCTGTCTCTGCTTAAGCAGCTCTGGAATCTGCAGTGATGCTATGGGGTAGCATTCTCATAACGGGTCTGGGAGAGCTAAGGTGCCTACATCTACAATGTCTCAAAGATGCTTCAGTATCTGCCTTCTGTTAAGTAGTGAATAAGCTTCCTGCATTTAAATTGAATGGTTGCAATCTGCATTTTTCCTTCTCTTGATACCTTTGGTGTTTTAGATGCCTAAATATTTTAAACATCATTTTCCAATGGTTCAAAAGCACGCCAGTTCTTTGGAGACAGTGTGTCTTCCTTAGTATCCTTCGTGCTGCTTCTGCAGGCCTTGCTGCAGCCACTACTGCCCACCTCTCTGGATAAATACCTTACCAGTACTGATCCTTCATGTTCCAGGATGACCAACATGGTGGCTGCTGTCCCAGGGCCCAAGAAGTTGCTGGAAAAGGGAGGAAGGGCTGCTAGTTTTGCTGCCTCCTAGATTGAGGGGAATGTTTCCTCCCTCTCTATGAATGAATCTCAAGAGTTGTGGAGGGGACGACTGGATCTGTGCTCAGTGAGATTTTGACAGGGTTTGTTGCACTGGGTGTATGATGCTGGAGGAAAGGTTCTCTTTGGGACTGGAACGAGGTTTTCAGTGCTACCTTGTAAGTACACAATGCTTGGGGGTAGGGTCATGAATGAGCCTGAAGGACAAAATGTGCTACCGAATTCAAGGGAAGGGATGCAGATAGTTTCTGCTTGGTATATAAAATTATCTTTGTCATGATATAATACACGTATGACAGGGAGTTCCATCTTTAAGCTTAACCTATACTCTTCATATATCCAAACATTCTGGTAAACCAAACAGTTCTGTAAAAATTATAAGTGGATCAACATCCTCTTCATGCTTTCTTATCAATATACTTCTAGTTTCTGTTTTCGAGAGGTCTGCTACTGACCAACCTGGAGAAAATTCAAGGGTCTGTTTTCTTTTGAGAAAGGGATAGAAAAAAAAAAAAGAGAGTTTTAAAAGACCAGTATGTCTTTTCACCATTCTAATCTAGCCTATACTTGTAAAAGCCAGCAATCACCCTGTCCTTAAATATTTTGTTTTGCCCATATTTCGTGTAAGTAAGATCTCCCAGGTTATTCAAGTAGGACATGCTGGTAATGTGGCCAGTTGCCATGTGACACATGAGGTTCTGATGCCAAGCTGTTCTTTGGAAGTGGAGATAAACTGGAAGTTGATCTAGTAGAGTAGACACAAACCTTTAATTTGAACCCACGTAAGTCTGGAACGGCTAGGAAATGCTGTACTTTGGCAATGAATTAAGTAGCTTCTGTTTCATTTAACTCTGAATCACAGCCACATTGCTGTGTAACCCATTCAAATAGGAAAAATCAAAATGTCTGTTTAAAAACAAGTCCAAAGAAAGTTGCCAAATTATTGCTGAATTTTGTGTGTGATCAGCATAAATCTACAGATGCAGAACAGATAAATTATTCAAACATGGAGTGGGGAAGGATAGGAGGGAGTAAGAAGGAGGTAGGTCCATGTATCAATCTTCATGAAACCAAGAGCTGGACTTGATAAAATGTCTTAACTCTATTGAAACAATGGGCATAAAAGAATTTTTTTACATGATATGCAGTAGCAAATTTAAAGAATCAAGGACCAGAAGTTTAGACATGGAGATTCAAATGAAAAATAATGTTAGCTAAACACATTTAAAAAGGGATGAAATATGAAGAGTAGTATGTGTGTGTGTGTGTGTTGGAAAACCTTTTGGAAAGTTTATGCTTTAAATGTATGCAAACAATTGGGGAAACCTAGAGGACACTGAATATCACTTCCTTGCTTTAAAAGCTTGGTAATTTACCCTTTTTTTTCCTCTTTTTTTCTTAATCCTTCAATGACTTTAGGTCATTATTACATAAGAGCAGTGCTGTGATGTAATGACTTCTAGATAGGCTCGAAAGAGTGACTTGTTTCTCTTATCTTCCTTTGAAAATCCTGGACTGCAGAGAGTCTCAAGGAGGAGTAGAAGCTGGATTAGGCATTAGCCATAGCCTCACCTTTCCATGAAGGAAGTGCTATATTTTTTGTTAAATTGTCAGTGACTGGATCAGACAACCCATATTTGTGGATGTGCAAGTGATGGCTTCAAGGATGGTTTTTGTTGGCTCATTTCTCACTGTGTGAACGCTGCATATAAAGTCTTCTTTGGAAAAGGGACAAAGCTTCTTGTGAAACCAAGTAAGAAACATGTTTATATGTATTTGCCTTGTTTATTGCGGATATAGATTTGAACAGCAGAGGGGCTTTTAGCACCATGACTTGGTAATAAAAGGAACTGGCCAGTTGTAATGCATAGTACTGATTTAAATTACTGTAATAGTTTTGGATTGCCTGCCCATCTGGTGTATCGTGGAAAATGGAAAAAAACACACCTGTAGATGGAAATCTGAACCAACTGAAAGTTGGACTTCATCAGTTACTCTGACCCTAAACCACATTCATCTTGTTGTTCCCATCCCTTTTTGCCATTCCAGCACAAAAAGGCTTTGGGGCAGGGATCATGTCTGCAAATGTTTCTGCAAGACCTGTTGTTCCAGGTCTAACTGTAAAGTCAATAGACTTATTTTCTTCTAAAGAGGATCTTAAGCAGCTTCAATCCTAAGGGTCTATTTGCATAATTTCATATAATGCAGACAGTGTAAGCCATCAGAGCAGTCTCTGATATGGTGAACTTGCATGAAATCCCCACACAAGAGAGCGATCACTGCTGAAAGAGGATGCTGTGCTTAGAAAAGTTTCTAGATGGAGGACTTCTGCCATTTAGTGAATATGATGCTCCAGCATCAATAGTCCATCAGTGAGCAGGAATAGAGGCACGCTTGGTAGAGTTGTTCGTGGTTTTTGTTAGTGGATGTGTCACTGTGTGACTTCAGCATCCACCCGGAAAGTTACCTTTGAAAGAGGGACACAACTGATGGTGCATCCTGGTAGGTATAAACCCAGCCTGAAGGAGTGAGGATAGGAAAGTCACATCCCCTACTCTGATAAATCCTCCTGGGCTGTGTTGGAAACTGGTATGCACAGGGATGGAGTCTCTGTGTGTGTGTGTGTGTTTATGCACCGCGGAGATATAGTAGACAGAACCAAGAAAGGCATTTTGAAGGCATGCACTGTGGGCAGGAGGGTCCAGGAGAAGAGCTTTGCTTTTAGGGTTCATCTAGGGCTGGAAGGGGAGTTGTGATGAGAAAACTGTAGCCACAAACTAGTGTAATTAAAGTGGAGGGCAAGTGGTTCAATCTGTGGGGCTTTTTGCTCTGCTTTCTCTGGTAGCAGCAGAGACCTTGATTCAACAAGGCCGTGAATTTACTCATTCAGCTTCCTCCTGACAGCCCCTGCTCTCTGACTTTCACATAAGCAGACCAGGGGCCTGAGCCCTCTTGCTCAGGGATAGATATTTTGTGCCAAGGTGATCCATACCTGTGAAAATTGGGGTGGGCTGCTGATGGCTCTGTGTAGCACAGCCCTGGGTGGTTGTCCTTTGCTCTGATGAAGAAATGACAAATTAATAATGCTCTTGTTTACACCAGAATCGCAGTTGTAATCCCTCCTGTAGATAGGATTCCCAAAAGATTTCTTATCAAAGCTACAGTCTTCAAATGCCTGGTGTTGACGGGAAGGAGCAGATCTCCTGGAGATTATCTGTAGAGTAACTGGCGTGAGAGTTATGGTTTTTGCTGGGGTGTGAAGGGCTGTGTGAATACAGGGAACTACAAAATGATGCTGGAGTCAGGGACTCGCTTGGTTGTCAAGCCCAGTGAGTACAACTGCTGCCCAGCTCGGGGTATTTCTTGTGCTTTGTTATCCCAATCCTCCCTTTCCACCTTCCTGAGCACTTACTTTTCTCTGATCAGGGCAGGCAACCCATGGATTGAATAGGCTCCCCTAAGCTGGGTCCTTCTTTCCCAACCTACTCTCCTCTTCCTCAACAATTGGATCTAGCCTTGGTGTGGAAGAAGTGTGCACCATTTGATGGTCACTGATTGGTCATCCTACAGCAGCCTTTGAAACCCACAGACACCCAAACCTGATCTATTGCCATGGGTTCTCTGCACATAAGCAGGATTTTCAGACGCATGGTCACCCTGGTTCTGGGAAAGCCTTTCGATGGGTGGGAGTTGTCACTCATGGGTCTTACAGCTTAGGAGAGGCAAAGGGAAACACTTCTCTGGCAAGTGCAAGTGAGCTGGGGAATAGACTTTCCCTCGTTCCAGGTAATGACACTGGAGTCGAGCCTGTTGTGTCATGGAGCTTTGCTGTGGCCTGAATGTGGGTGCTTTGTGTTTGAGATCATGTGCAGGGCTGACAGAGACATTTTTGTAATGACGTGTTAGAGTGTAAATGCTGCAGGCAAAGTCACTTTTGGAAAGGGAACGGTGCTTTCAGTGATACCAGGTAAGCAGCAACTTGTCCTGGAAACTGGAATTACTCCATTTTTGCCTTGCTCTCAGTTGTTTTGAGGGGGATAATTTTTGGGAACCTCAATTTTGGGACACCTGCAATTCTCCAGGTCTCCCTAGAACTTGGTTTTCCTCCATGTCTCATTGTCTTGTGCTCCTGTGTGGTATGTTACAGCGTCAAAGCTTCTTTGCATGCCTGTTCCCATTCCTCCCTTCACTCTGAGCATAGATGGATGTGTGTGACATAGAGCACTGACACTCCAGACAGATTTGGCGGCCTGCTCCCATCCATAATGAAGTTGTTCCAATGGTCCTTTGGCTCTCCTGTGCCACTGTGTCCCAGTGGGGTTTGTGTTGCAGTGGGAAGCAGTGTGTGAGCAATGGTGCTTACCACAAAGGCACATTTGGGAGTGGGACAAGGCTCCTTGTGACACCCAGTGAGTGATGCTGACCAAGGCAGGAGTGCCTGATGCTTTGAAAGCTCTCTGAGCTCCAGGGAACATGCACCACCAGACTGGCTTTCTCTCACCTTGTCAGAGTTTTCCCACTCTAACAGCAACCCAGGGGACAGCCTAGAGGCACTATAGGGATGTGAGGAGGAGTTTTGTGGGGGGGTGCCCCTTATTTCTGGCCCCAGCTCTGGTCTTTTACCACACAGGCAGACTGTCAACCTCTGCTTCTGACCAGGATTCTCCTGCCCTGTGTCACTCTTCTGATGCCCCTTCTAGCCTAGGCATGGCTAGGCAAAGGCTTGAGGAGAGGTGCAGCTTCTGAAGTGCCTTCTTGGGCTTTTTGTTCTGGGAGGAAATGCTGTGTGAGTATGGCACCAGCTACGGCAAGCTGACCTTTGGCTCAGGGACCAGACTGTCCGTCCAGCCCAGTGAGTGTGCGGCTTTCCTGTGTGTCCTTTGTCAAAAGTCCTTGAGCGTCCACTGGAGTGCCCTCTAGACATACTTCTTGTATCTAGGTCACTTTTCATAGGGGTAGGAGAACACAGGCTCTAATTCATTTAAGGAACACAATGAAGAGGAGTCTCTGAGACAGTGAACTTGCAGGAAATTCCCACTCACATGGCTCATGGCAGATGCTGCAGTCCCTCAAAATGAAGTTTGTACGCATAGGTCCAATGGTGATCTTGATCCCACAGACAGATTGAGGGGGTCTTCAGGATGTAGCTGACTTGGAGTGACAGTCAGCACTGTCTAGTGGAGCTGATGGTGCCCAGCTTTCCCAAGTGGCTGGGAAGGTTTTTGTTGAGACAGGAAATGCTGTGTGACCGGGGAGGTGCTGTGTATAAACCTGTCTTCGGCTCTGGAACAAGACTCACTGTTAGGCCATGTAAGTCCAACACTGCTCCTATGCTTTCTGTTTTCTTTGAGGCCTTTCTTGCAGTGATTTGAGAGCAGCAGCGTGGCTGGGTGTTTGGTGATTTGTGTGTGACCATATCTAGTGATGAACTTGGCTTTACAGGAATGTTTCATCTTGGTCCAAAGCAACCCTTCTTGCTCTCTGTTTGACTGCAATGGACAAAGTGGCCACACGCCTGCTCCCAAGTGTCCCAGCTGCCTCATGGGGAACCTGTCCTATGCCAAGGCATCCCAGTGGGGTTTGTGTTGCAGTGGGAAGCACTGACACCCTTCTGCTGCCCCTTCTAGCCTAGGCATGGCTGGGCAAAGACTTGGGGAGAGTTTCTGCTTCTGAAATGGCTTGCTGGACTTTCTGTTATGGAAGGAAATGCTGTGTGATACTGGCTCTAGCTACGGCAAGCTGACTTTCGGTTCAGGGACCAGACTGTCTGTTCAACCCAGTAAGTGTGCAGCTTTCCTGTGTGTCCTCTGTTAAATAACCTTGAATGTCTACCAGAGCTCCCTATTTGTTTGTACCTGGGTCACCTTTGATAGGGGAAAGACAATATGGGCACCCTTTCATTTAATGCAGATAATGCAAGTTGTCAGTCTCTGAACCAGAGAACTTACATGAAATTCCCACTACTGTGAATGATCATAGCTGAAAAATGCAGCTTCCAGGTGGAGGACTTCTGCTATTTAGACAAACGTGCCACGGACATGGTACTCCAGGATGCTGATAGTCTTGCAGCTAACAGGAATAGAGGCATGGTTTAGGACAGACAAAGAGATTGACCAACTTGTGCTCAGTACGTGCGTATGGCACGGGAAAGCCATGGGGGATACGTAAAGGGGCTTCAGTTCTATTCCTTACCTTAGGACTTTCGCGTACCTCGGGCAAGGCTCAGATTAGTGCTCGGTGCAAATGTTTCCCCATTGTCATGTCAAATAGCTCTAGGCATATAATTTGTTTTTCTGAGCTTAACCAGAGAGTGAAAAGCTGCAGATCATTATGATCCTTGTTTTATGCCTGGATAAGATGTGGACAGTGAAAGGGAGAACCTTCTGGCAGACAGCCAGAAATGGAAGGACCCTCAAAGAAACCAAGGAAGTGAAATTGCCCACCACTGGCCCACTCTACAGAAATGCAGCAGGTTTCCACTTTAGAGCGAGCATCCCGCTTGCCCAGGGTGTAAGTGAAGAGGCTGCCAGTACAGCCCCACTGGTGGAGGTGTCGCCAGCTGGGAGCTAACCCTCTGGGTTTGTGTAAAGTGCTCTGCTGTTGTGACATCAACTTCAAATTTTCCTTTGGCTCAGGGACTAAAGTCACCGTCTGGCCAAGTAAGTGGGTTAATGCCTGAATGCTTTTATGTTACCTGACAATTTTGTCTTAAGGCTGTGCTGTGACTTGACAAGAGAAGGAATTGGTGAGTTGAAATGCTTTGTGCTTATTTAAATAGTGTAATAGTTCTTGCATTGCAAAAAAACCCACTGGTAGATGGACATCTGAAACGATAGGAAGATGGACTTCATCAGTTACTCTAGACTGGGTATATGTTGTTATTTCCACCTCTTTTTGCCATTCCAGCACAAGTCGTCTTTGGGGCAGGGATCATAAACTGTTCCGTGCTAACTACGGAGTAGGTTCTTCCCATCTCTGATAACTGAGATGTTTATAATCAAATCTAGTTATTCCCATGCATGTGTACACAGGTATTTGGCAAAGAGAGGGTAGAAGAGATTTGTGGAAACCTGTATGGGTATTTATAGCTTCTCTCAGACACAGATCCATGACTGAATGTATCCAAGGTCTCCAACACCCACTGAGGTGGCTGAATGAAGAGGCCCATTTTGTAAAGACCTGTCACATGGTGCTAGTAGTGGAGGATGGGGAAAACTCACATGGGGGAGTGGAACCAAACTTCTCGTTGCCCCAGGTGAGTTGTCTCTTCTCTGAATCAAGGCGGAATCAATATAGAAGATACTATATTCTAGCTTCAAAAACAAGAGTGTAGTGGCTCTGTGGAGCAATTTGGGATGGTTTTAGTATTCCCTGGAAAGAAGTGTTAGACTTTCTATTTAACCAATGCTCACTAGAAATGCACCCATCCTGGGGAAAGGAAGCAAGTGAAAAGAGAAAACAAGTAAGTGAAATACAACAACAGAGATGTGAAAAAAAATCTAATGGTTTTTAGTGAGTGGTGCAGGTTTTGATTTGTCAAGGATGGAGGTGGAAAGGGAATTGCCTTGTGGCTCTTCCTGGTGGTATTAATGAGACTGTATTGTGGGGAAGAATAATAAGAAATGGACATGGAGGTAAGATGTAATGCATTGCAAGTGTGTGCATGGGGAAACCAAATTATTCCCTTGAGGAAAGTTATTCAGGTGGATTGGGGTGGAAAGGAGTGTACAAAGGTTTTTGCTATGGCAAACAACACAGTGTCTATGAATACCTACCAACTTACGTTTGGACATGGAACGAGGCTCGTGGTAAAACCAAGTAAGATTTCTGAGATTTGAGACATTGAGTTGTTCAGTAGAAAAATTCAATCCACCTGTCAGAAGTAAAATTGATCGTGGTTTTCCTTCCAGAAGTGTTAATAAACTCCTATTTGGAGTAGGAACTAATCTTCTTCTTTCTCCAGGTATGTGAACTTTGCAAGTTAGGTAAACGCCCAAGGTTAGGTACACTCAGGTTTGAAAAATGTTCCCAGAAAACTGTGTAGTCTATTTCTTCCCTTCATCTGAAATAAAATTATGAATAAGAAAATTGACCCCTAACTATAAACAAGGGGGGATATCCTGATAGCTGCCTGTATTTGGAGATATACAATGCAACAATACTGAAGGAAGTTTAAAAGTATTAATTCTTTCCTCCTTTGAAAATTGTGAGTATATACTCACACCTAAGAAACTTTCCTGAGCATTTGAATCAGAAACACCAAGTAAAATTTTTCACTACTTCAGTAATTAAATCTCAAGTAAATTTTCAGACAGAATTGTAGACTCTTGAGGAGATTTTTGGCTTTCATAAAAGAAAAAATAGCTAAGAAAAGCAAAGTGCTCTTAGAAGACTGCCAAAACAACTTTTTTTTTCCCATTGGAACATTGTGGAAGGAATTGTAAATACTTCACCTGTGGCTTAGATGTTATCTCTGCTTTCTCAGAAATCAAATCCCATTTTCTCTTTGGGATGGAGAAAAAACTGAATTGTGGTCTAGGTTTTGTAGAAAGAATGAGACAGAGGTGTCACTGGTGCTGGGATTCTGTTTGCTCCTTAATTAATGATTGAACCATGATCTCATTCTCCATTTAATCTACAAGCTCTCAGCGACACGGGTCTTTTATGGTTGACTTCAAGGTAGGATGCTGGGCTTTACAGTAGCCAGTGAGTGAGGTTTTGTTGCACTGTGCCCGGATCTCCGTTTTTGTGTAAATGCGTTTTTCCAGTTATGTATGTCTTGGTTTACAGGGCTTCCATCATGCTAAGCCAGTTTTTATCATGCAAAACTAGTTAGTTGTGCAAATTGGGAGGATGTGTTTGGACACTCTTGGCTAAATTATCCAAGTTTGTCTCCACCTGGTTTCTTATTGTGGTTTGGTTGTGGTTTTTTTTTGGTGGGGTATTTGTTGTTAGTTTTTTTTTTCCATTTACTAGCTCAGATGCAAACTTCTGTGAATGCATGGCTTGAATTCAGTTTCTGATATTTGATGTTTCTGCATTATTCTTTTCAGCCCTTCTCACAATAATCATACTATTCAGGTTATTCTGCTATTTAGGGCAACTCAGGTTCTCTGTGGCTCTGGATAATGGAAAATTAACTATATATTGCATTTACAGAGTGCTTGCTTGTGTTTGTGCATCTGTATAAACATCACTGCTGAACCTGAGCTGCTGTGGAAGTCCTGCTTCTGGAGAGGTTGTGAGATCTCTTTAGCTTAGAGAAGAGGAGACTGAGGGGTGACCTCATTAATGTTTATAAATATGTAAAGGGCAAGTGTCAAGAGGATGGAGCCAGGCTCTTCTCAGTGACATCCCTTGACAGGACAAGGGGCAATGGGTGCAAGCTGGAGCACAGGAGGTTCCACTTAAATTTGAGGAAAAACTTCTTTACTGTAAGGGTGACTGAACACTGGAACAGGCTGCCCAGAGAGGTTGTGGAGTCTCCTTCTCTGGAGACATTCAAAACCCGCCTGGACGCGTTCCTGTGTGATATGGTCTAGGCAATCCTGCTCCGGCAGGGGGATTGGACTAGATGATCTTTCGAGGTCCCTTCCAATCCCTAACATTCTGTGATTCTGTGATTCTGTGATTCTGTGATCTCTGTTGTGCGCTGAACCACTGTGCACACTTTGGGGCGTGATACAAGCTCATGTTTGGTAGTAGCACTCCCTCTCAGAGTGGAACCCAGGAAGTATTAATTAATACTACATGAAGCGCAGCCTGCAAAGGAGGGTGGACATTGCAAGAGAACAGAGCAGAAAGGTAACACAGACTGGTGTGACTCAACAGAAGCAGTCACAAAGCTTCTAAGCACTGTCTGGATAGTTGTATATGCACGCACTGATTGACTGCTATTGTGTGCAGACAGAGGAAAGAATAATGACTAACTAGGTGGTGGACAATGGCTAGACTAGTGAGTGTCAGGAATGATTAAGCAGGCAGAGGAATGTGGCTAAAGGAAGTGTTTATTTCACTATATGTGCTGAGGAGGTGGCCAGTAACATTGGTTAGATTATTCCAATAAGAATCTTGCATTGCCATGTTCTCAAGTCTTAATCCAGGAAATGTGCATACCAGTGCACCATTTTGCAAAGCAGAGTGTCACAGTGTAATACTGTGAGCTACAGCAAACTTACATTTGGAGGTGGAACCAAACTCACGGTTTCTCCAGGTATATCTCTGTTCTCAGGTGTGATTCCTCTTGGAAGTGCTTTTTTCACTTCGCAAGTTATTTTGCCAGTATGGGCCAGCAAAATGCAGAGTGGTGAGACTAGTGTCATAAAGCTATAGCAGGTAAAAAGGACTTTTCTAGTATGTGGATCCTAATACTTTAACATAACAAGATGTCTAATTGTAGGCGGATGCAAAATATAAGCACATATGGGGTCTTTGCTTTGGAGATCCTTGATAAAGCTGTAATGATAGTGGGTGGCTGTCTGTCATATTGTGAAGCATTATATAAATACTAGAAGCTCAGGAAGCAAGATTGTCCTCGAGAATGATACCAAGTTTGTAATCACAGCCAACTAGTGTTGAGTACTGTGAAACTACTTTGGCCTTCAACATCCACATGAAGCTTGGAGCACATTAGAAGTGAGGCTCTGAAACTGTTGGACCACATTGTGGCAAGTCTCAAAAGCTAGAGGTGGAATAGATACCCAGACAGAGGGTAAAGAGGTCAAGAAGTAAAGTTCATTACTAAATGACTTTTGTGGAAAGATGGAAAGTGACCCTGACCACAAAATAATTTTCTCTGAACAAAAAAGTATGAAAAAAATAGAGCTTTGGCAGTTGCAGCTATAAGGCAGTCACCCAAAATGTCTGAAAAAAAATCCCCCCCCCCAAACTCCACACCTCTTCTCTTGTCTAAAACTCTTCGGAAAAGGAAAAGAAAGGAAGGCAGATCCTGAGACACTAATATTTTTTTGTAAATGTATCAATTTTTCCAGATTTCTTAAGAATACTTTTAGGAGCATTTAATATCTAAATGCTTTGGGTTTACTCTTGAAAAATAATGTTTCCATTTCTTAAAATGGTGGTGATTTTAAAGATAATTTCAAAATAATTTTATTCTGAAAGTTAAAAACCACAGCAATGTAAAGAATCCCTTCTGAAAAGCTCTGGGGAAATTCCTCATATTTCAAACGACCATCTTGACCCCGTTCAAAAACACCTGAGAAAAATAAGAATCTCACATTTATACGGAGCTATCAGCAAGCTAAAGGAGCTACAAATCAAGGCTCTGCCTGAGTTCTTTCACATGTTCCGTCTGTATGTAATTGCTCCAGATCTCACTCTGGTCACACTGTAGAACCTAAGAGCTTCCTGAATGCATACTGAAACCTCAGTGTTTAATGGCAGAATACACAATGGTCTCCTTGCTGCAAAGAAATTGCATAGCAAAAAGTGTGATTTCTACTTAAAAGCTAAATGGCAAATTTGCTCTGGAATCACTCTTGACTAATTCAGATGATAGCAAATCTGAGAGAATGGGATGATGAAGTTCATACTAAGCCATCGATCATTAGGTGAGCTGTGAAGTAACAGCAAATAAACTAATTTTTGAGAGAGGAATCTGACTGTCAGACTAAATAAATGAGGAATGAGAAGAAGAATAGAACTTGGGATGCAGGTGGCTTTCTGGAAGCAATGGGATAAACATAATGGAGAGGAATATTAAGGAATAGGTGTTTGGGAATTCGAAAGATGCAAAATACCACACGAAAAGAAAGTTAGAGGGAAGAAAAGTCCTAGATAGACGGATCTGCCTACTCATAGAGATAAATAGGATTTATTTTGGTGGAGTATTTCATTGTTGAAGGTTCCATTCAAAACCACTTTGGATATTGTAGACGTCTGTGCTATGGTGTGACTATGGAAGTAGTTACAAACTCACATTTGGATCTGGGACAAGGCTTCTGGTTTCCCCAGGTACATTTATGCTGACTTTTTGCCTAATTTGCAAATTGTTGTGGATACACACCAAGATCTGGGAAATGGCAGCTGAAATACAAGAATGGCTATAATATTTAGAAAATATCCACCTATATTGATTATCACCATTTTATTTGGTCTTCGCTTGTAGCAGAATCCCACCAAGGAACAGTATACTCTTAACATTTTAATATTAGTGAGGGACTGGGGATTGGACTGTCTTTTACCTGTTTTTTCTGATGTACAGATACCGTATTATCCACAAATATTGAAAGTGTGTTCTGTTTGCAACTGCGACTTGAATCCAGATTTGCTGAGCTTATCTAAGTAAGTGAGAGTGCGTGGATCCTGAAGTAATAGAATTAGAAGGTTCAGATTGCCTTTGCAACTCCCTGTGAAGCTCCAAGATCTAGAAAGGGTCACAGTGTGCCACTGAAACCTGTAAGATGGCTGTAACCAGGCTCAAAGGGGTTCTTGCAAAGGTTTCCTGGGTCGTGTGAATTATGGGGGTGGAGAAGGATACAAGCTGACGTTAGGAAAAGGAACGTTGCTGGTGATCAAGCCAGGTGGGTAGTAAATGGTGAAACATTCAGGAGAAAACTTGGACTGAAAGGCAGTGGTCCTAACTACATGGCACACTGAACAGGAATTTTAGGTGATGTTACAGATGTGAAAACACAGTCTGTTCCCAGAATTGCCCCAAAAAGGTGTAATATACAATTGCAACCAGCGAATAAATGAACTTCTTTTATTTGATCTCCCTGTTTCTGATCCTGACAATTTTCTAGCAGATTTCTTTGGTACTTTGATGGTGACTGAAATCAATATGTTTCATCATTGCTCCCTTAAGTTATTTCCTGCTCTGGAATGTCTGTTGACCTGGTTGTCAGTATGAGTTTGGAAAAACTGTCTACATTTTTGTAGAGGTTGACACCAGTGTGCTAATCAGGGATATGTGAAACTCACTTTCGGAACTGGGACCCAGCTTCTTGTTACCCCATGTAAGTTTGAGCTTTCTGTTCCATATTAACACCAGTACAGGCAAATGTTCATTGGATAGATGCACTAAGGACTTTCGTGGAAGCATGTTCCAACCTCTTTTCAGCTTCCCTTGACAAAAACTACTTGGAATTGAGATGCTGTCTTGAAATCCAGGGAGTGTTTGGCTATGGTGCAGCAGTGACCCACTGAAGAAAAGAACAGCTAGAGAAGATGGTAATGCACACACAGGTTTAGTAGTCATGGCATGATGCAGTCATGCATAGAGTGCTGCAAGCAGCTCACATGTGGCCGACTGCTACATAAAAAGTTTAGCAGAGTTTCTGGCTATTAAAGTTTTCAGACTTGATTTTTGCATCTTTAAAATAATAATTATACAATGTCTGGAGGTTATTGTGACTAATGGCTTAGAGATTGGATTTTCTAACTCTTAGCCTAAGAGAATATGTCATGATTTTTTGGTTTTAAAATCCAAAATTAAAGAAGTCCTCTTCTGTATTTGTAAAAACTGATGTTACAGTGTGAGCAGTCAGGAACTAGAAAAATAGTATTTGGAAGGGGAACCAAAATTGTTGTGATGCATGGTAAGTCTCTTTCCTTTCCTCAGTTATATTTTAAAATGCTTTAGAAGCCTGAAAAGATGGAATGAAATTTCAAATATCTTTGTGTGTCATCCTCTGGTAGACAGCTTTCCCACATATTTTGGATGAGGAGCCATTGAAATATGCAGCTAGTAGGTGGGAATTTGTTTCAAAGGCTTCTCATTGAGTGGGAAACTGAAAGATACAATAAATTTGTGTTTGGAAGAGGGACTAGATTTAAAGTCAGCCCAGGTGAGTAAGATTTGGAGAAGGACAGGCCATGAAGGCATGAAGGTGGGAGCAGTGTCCGCTGGTTAGTGTTTCTGAATAGGTCTAACTTTATGGAGAATGAACATAAACTCTAGATGAAGAGTGGAGGGAGGAGTGAAGGCTGAAAGAAAATGAACCCAGGATTACTTCTCAAGAGGATGCTTGTGAAGATGGAGCAGGGAGACTGGGAATAGTGGGAAATGAGACAGCATCATCAATTTCTTAGGTTAATGATCTTGGCATATCATTAACATTTACTTGAGTCCAGCCAGACAGTAACAATGTTTGTAGAGTAATTATAACTAGGAAAATATTAGCCTGGGCAGAGCTAACTTTATTTTACAGACACCAGAGTCTGCATTTTTGCTTTAGATTGAGGGGAAAAAAAATTCAGAGATACCTCTGGGTTTATGTTTGAGTCACAATTTCACACTGCATTGGGAAGAAATTTCCCAGGTGACTCACGCTATGGTATTTGCAATGATTCAAACTGGGGTGCGTGGGATACTGGAGCTAGGAGAGTAACTTTTGGAAATGACAAAAGGCTATCTGTGATCCCAAATAAGTTATCTGATTAAATATACCCATTAAATAGACTGATCAGGAAAGGTTATCATTTTGGTGTGAAATAGACATCTACATCTGAGACAATTCCACAAATGTAAGATCAAAAGTTCTTCTGACTTTTTGCCATCAACATAAAAATTATCTTCTTCCACCTGTTTTTAGAAAGGGATTTTATGTTGATACTTTTGAATGGTTTTTTTCTTACTCATTAAACAAATGGGATTTTTTTTTTGCTGGCACTGCATAAATAGTTAATCTCTAATTCAGAAAGTTTCTTTTTTGAAGTTGAAATTATTTGAATGAGGGTTGAAATTATTTGAATTGAAAGTTGGACTAGATGACCTTCAAAGGTCCCTTTCAACCCAAACTATTCTACGGTTCTATGAATTTTTTTCTAGAAGCTAAATCTCTGGCATATAAAATTGAAAATGGGTTCTGACAATTAAAACCCACTCTGATTTTGGAAGAAAAAGCATGCAAAAGTATTTTGTGAAAATGACCGAGGTTCATTAGCAGCCACTTCAAGTCTTTTTGTTTCCAGACAATTGTTACATGGATGGCTTAAGCCATCTCATTCACCTGTGAGCTTTAAAGAGTGGATTAGATAAGCAGAATTGCTCCTTCTGACCCCCAAAAATCTTTCCTTAACATTGTTGAAAGGAGCAGCAGAGGAGATCATAGTAAACCTCCCCTGCAGTTTAGGTGATGCATGAATAAGTCCATACATGAACGCAAATAGGGTATTGCTTCCCAATATGAAATTTAAGAGAACTTAATCTAAAATTTTCCTTAATGTGAACACATGCTATAAGCCCAGGATTTATCCTGTATTGGTACTAGAGAACTATTTAGCCCATTGAACACTTGATTTCTCCTTATATACTGGGTATCTTCCTCTATTAATTCACCTTTAGTTTTGGCTCAGCTAGAAATCTTACCCTTTAAAGGTTTATGAGAAAGATCTCATGTGGTTTTGGTAGTTTGACTTCCCCGGGTGTAATTACAGAAGCAATTTCAAACACATTTTTGGGATGGAGACTAGAATTATGCCTGAACCTTGTAAGTGAAGCAGCATATTTGCATTTGCAAATACTGAATCTCTGCACAGAGTCCTTGTACTTTGGATGACTTGGCTGATGCTGGACTAGGACCTGGCTTCTTTTATCTGACTGCCTCCAGACACAAGCACTGGAAGTCTAGAGTAGGGTTCAGGTATTAAATGTGGACATCTAGTCTTGCTGTAGACATCCTAGCATCCATGCAGGGCTGGCAGATTTCACCAAGGATTGCTGGTAGACCTTTTGGCACCTTGATTGGAGGACAGCCAACACACATCACTAAAGTGCTTGTTAAGTCTCTGGAGTTTCTCCTTGGGGGTCAAGACTAGCCTGTATGAATGTGTGAGGGGCTATATTTTTCCTCTGAGTTCGGGGATAGCTCCAGGTTGACTCTAGAGGTGGAATATCATGTCTCAGGCTGAGGAATGGTAAGAGGATCAAAGACACATCACATCAATTGATGATTTCACATCATGTGAAATATCACATCAATTCCAGTCTGACCAGAGATTCAGAGAGTTTGCTTTGGAGGGAAAGGAGAATTAGATAAATCTCTGTAAAATACCAGCTGTGTGTTAAACCAGTTCAGGATTTCTACTGCAGCTTGTTTGGAAAAAAAAAGACATAGGTCTCAGTCTGATGTTGAAACAGGCTTCTACTGCACTCTCCCTGAAATCAGCCTCTAGAGTTGGCTTTCTCTGTAGACTGATCAGGAATAGCATTCAGACAGCTCCTGTTCTTCCACCTGGAAGATAGGCCTTCAGTAAAGATTAAATTAGGTAGGATGGACAGCTCAGAGTATCATGATTTACTTCTCAATCTTTCCTGCAAATACAGGTCATAAATATCAATGCAGCATCTGCAGCACATCCACCAACTCATTAAGACAGAATAACAGGAAACGTAGGTCACGGTGCTGTGGTTGTAATAGCTGACATTTACCAAGACTGCTATCTGCAAACTTTCATAACAGTGTGAAAATATGCAAAGGAACTTATCGGAAAAAGACTCTAATACCAGAACAAAGCCAGCAGCCACTCTGAGTAAGACTGAGAAATGAGTATTTTGCAAAACAGGTGCTGGTGAAGCTGCCTGCAAAAACCAGACCGTATTTTTTTATCTGCTCAAGATAAAAGCATTGCACAGATTGAAAGGGAGAAAAACACCCTAATTTGGAGAGGTGGATATGTAGCTCTTCAGAAAGCATAGTACTCATTATGAGAGAGAAGCAGAACAACTCGATCAACTCCTCCTCTTTCGTATCCACGTACACCATGATAATGATGTACCCTGAGTCATCTGTATTTTATACAGGGATCTACCGTCAAGCTTTTTATCTGCTCCTGCCTTCCTCTCCCTAACAAACAGCCACTAAAATCTATTTCCAAAAAAACCCTGGGAGTATGGGATGTGGGGAGTAGGATTGGGGGAGTCAGAACGTTTATTAGACTGTATTCTGCGCAGTTGGGAAAGAGACAGTCTCATCAGGTTTTTCAAAGCCAAGGCAAAGCTGGGACAAATGAACTGTAATTCAGGACAAGGGACAGAGAATGAACCATTAGGCTTTGTGGATTAGTTTTTTTCTGAGATCATAGTAATAAAGAAATATGGCTGTTTCTCTAAGGTGCTGACAACTAGCAACTGAACCGGATGAAAAGCATTTATCTCAGTGATAGAACTAGGGCCTGCCCTTGAATAAGATTTTGAGACGGTTTCTAAAAGCCAACATTTAGACCAAACTTCCCCCATGAGAAGAAATTAAAACTTCTTTCTCTGGGAGCTAAGCTGTCTTTAGTATTTCTACATTATTTATCAGCATGGTGTGTGAAGAGGGACAAAGCAAATATTAATCTAAACTCTCAACCCTACACGGTAACACTTTTTCAGTTTATAAATGTGAACTGAAGCTTCGGTTCAAACCTGTGATTGTGAAGTCCAACAGAAAATGCAGCCAGAGGGTTGCTGAGAGCCCCCAGTCTGCATCTTGGCTACAGTATGTCTGTACTGATATTTCATCTGTTCATCATTAGAGCATTGTAATGCCCATAACATTTTACTATTACACAGGAACAAAGATTTAGCAAAGCACCTTCTCAAAAAATCAGGCTTCAAGACCTGGACAAGATGAAACGTGTGCTTAGCAGACAAGTTTACAAAGCTAAATGTGCAAAAAAGAGTTTAACCACAGGTAGTGTTTTGATATGTGTGGAAAATCCTAGTCTAACTGACTTGCTAGCAGAATTTGAAGAAAGAAAACAGAAATAAACCCCAGGTGTCTTATATCTGCAGCCTTTAGTTCCTCAAACCCCTCTTTTGCAGGGTAAAATTTAGTAAAAAAAAACTTGCCCTGCACTGTCAGGTGGTGGAACATAATGAAACATTCATTTGCTTCATCTTTCTTTCCCTGAATGCAACCATGCGTTCTTATTTTGCAGTGGCTTTCCTAGCTTTCTCCTATAGGAACACAATTAGCTAGACTGGTGGTAAATGTGGATACCCTTAAGCCTTGGTAGTTTATTCACTGTCCCTCAGGATTGTGGGATTGTGAACGTCAGTGGTGGATTTGACTACACTTTTGCAGAAAAGGCATAATGCCCCTGGGCTGCTCAGTTCTCTCCAGACACATTACATCTCTTAGCAGTGAAGTAAGAAGCCCTCTCCGCCTGCTATACACATTCCCGAATGCATTCACACCAAGATCCAAAAGGAAGCCGAGGCTGCAGAGTAGAGTTGAATGAGTTGTTACGGAGAGGAATGACTAGGTTGGACATGGGCATCTAGGACGTGGATGCGCACATGAGTATCATTTGAGATGCTCTGGGGCTCCTGCCTGACCATTCTGTTTCTCCCACACAACGTAAGTCATCATAAGTCTCATGTAGCTCCTGCACCATCTACTGTGGATGCCTTCATTCTCTAAAGATGTCCTAGCACAAGATCCCTACAATCAGGCAACTTCCCAACGGAATCATGGAAAAACCTCCGTACCTAAGTGCCTGTGTGTTAAGACTGAAGGAACTATGACTGTGTACTCTCGTCTAATGTCTCTTATCTTCTCCATTTCCAGATGTTACTCCATCTCCTTCAGTCTACAGGCTGACCTCTAAAGATGATGAGGATTTGGAAATGTGCCTTATCACAGATTACTCCCCTGAAAAGCTTACTCTTAACTCGGCTGATAAGCAGACAAATACTGTTGTGGAGGTGGCAACATCTGAGAACAAACAGGAAGCGAGCTACCTGTCAACCTACTGGGCCAAGAAAGATGAAATGCAATGTGGTGCAACTCACGAAGGCTTTGGAGAACTGGAGGGCGAGGATCCTGAAAGTGGTAATGGCATTGTTGGATGTGTGTACAGGGCTAGAGGTACTCTGGTCTCTGTGCTATTAGTGTGAGCAGGACTTGTTCACATCTCCCATGTTTGGTTGCCTGTTTTCTTTTGCCTTCCTGCTTAGTGGAAAGAAGATTAAGGGTCAGTAGACTGGTACAGTCACAGCAAAGAGATCTTAAAATCACACTGTGGGGGATATAAATCTTGAAATCCCTTTGTCCGATGGGACACTAAAGTTTAATTAGATCATATTTTATGCTTGCCCTGAAAACAGCAGGGAAGCGTGTTTATGGGAGGGTTTACTGGCCAGAAACTCTAATTCAGCCCTTCTAAATAGAGACATCTTTATGAACTTCTGAAGAAGTAGATTTCTGTTATTAATTAAATTTATTGTTACTATCTGCAGGTACTAGCCCCATCTGTGTTACAGGGGTGTCTCTACACTTTAGGACAGGTATGTACACAGCATTTTAGGAGTAAAGATTGGTTTCCCAAGTTTTTGCTAATGTTGTCTGTTTGCAGAATTCGTGTTGAACCAAAAGCTCAGACTGGAAATTTCCAAAAGGGCCTCACAGACTGGAAGTCATTGGGTTAATGTAGCCTTCCAGATCTGAGCTGGCAATTTTATGTAACCAGTGTAGCCAGTGCCTACATGCTCTTGCTAGGATTAGCCAAACAACCACTCCTCCCTATCACAAAATGATTTAAGGTACTGATATGAGTCAGCCTTACTGGATGTTTGTCTGCATTTCAGACTTCAAAAGAGTTGTTTTTATTTTTGGGTGCACAAACACCTAATGAACCAAAAGATAAGCAGGTGGTTTCTGCAGTGTGTGCTCAGATGCTGGGTTGCACTAAAAATATGCTGCATGTAAGCAAGATTTGCTTCAGCTCATGGCTGTGGGTGTACACTAGCCAGTGCTGGAGCCCAAGCAACTGCTGTTCCTGCTAGTTCAAAGGAGCTGAGCCTGCCTCTGTTTGCAGAATAGCTGTACTTTTGCAAACGTGCAGCCTTGTTTCCAAAACACCACTTCAGAAAAATACTCATCGGTAAACTTGGCTGATTTGATCAGTCCTTTCAGAGAGAGGTTTTCAAAGAAAAACATAAAATGACTTTTTGATGACAGCTCACTGCTTCCTCAATATAGATCAACGTATTTTCAAACGAAAATAGCTTTGTAACTTAAGATTAATAGCAAATCCAAATAGACTTTGTGTTCTTTGAATAAAATTTGTTTTCCCCCTGCCCATCTTAAAAAAATTTAGGTAGGGGAAGGAGGGATGTCTCCAGCATCCTGGGTTCATAATACACTGTATTTAAAAACAGCTAGATGGTCGGTAGACTTGCATATTGGATAATTAAGTGGTTATTGATTATCAGTCCTGCTCACTGTCTCGTTACCTATCCTATGAGCTGACATGAGGATGTCTCAGTGCTCTTGTGACTTTCATTCTCTGTTACTTCTACAGACGAAAACCTGAACATGCTGTCTTTATCACAGCTGGGCCTGAAAATAATTTTAATGAAAGGAATAATTGTTAATGTGCTGATGACGATGCTTATGTGGAAAAAAAAGTGAGTATGCGTAGGGGGTGGTAAGGCCTCTGACAGAAAACATCTGGATCAGTTCATTAGCTATGAATGTTCCTTCTCTCTGTAATAACTGTTTATGCAGTCTATCCATACACCTTTTGTTTACCAACAGTAAAATCCCTCCACTCCTTTGGCCATATCATTGTTTCCACCCACCCCCTCAAGTCTATTTACTTTTCCTTATCCACATGCAAATTTAACTTTTTCTTCTTTCTAGACGTCTCTCCCTTCTGTTTCTACATCCATCCCTTCCCTTGTCTGCATTCATCCATCAGATTCATCCCCTGACCACTCTCCAGCTGGGAAAGTTTGATGCTTATTGACTTTAAGACCTCAGACTCAGACAAGTCTGATGAGGAGCGGCTGAGGGAACTGGGGTTGTTTAGTCTAAAGAAAAGGAGGCTGAGGGGAGACCTTATTGCTGTCTACTACTACCTGAAAGGAGGTTGTAGTGAGGAAGGCGTTAGTCTCTTCTCCCAGGTAACAAGCGATGGGATGAGAGGAGACGGCCTCAAGTTGTGCCAGGGGAGGTTTAGATTGGATAGCAGGAAAAATGTCTTCCCCAAAAGGGTTGTCAAGCACTGGAACAGGCTGCCCAGGGCAGTGGTGGAGTCACCATCCCTGGAGGGATTTAAAAGTAGATGTGGTGCTTAGGGACATGGTTTAGTGATGGAGTTGGTAGTGTTAGGTTAATGGTTGGACTCTGTGATCTTAAAGGTCCTTCCCAACCAAAATGATTCTATGATGCTGTTATATTAGTTTCGGCCCAATGACTCTTTTCCTCTTTCTATTACCTAGACACTTCAGGTCTACAATTGTGTAGGTGTGCCTGTATCCCAAATAATCATTTAACTTACCTTTATTTTTGTTACAGGAATGAAAGTAACTAGATGGTGTCATCCTGAAGTACCAAAAAAATCTGCTGAGGAATCTTTACCAGAGCATCAGTGCAAGAGGGAATACATGCATTCCTGTTGCGCGGGATATCGCTTGCTGTTTCTGTATATCACGCCAGCCATTATAGTCTAAATTGCTTTATTTGCAGTTATAACTCTACTAAAAAATAAGCTTAAAATTCTCAGCATTCTGCTCCTCCACATGCCTGATTCATTTAGCATGACAATGTCTCTTTTTGCATGAAACATATTTTGCTATAACTATAAATTGCCAAACATCACTATCACTTGTGTTAAAATAACACACAATTTCTACTTGGGGCAGTGTTGTTGAAAACTGCAAGCTAAATATCACTTGACTGTGAATTTTTTTGTAGTTTGATAGCTTCCACATCTTAGAGTACACCCCCACAGACACCATTTCAGTTGCAAATGAAACACTCTGAAAAGCAAAGGACTCTTATTCAAGGTGCTTTGTACCCTGTCCTGCTATTTTTTGCTAGATCAGAGCAAGGTGTCTTTTTTTTTTTCCCCTAAAATATACACTGCTAGGCCTCCCAGAAGCCCCGAATTCAGTGAAATTCTCACTTCATTATCACAGAAGAAAAGAAATTTTTTACTATTTTTAAAGTCTATCTGGCCTTAACATTTTCTGAATTTAAACCAGCTTAAGATTTGGCTTTGCCTTTAGTAAAAATACAAACTACTTTTGCTCTTTTTGTTCAGTTCTAACAACCTTAGATTTCCCAATTTCTTTTTATAATCATTGCATCAAACTATACTGAAATATGTATGCGCTCCTTGGAAGCAGTGCATGCATGTGAAACTCACATGCTGCCAATACTTGAATTGTACTGGCAACCACCCTGATGTCTTGGCATTTCTTTGGCTACTATTAAACAATTCTTATCAAAAATAAGAAACTTGTCTGTCTTTTGTATCTGTAGTTTGAGGAACTTCTTTTGCCCTTCGGATGAGCTTTAGGAATGAGCCTGGCCTTTGGGGTGGAGGAGGGAAGGGGTGTCTGGACTCTCTTCTTCAGCTGACTTGGCCACCAGGTGCTGTTTGCAGTAACTGGATGGATCCACGGTGTGGGGGAGATAGCTACAAAATCCCTTTCCAGGACATCCTTGCTGTGTCTGGGTGAGGACAGCGTGGCTGGCTTGGAGGGAGGGGAATGGAGGAGAGCTCATCTCCTCCAAGACTAGACTCTGCTATGTGAAGACAATGGTGAAATATGGCTTGCCCAGAGCGAGAGAACAAGGAAGCTGTCCAGGTTCTTGAAGGTAGATGTCTACTGCTATGGGGATATAGCAGCCTGAAGGTCCTGCCTCTAAATGTCCCCCACTCCCAAGCGTCACTGGAGAACAAGGTGCCTGCTTTGCATTAATGACACCAAGCAACAGGCCTGTGCCTCCAGGTTCAGTTTGTCACTGGCAAGACTGGAAAGGAAACTTTTTCCTTTTGTGACATTGGTTTCTCCATCTTCTTCTGAAGCACCAGAGATTCCTCTGGAGGAAGAAATGAGAAGGGTGCTCTGAAGGAAACACACCCTCCCTGCAAAGCTTGAGCCTTGCTTGTACCTCACACCAGTGCCCAGACTAAGTGGCTGGTGAGAGTGATTCCCTCTCACAGGATATTTCTCACCCTGCTGCATTCACAGCCATTGCAAGGAACGGCGATTGTGGAAAGGCTCACGCTTCAAAGGCTTTTAGCCAAAAGCTCTGGTGTTTCATGTGGGAGAGGGTCCCTGTGTGAAGACCATGCCAGCATCCCTGCCACAGGATCTGACTCCACAGAGCAGCAACAGAACAGTCTCCCTGGTCTCCTGCCACGGTACTGCCACCTGACCATTTAGCAGGTGGCCTGTCACAGGGTGACAGTGTTACTGACCCCTCCTGCCAAGCAACAGCTTCAAATTTTCCGTGTCTATTACCCTGATTATTTTATAGTAGAGATGTGCAGGGACTCACTCTCTTGTCTCTCCCTTGACACAACAGTCACTCTCATTTCTCTCCAACTGTAGAAAGCCCACGTCTCTTTAAATGCTGGATTCCAGGCAGCTCTTGAAGCTTACATTTCACTCATGATAAGGTCTGCCATGGCACAGGGAAACAGCCTGATGAAGTTGCCTAAACTCTATTTGAATTACAAAGCAAGTCATTGCATTTCACAGATTTCCAACTGATTAACCTAATTCCAGAAACCTTCAGGGAAGTGGAAGCAAAGTTTCCACGCTCATTTACCTTTAGCATCACTTTTTAAAATTAATATCCATCTTAAATCTTCTGTGTTGCACTTCAGACCCACTCCCAGCTGCATGGTCAAGGAGGAAGGACAGTGTGCTGCCTGTTTCCACATCTCAGTATTTTCTTGTCCAGGTTAAACGACCCCAGTGATAAGATTTGCCAAGTGAGGGGATGAGTGTACAGATAAAGTTAAATGTTTTGACTAAAGTGACTCTTAGCATGTGATCTGCAAAACACTGAATTTGTAGGTCTAGTTCAAAGATACTTTCAGATATTAGGCTTTCAACCTCTCTCCCACCACCACAATGTGCCCCCCCATTACCACTTTGTGCTTTCTTGTTTATTTCGAGAAAGAAAAACCACAGTGCAAAGCAAAGGCAGGAAATAACACAGTCGGACAAGACCTGGAAGGGGACTCACAGCCCAGGTGGGGCAGGAAGAGGATGCACCACCAGTTCCATGACGCCACAATCGAGATCTGGGTCACCTTTTGATGCTCTTCTACACTCTACCACAGAAACCGCTTCCTCTGGAAAGTGGAGCACAAAACAGGGGGTGGGGGGAGCAGGGCTGGTGCGGCACGTGGCGGGGAGGAGAAGAAGCGTGGGGAAAAAAACAGCAGACGTTAAGACCACAAGCCAAAGTCGAAGGAGGTTAAGGCACCCTCCCTTCCTGCCCCCTCACCGCAGCCTGCTCTTGGGTCTGGGGGGAGTTGTTTTGGGTACAGCAGGAAAGATTGAGCTATGTATAGCATAGGCAGGGGAAAGGAGGGTAGAAAATACATTATAAAGTGTGGTGGATGGCAGGGAGAGATCTTAGAAGTGTGTAAAATTTCTGAATTTGCTGATAGACCTCTGCACCCTGTTATACAGGCAGTGAATCTGAGCAGAAAAATCCTTCCACTTCTGACCCAAAAGAGAAGGGAGGAAGATGGGGCAGGCCAGGGAGTCCTCTCACATTGGCAGGGAAGGAGCTGTTGCCCTGGTCCATCTCTAGCATCCCCTCCCCTATGCTAGCTCCTGTTCCCTAATACCTACCTATGGGTGGGAGATGCATTTGAATTTTTCATGTTTTCTAGGGCTTTTGTTGGAGAAAATACCCTGCTTGACGTTTGTCGTCTCTCATTAAACATGGCCCTGTACATGAAACAACCTCTCTTCTTGCCCTCTTCTACAGCATGAACAGGGACCCAAGCATGGTCTTTATAAGGAGCAGAGCTTGAAGATATCTACAGACGTGAAGCTTATTGAGATGTGGGAGTAGCTCTAAAAGGACCTGAATTCAAGTGCTGAGTTTATGGCAATTGGAGGCGTTGCAAACTGGTAAAGAACAGGAAAAAAAAGGAAACCCACAGAAAACCCACGGTTTTTCCTTTTCCCCAGGCTCCCGTGCAGTTCTTCGAAGCGGCCACAGGAGGGTCCCTGCCTGGAGCCCTCTAAAGCCAAAGGGTGGGGAGGCCCCGACATACAGCCGCAGGGAGGCACTCGCAGCTTGCAAACAGCAGCAGCTGCAGCGGCAAAGGGGAGACCCTGAGCTGTTCCTCCTCCTGCGAACATGCAGGCTCCCTCTGCCATGGGCCTGGCTCAGAGAGGGCCTTCTTAAGGGAGAGAAGAGCTCGGTGGCTCGTTTACAAATCCCTGCCTGCTCCCCATCAATGCAAAGCTGGTGCCACTGTAAACAAACGCACCTCAGCACCTGGAGCGGGGTGGTGGTGTCAGAGCTGGCGTGAGTTCTCTATTCCTACCACAGATCCAGACAGCATCCTCTGAGGCAGTAAAGACCTTGCTCCCTCACACCTCACTCTTCAGAGCCTATGGTAGGCAAGAGGCTGAGAAGCCCCAGGTTTTACACTTCCATAGGTTTAATGGCTACAGCACAGCTGGAAATGCTAAAAGGAAAAAAGTGGTAAACAGGAGCCGTAATCCAACGCTGAGAGGCTGATGGATCAGAGCTCATGTTTTATCTTGAAGGCTCCGGGAAGACCTTCTAGCGGTCTTCTAGTATCTGAAGGGGCCTACAGGAAAGCTGGAGAGGGACTTTTTACAAGGGCATGGAGTGGTAGGACGAGGGGTAACGGTTTTAAATTGAAAGAGGGGAGATTTAGATTAGATATTAGGAAGAAATTCCTGACTGTGAGGGTGGTGAGACCCTGGCCCAGGTTGCCCAGAGAAGCTGTGGCTGCTCCCTCCCTGGCAGTGTTCAAGACCAGGCTGGATGGGGCTTTGATAAACCTGGTCTAGTGGAAGGTGTCCCTGCCTGTGGCAGGGGGGTTGGAACTAGATTGTCCTTAAGGTCGCTTCCAACCCAAACCATTCTGTGGTTCTATGATCTCCTGAGCGCCAGCAGACAAGCATTGCTTTGTCACATAGCCTCAATGCGCATTTTACCTATCCAGTGTTTCAGCTGCAGAGCAAACCAGACAAATGTGAAGCAGGATCAGTACAAGGTCGGAGCCTCATGCATGAAGGTAAACAGGTAAATTCTGCAGCCAAAGGTGTGGAGGGGCTAGCTGGAGTTGGTATCTCATTCTGTGCCCATAATCTGATCACCACAGGGCTCTCATTTTCCATCATGACAAAGAAGCATTTGACCTCAAGGAGGAGCTAGCTTGGGCTTGAGGAGGCAACGGCCAAGGGCCGAAGCCAAGCCAAGGGCTGAAGCCATTTCACAATGCTTTAGTGGGAAAAGGATTTTCAATGAGGTTGTCTGAGAGGTGACCTTCACCATGAACCCAGAACAGCTCAAGCACAGCTCCATCTGAGGCAGTGACACAGCTCAGCAGCCCCTTCCAACATCCTTGGAAGCACATCAGACTGAAGAAAAGCTAATGCTGTGGTAGGGTGGCTGTACCACTACCAGGCCTCAGTGAGCCTGTAAGTCCAGCTGGGGCATCCAGCTGTGCCCCACATGCCTTTGAGGGATACAGGAGGGCCTGTGGGAAGATGGGTACACCTGGGGATGTGCTGGAGGACACCACCCGCCTCCTTCCGTTCATGACCGTTAACCACAGCCTAACCCAAATTTTCCATGCTTTGAAGCCTGAGAGCACGTTGGCAATATAGTTTCCATAAGATAAAGAAGCAGAAAACAGGGAGATGAAAAGGGTGGATGACAATTGAGTTTCCATGGCAACTTGTTTCCTTCTTCCCTCTGAAACTGGAGCACAGAAAAAAAGCCCACTGGTTAGAAAGCAAGGGAGGGAGGGAGGGGCGTAAAAACATGGCAGTCATGCCTGAGAGGGGACTTGGATGTCAGAACCTCTGTTTTTGTCACCAGAAGGGAAAAGACTGCAGTATTATAAAGGGTTTTATTGACGGAAAGGATTACAGTAACTGTAATGAGGCAGCAGACCCCTCCATAGGACAGTCTGTGGAGAAAAGTCTTAAGCCCTGCTTCGCCTTCCTCCACCAAGGAAGGAGGTAAGAGTCTGCTGGGGAACAGCACTTCCCAGTGTCAGGCTTTGGCATCAGAGCTCAAGAGCAATTCAAGACCTGGAAAGACAGAAAGGCAACATGAGCAATGTTTCTACAAAGGGAAAGGAAATACCCCACAAGCTCCAATGCTTGCAACAGTAACAACAGGGCATGTCCTCCACTTTCCAGCACCAAACTCTACCTGTCCCAAACTTCCTCCTCTCATCTACTGAGAAACTCCAGACTTGGACACCAGCCATACCATGGCCTCCAAATAGAGCCCAGGAGTTCCAGCTCCCAAAGCCCCTCTTATAATACAGAAATGTCGCTAGGTTTCTGTAAGTCCTAGTTAAACTGCCTTTTAAATGATAAATGCCAAAAAATACAAGCACAAAACCAGAAAGTCATAAATCCTAACCCTGTATCAACCTAGAGGACAACAGCTTAACTGTATTTGGCCAAGATGAAGCCAGGAGCTAGAACTCCTGGATTCACTATCTGTCTAGTTCTCTCCCAACTCTACAAAAGTACTGAAGTACGGATCAGTACCTCACAGTCTCTTCTAGAGCTCAGCCAACAAAATTGACGACGACGAGATGGAGGATGGTGTTGGCAAAGAGGAAATCGGCAAATGCCCGCTCCGGTGAAATGCCTTGGAACTCCCCTTTGTTCTGGGGGTTGATCTGGATCCGGAGGCAAACTGCAGAGCAGAGAAAGAATGAGAGATTAGGGATCACCAAAGGAAGTCATGGTAGGAAGCACAGTCTTCCTGGGGCAGCCCACCCCAGTCTGGATCACTATTCCACCAGGGTGCCACAAGAGAAGGTAACTCTGTCTTTATTGTAAGATGAGCAGGACTCTGGCAGGGGATTTGCACAGGGCTTTTATGCAATCAGCTATCCCATAGCCTTACACTATTAGGGGTGGCCGAGTCCTGAGGGGAATAGGCTTATAACAACATGGGACTTGAATAGAAATGGGGTATTTCTACGGTCTCTATTGAGTGTGTTGGGGAGGTCGCACAGATGATCTTAAAGGCCTTTTCCAATCTGAATGGTTCTATGTTTCTAAGGTGGTTTTGGGGGGGGTTATGGGAGAGGAACACCCTGAAGCAGCCATTGCTAGAGCTTGGGTTTCACCATGGGATGGCTGCTAAAGAAGGACACCAATAAAGGATGGTAAAAGAGAGGGCTCCTTGACTGCCAGGGAGAAGCAAGTACACCCCAGGGCTGATAAGGAGCCAGGTTCTGTGATGCATATGGGCAGGAGCCCTGCAGGTTCACAGCCACTGTGGAGCATCCTGCTGCGGGGTAGGAGCGTGGGGGTTTCTGGGAGCAGAACTGGGTGTTATGGGGGAAGGGGGGTGCTGGAGGTTGCCATGGGGACTCCGTGGCTGCGAGGGTAGGTTTGAGGGCTGCTGTGGGTGACTCTCTCGGGCTTTCGGGGAAGGTCTGCGGCTAGTAAAGGAATGCTGCGGTTACTACAAGAGATCTGGGCATTTCCAGGGCAACTCGATGACGGCCGGGGGCCTCTGGGCGTTGCTGAGGGAGGCTCAGGCTTTGCTGCGGAGAGTGGGCGGTTGCGAAGGGGGCTGCAGGGGAAACCGCGCGGGGCCGGGGCGGGCATGGCGCGGCACTGACCGCCGAGGATGAAGCTGCCGACGGCGGAGATGAAGCCGCTGAGGAAGGAGTTGAAGGGGAAGGTGCCGACGCCGAGGCAGTAGCCGAACTGCAGCGCCCCGGTGAGCAGCACGTAGAGCAGGTAGGCGTCCAGCACCTTGAGGCGGCTCGGCGTGCCGCTGCCGTACTCCGCCAGGAAGCGCCGCACCACCGAGCCCACCGAGCCCGCGGCCGCCGCGCCGGAGCCCGCCGCGCCCGACATGCTGCCGCCGCCCAGGCTGAGGTGGCCGGAAGCAGCGCGAGCAAAGCGCTTCCGGGGCACTGCGGGGCCGCGCAGGCGCACGCCCGACTCGCTGCAGGGTCAGTGAATGCTGCGCAGGCGCAGTTCCTTTGCCCGCGAAAGGGCGGAACTGGGAGGTGCCGCCTGCTGCTGTATGCATGCGCCTGCGGAGGGGGGCGGTGTGTGCGTGTTCTCAGTTAGCGCATGCGCTGAAGGCTTTATTGAGTCCGCGCCCCCGAAGCTTTCCAAGAGCCAATGAGAGCCAAGCGGCGGCTGTTGCTAGGCAGATTAGAGAGCGGCTCCCTGAGGCGGCCGCGTCCCCCGCCGCGGCCCAGCACGGAGCCCCCGGGGGTCGGGAGCCGCAGCGCCGGGTCTCGCTGCCCGCGGGCGGTGCTCGCCCTGCAGCGGCTGGCGGGGTCCCGGTCCCTGCTTTCGGGGCGCGGTGCTGCAGTGCGGTGGGGCCCGTGGAGCGGGTGGCGTGGGGGGGTGTTGAGGGCGGCGCTCGCCCCCTTCTCGGAGCTGGGGAAAGGCAGACGGTTGTTTTCCTTGTTTGTGATTAAAAACTCTCATGACGATGAGCCCGAAATGAGAGCAAAATGACTTTTGCTTCTTTTAGGGTTTTTTTGGGGGGGGAAAAAAGAGACTTCTCAGGAGACCAGAAGCAGAGATTTTCTACCCAAATCTTCATTCTGTTTAAATCATTCCAGCCTTCCCGTCACTCCCAAACCAGGGACGCTCTTGATGTGGACAACTGATACTCCTGAACAGGCTCTGAACTGAAGGTGGGGCATATTCCTATCCCCACTCCTCTTGACAGAAGTGATATTTGTGTGTCACTTGGAATCAGACTGGTTTGGGTTGGAAGGGACCTTAAAGACCATCTAGTTCCAACTCCCCCTGCCACGGGCAGGGTCACCTTCCGCCAGACCAGGTTGCTCCAAGCCCCATCCAACCTGGCCTTGAACACTGCCAGCGAGGGGGCAGCCACAGCTTCTCTGGGCAACCTGTGCCAGTGTCTCGCCACCCTCACAGCAAAGAATTTCTTCCCAATATCTCATCTAAATCTCCCCTCTTTCAATTTAAAACCGTTCCCACTCATCCTGTTACTACTTGCCCTTGTAAAAAGCCCCTCTCCCGCTTTCCTGTAGCCCCTTCAGATACTGGAAGGCTGCTATGAGGTCTCCCCGGAGCCTTCTCTTCTCCAGGCTGAACAGCCCCAAATCTCTCAGCCTGTCTTCATAGCAGAGGGACTCCAGCCCTCTGATCACCTTCGTGGCCTCCTCTGAACTTTCTCCAACAGCTCCATGTCTTTCTTATATTGGGGCACCCAGAGCTGGACGCAGCACTGCAGGGAGGGTCTCACGAGAGTGGAGTAAAGGGGCAGAATCACCTCCCTCAACCTGCTGGCCACACTGCTGGGGATGCAGCCCAGGATATGGTTGGCTTTCTGGGTTGTGAGTGCACATTGCCAGCTCATGTTGAGCTTCTCATCACCCGTCACCCCCAAGTCCTTCTCCTCAGTGCTGCTCTCAATCCATTCTCCTCCCAGCCTGGGCTTGGGATTGCCCTGACCCACGTGCAGGACCTTGCACTTGGCCTTGTTGAACTTCATGCTGTTCGCATGGGCCCACTTCTCAAGCCTGTCAAGGTCCCTCTGTATGGCATCCCTTCCCCCCAGCGCGTCGACCGCACCACACAGCTTGGTGTCATCGGCAAACTTACTGAGGGCGCACTCAATCCAACTGTCCATGTTGCCGACAAAGATGTTAAACAGGACCAGTCCCACTACCAACCCCTGAGGAACACCACTTGTCACTGGTCTCCACTCTCTCCGTGGCATCAGTCCTGTAGCCTGAATCTTTGGAGACCTTATCCCTTCTAACTCAGGTGCTTGCTCCCTGTTGATGCCTTCTGCTTATCTGTCCTTGGGATAGGGATAGAAACACCCCCAAGAAACAACACTTGTGTTTATGTGGTAGGGAATGCACCCATCTGGGGGTTGGACAGGGGAAGTGTGTACACATTCCTTTCTTTGGTTTCAACTTATGCAGACCATTTCCCTTTTGAAATCCGTGTCTGTAATTGGTAGGGCTGAGCTGGGATGTTTACAGGTGCCCCATCCTCTGGTCATGCCTCCAGTGCCTCCTGAAAGAGCCTTGTCCGGTAGAAGAGACCTTCTATATTTCTAAGCTCAGTTTGTGTGGCTAGGAGATGGGGTTAACAGCATGAGTTTGCTAGGACACAGTCTGGGGGGTTACCTGTCTTCCTTCTACAGCTTCTGATATCCTGATGTGTTAAAGTCTCACCAGCCATTGAGGAAATTGGGGCTTGAGCATGCATATTCCCCCAGGGTTTCTCTGCAGTGCCCATAAAGGGACTGGGACCTTTTTCCCTTGGTCAGTTGCCCATTTTTGTGGCATCTCTGGGAATAATCATTTGGCTGCGTCCCCTATGTTGTCTGGCACAGGAGCAAAGGCCTGTGTGGGAATGGGTCCACAGCCATGTCCCTTGCTTCTTCCCCAAAATGCTAGCAAATGCTGCTCTTGTGGAGGTCCTGTGCATATTCACATCTACAGAGAAGCATCAAACCCAGCTTCTCAAACCCAGATAGCTCTGTGACACCATGTCCTGGTGAAGATGGTGGCTGCAGTTCTGGGGCACTCCATCAATTTTGGTGGTGCTCAGGATGGCTGGGACCTGTGGGAACCTACCATGCTAATATGTGAAGAAAGACAGCCAGTCTTGGAAAGTCATCTCCGTTCACAAGTGAATGTCTGCATTTGATGTTCTCTGCACGGCCCTGAAGAAAAATGTTTTGGAGGAGAGATGACAATTGCTACGCCAGAGCTAGGGTGCACATAACATACTGGTGAGTTATGGAACGGAGAGGTGAATTATAAAGTGGTGGACCTCCAAGTTCAAAAGGTGATAATCACTAATGCAAAGTCCAACTGTCAGGAGGTTACTAGTGGAATCCTTTGGGAATCAATACTATCTTTATTAAACAGCCTGGATGATGGGACAGCGCTCACTCTCATCTAGGTTGTGGACAATACCAAGTTGGAAGGAGCAATCGATATACTGGAGGGCAATGCTACTACTGAGACTGCCCTTGACAGGCCAAGAAATGTATCAAAAGAAACACCACCAAGTTCAATGGAGTTCAGAGCAAAGTCCTGGTCCTGACGTGGGATAACCTCATGGAACGGAAGTGTCTTGGGGCTGGTTGGCTGGAAAGCAACTTTGCAGAAAGAGACCTGAAGTTCCTGTGAACAAGTGAACATGAGTCAGTCAAGAAAGCATATTATGGACCATCTTAAAAAGAGCATAGGTAGCAGGTCAAGGAAGGTGATTCTTCCCCCCTGCTCAGCACTTGTGAAACCCTTTCTTCAGTAGTAGGTCTAGTTTGGGACTCCTCAGAACATGGTAGACATTGGCATACCAGAGCAAGTCGAGGAAAAGTGGGTCTGGAGCACAAGACATGATGCTGAGACAACTGGGTTTGTTCTGTCTCAAGAAGAGAAGACTCAGGTGGCATCTTAGGTGACATGCAGCTACCTTTTAGTGGGGTATATAAAAGGCAGAGCTAGATTCTTCCTGCAGGTGCACAGAGAGGATGAGAACCAATGGACACAACACGAGAAATTTCAGTTAGACATTCAGAAAAGATTTTTCACAATGTAGTTAAACACTGGAACAGGGACCCTGAAAAATTCTTGAATACCTTGTAGATTTTCAGAACTGCACTGGACAAGGCCTTGAGCAACTGCTCCAGTTTGGGCCTGATTTGAGTGGGAATTGAACCAGAGGTCTCCAGAGGTCTCTTCTGAACTATATTACTCCGTGATTTATGATCATCTAATGATTCTATAAATGATTATTTTAAAAACACCCTACAAGGACCCTGTAGCCAGATATTCCCATTTTCTACACTTCTAGCACCCTTGCAACTCCCACAGAGATTCTCTGCCCATTTTTCTGCAGCACCAATGCCTTTTGCTCCCCTTAAGCATCTCGTTGGTCTTTGCCTCTGTCCTGCATTGTTCTTCTCTGTCTAGAACCAACTTGAGATTTAGTATCTAATATACTTTTAATTCCTCGTGACTAAGACTGAAAAAAAACCCCTCAGACTACGCAACTGATTCTATCATTTGCAAGGCCTTTGAGAAGAAAGCAATGGCCATTACACCACCTAAAAACCTGTAATGAATGCTCAAGGATTATTTGTTGCATGAGATTTCTTTTTGGACTGACAAGTGAAAGTTCTTAGGCTTTTGCTAACCCAATGCTATCCAAAATCCATCTCTTCTGCTGCAACCATGCTAACTTGAAAACATCTGAAGCTTTTTACTTGTGCTGATCCTTTCCCCAATGTAGAAGTAAAATAGCTAACACCTCATAAGCAAAGGTTTGCAGACTTCTGTAGTTAGGAGGTATCTGCAGCATGACCTGATAGCCTCACTGAGTCAGCACGACCCGACTGTTGGAGGACTGAATTGTTTGTGTCTAGACACTCCCTATCTGAAGTAATCCATGCTCTGGGGTGTTTTACCATGTCCTGCTTGTCTGACACAGATTGGTTAAGGATGAATCTTATAACACAAAGGTGTATAAACTCTGTAACTGCCCCATTTGGGCAGAGTTCACATCAGCAGTCTGTCACTGCTGCTCTCTGCTCTCCCCAATGGTTGTAGCAATAACCTGCTTCTGCCCTGACCTGATTGCATCCTGGTTATTCTGTGACACCAAGCACAGTGGAAGTTGCAGATCTTGTAGAGACACTGTTCGGTGTTGCGCTAAACTCTGGGGGAAATCTGGATCGTAGAGGCAGCACGTGAAAGTGCCACGGTTTACAGTCAAATGTGTAATTGCTCCTGTCTCTCTGCTGTAAGGTAGGATCACCTGTAGGGTCATTCTATTTTATTTTCTTAAGTGCATTTTCTCATGGAGTTACGCTAGCCTTAGACCTCTCTGTCCTCCTGCTAATATCAATGTGTTTCCTTTACTGGATTTTTGTCACTGTAACTTTTCTTGTCCTCCATGCTGGGAGTGTGAGGAAATACATACAACTCATAAAGGTCTCCCTTTGCAGGCAACAACGACACTTACCTGTGCTGGTAGTCTGTCTTCTTTTAGAATTCTTCTGTGGGGTGGCAGTCACCTCATCGTGGGTGTAGTTGAGTGTATGTCACATGAGTATCACCCCGTTGCCTTGATCACAAGTTGAGTAGCTGAGCGTAACGAGGCATGGTCAGCAGGACAATGTGAATAAGAACTGTGTGTGATGAGCCTTCACAGAGGCCACCAATGAACAAGTGACAGAACAGTACTTAAAACTGCTAGAAAGGAATACCATGCTATTTCTGGGGACTGACTGGACTGACAACTTGTGCTGACATTTGTTCATACAACCTCCAGTAACAGAGATATGAGGGGAACCCTGGTATGCAGACATGGTAGACACAGAGGACGTGAGGCGGAAAGGTTACGTGTTGGTGCCAAGCTGTTACTAGCCCCCAAAAAGCAAGAGGTAAGAGCATTTGTCACAACGGCATGGCCCTTCCAAAGTTCACCAAAGTTTAGCCAGCCCTTCAGGGTAGGTGCTAATTTGTTGTTGCTTGTCAGTTGTGAGACTGCATCTGGAGAACTGTGTACAGTATAGGTGTCCTTGCCCCAGTAAAAAAACCCAAAGATGTTACCAAAATGGTGTGTCCAATGGAGGATGAGCAAGCTGATCAGAGGACTGGGGCACATGACACATGAACAGAAGCAGAGGGAGAAGACAAAGTTTAGAGGAGGGATCTAGCTGTACTGTCTGCTCTCTGAAGGATTTATAGAGAAGTCAGAGCCACACCTCTCAGAAGTGCTAAGTAGGCGTGGGTCATGGCTTAAACAAGTAAATCTCCACTGGACACAGGGAAATAACTCTTCACAATGAAAATGGTGAAGCATGAGGCGGTGCCCAGGGAAGCTGCAGAAACCCCATGCTTGGAGATATCCAGACTTACCTAGAGAAGGTCATGAGCAACCTTGTCCAGCTGTGAAGTTAGCCTTGCTTTTAGCAAGGGATTGGGCCTCCAGAGGTCCTTTCCAATCTCATTTTCTCTATGGTTTGATTATATTCCCGCTGTTCTTGAAACTTTCACAAATATTTTCCCGGAAGGTGTTTGGCAGATTTCAATACCTAATTGGTCCCTGAGGTTTGACTCAGTGAGGAAGTACAAGAGTGTAATATGCGCCCACTACTATAAAAAGGAGCCGAAAAGAGAGGAAATTTATTTGACAAAAATCAAATGTCAAACTAAATGAAGGTGAAACATCAGACTGAGATTCCTTTTTGAAGCACCCTGGATTGTTGTGGATATACTGCAAACTATTTGGACCATTTCTTAGAGTTTGGATGTGATTTTTCAGAGACTAGGAAAGATTAAAGGGACAATGGCTTGGATAACTGAAGTTTTAGTCTTCAAACTAAAGTAAAAACTTTTAGTTGTTATTGAGGGAGTTTCTTGTTTTAAGGGGCCACTCTCAGCTTCCAGATAATATCTATCCATCTGTGGCATTAAAAAGTATGTTCTATATTTTATATGTTTTGTGAGAAGGGGGTTGTTTTGTTTTGGTGTTTTTTGAGAAACAATCGTGAGATAATGCTAATAAAACCCTGTGTTTTGCTGGAAAAAGGGCACAAAAGGGGAAAGATTTGATGCGAATAATGTGATAAGAAGGGTTGTAGCATCCTAGTTCGTATCTACCCTTTTGTTGAGCATTATGGAAGGAGCATTTGAGAGGGAAAATTGTGTGGTATGTTTGGTATGGGCTATGAGCTATCTAAGATGTGCTTGCTTTCCCTGGAAACTCATTGTGTTAGTGTTTATTTCAATCATTCAGAAATACTTGAAATGAGACTTAAATGAGTCTAAAACCAGATTCAACTATCCAGACACAACAGATAAAACCTGGAAGATCTGAGTGCAAAATGAGCTGTATGCCTCTTTTTAGGGCAAGGAGGGCTGGTGTCCGGGAGAAAAAGGAGGTAGAATGCAGTTGAAACCCCATAGATGGGACTTTGCAAGCCTGTGATTGAAGTGCATCAGCCAGGGTTTTCAGGTTCCACTTCACTTCCACAAGGTAATGGCAACCACAATGGTGACTATTGTAGTACTATAGTACAGTAGTGCAATAGACACAGTGCAGTGGACAATGTATGTGTCTGAGTTTGGGGTAGGATATAGGGTGAAGGGATACTTGGGGACTTCTGAAGAAGGAAAAATGACCGTCAGCATCAGAGTTGATCCACTGGAGCTGTAGAGCTGAGGGTAAATGAAAAGTAAACAGAAAATTTCCCCATACTTTTCCCCCTTCCCCCTCTTATACTCTTGCTTAGTGTAGCATCCACCCGTTTCTTCTCTCAGTGGTAACCAGCCATCCTTCTCTTTGTAGCTTTGCTATCTTTCTGTCTGGCCTTCTGTAAAGTCTCTCCTTCTGTCTTTTTCTTTTTATCTCCTTTTAACTGCAGTGTTTCTCTTTCGCAATGCTGTATCCATCAACTAGTCTAATCTGCTTCAGTGTCAGTCTACAGTGTGATTGCATTCCTCTGCAGCACTGCTTTTGAATTCATTTCAACTAGTAGGTCTTTAGGCACTTAGTGAACGTACTCACTGTGTGTATTTGGCTTTTTTTCTATATATGGTGGAGGGTGAATGTTGTCAGACCATTCAGAGATCAGAGATTCATTTGTCCTAGGGTCTGTAACAGTTTCTGCATGTGCACCTCTCTCAACTATACTACGAGGGAACTGCATGAATCATTTTAACTGGGGTGAGGACTCAATGTTACAAATGGAGCTTGGGACTCCATTTCTGTGCACAAGATTGTTAATATGTGGTTACTCTGGCTGCTCCAGTCTTTTATAAGGGGTTCATTACTGGTACTGGCTTTTAATATTAGCAAAGCTGAACTGACTTGCGCTTTGTTGTTTTCCACTAGTTCTCAAAATGGGCCTTTTTTTCTTTTTTTGCTAGCAATGAAGCCTCAATGAACCACACAACAGTAGTGGAGTTTGTCCTCTTGGGGCTAACCAACAGCCCCAATTTGGAGACCGTGCTCTTTCTGTTCCTTGTGATTGCCTACTTCTTGATCCTGCTTGGAAACATTACTGTCATCAGCATCACTCTTGTGAATAATTTCCTTCAGACCCCAATGTACTACTTGCTCAGAAATTTTGCCCTTTTGGAAATCACTTTCACCTCCACATTCATTCCCAGCACCCTCTACAGCCTTCTGACAGAGAAGAAGATTATTTCCCTGCCTGGTTGTTTCCTTCAGATGCTGCTTTTCTTTTACTTGGGTACCTGCACATTTTTCCATGTGGCGACAATGTCCTTTGATCGGTATGTTGCCATTTGCCACCCTTTGCATTACTCAACAATTATGAACAACAGATTTTGCCTCCAGCTGGTCCTGGCTTGCTGGGCAGTGAGTTTTCTCTTGATGTTTCCTCCTACCATTATGATTGCCCAGTTGCCATTCTGTGGTCCCAATGTCATGAACCACTTTTACTGTGATGCTTCCTTGTTGTTGCAACTGTCCTGCACAGACACAGGGTTCATCGAAGGACTGCTGCTTATCGTATCAATTATCATCATACCTGGTACCTTAATAGTAACTGCTGTTTCTTATGGCTGCATTATTATCACCATCTTGCATATACCGTCTTCCACCGGTAGGAAGAAGGCATTTTCCACTTGCTCAGCTCACCTCATGGTGGTAACGATATTTTACAGCACATCTATTTACAGGTATATCCGCCCAGCACAGCGAGGTGGGCAGGACTCTGACAAAGTTCTTTCTTTCTTCTTCTCTGTGGTGACTCAGATGCTTAACCCGTACATCTACTCACTCAGGAACAATCAAGTCAGACAAGCCTTGAAGGAGAGCATCTTGAAGGCATTTTCTAGCTCCCTAAGGCAGTTGTGAATGCTGGAGTAGCCCATCCAAGTGACTGAATTGTGGCCCAGATACAACGTCAGCATTGCGTAGCTGTGAATTAAAGATGCTGATTTCAAAAGGTTTGTGCTTTCTACATGTTATGTAGTTTTTTCCTCTGTTAGCAACCAGAATATGCCAACGCAGAAAGGATCTTCTAGTCTTCAAGTACCTAGATGCAGCTTTGCCTCCTTGCTGTGATGGGTGAGCCTTGGCTAACAACTAATTTCCCACCCAGCTGCTCACTCACGCACACCATAGTGGGACAGAGCAGAGTCAGAAAACAGGAAAAACAGAAACAAGAAATCCTGTGGGTTGAGATAAACACAGAGAGATGGTTTACGAATTGCTGCTGGGAGTGAAACAGATTGGATTTGAGGAAAATTAATTTGATTTATTGCCTATTAAAATTTTAGTTTGTAAAAACCAAAGACAAATACTAAACCAACACCTTTATTCCCCGCTTTACCATGCTCAATTTTATTCATTCATTCCAGACTCCTCTACCACTGCCCCAAGCAGCGCAGGGGGAGTGAGGGGGGTTATGGTCAATAGACAGTGGTTTCACTCTGCTGCTCCTTTCCTCTCACACTTTTACTTCGCTCCAGTGTGGGTTCTCCACAGGCTGCAGTGGATATCTGCTCAGCCATGGAGCATTTCCTCCTCCTTCTCTAACCTTGCTATTTCCTCTGTTGTTTCTCACTCTATTTATTCCCTCCTCCTTTCTCTAGCTGGCATTTTCTGCCCTTTCCTGAAGATGTTTTCCCAGAGGTACCACCAGCTTTTCTCCAGGGCTTAGCTTTGGCCTGTGGTGGGTCCATTTTGGAGCCATCTAGAAGTGGCTGTGTCCAGCATGGAGCAACCCCTTGTCTCTTCTCACAGAGGTTACTCCTGCAGGCCCCTTGTTACCAAAACCTTGCCATGTACACCTGTGGTAGGTTAACCTTGTCTGGCTGCCAGATGCCCACCACTGCCCCTCCTGAACAGCACAGGAGGAGCAAATAAGATAGATGAAAGAGCTCATGGACTGAGATAAAGACAGGGAGATCACTTACCAATTAGCATCACGGGCAAAGCAGACTCGACTTGTGGACGATTAAGTTAGTTTATTGCCAATTAAAAATGGAGTAGGATAGTAAGAAACAAACAAAAAACTAAAACACCTTCCCCCTACACCCCTTCTTCTCAGGCTCATCTTCACTCCTTCATTCCCATTACTTTCACTCCTCCCTGCTGAGCAGGGGATGGGGAATGGAGGTTGTGGTCAGTTCATAACACACTGTCTCTGCTGCTCCTTCCTCTTCATGCTATTCCCCTGCTCCAGCGTGGGGTCCATCCCACAGAATACAGTCCTTCACAAACTGCTCCAGCGTGGGGTCCATCCTACAGAATACAGTCCTTCACAAACTGCTCCAGCGTGGGTGCTCTCCCTGGGCTACAGTCCTTCAGGAATAGACTGCTCCAGTGTGGGTCACCTGTGGGCCACAGTTCCTGCCAGAAAACCTGCTCCTGCCTGGGCTTCTCTCCACAGGCTGCAGCTTCCTTCAAGGCATCTCTGCCTGCTGTGGTGTGGATAACTCCTCTGATGTAGTCCTCCATGGGCTGCAGGGGACAACCTGCTTCACCATGGTCTTCTCCATGGGCTGCAGAGTAATCTCTGCTCTGGTGCCTGGAGCACCTCCTCCCCTTCCTTCTTCACTGGCCTTTCTGTCTGCAGGGTTGTTTCTTTCATACTTTTCTCCTTTCTCTCACTGCTGCTGTGCAGCATTTCTGCCATTTCTTAAATATGTTACCATAGAGATGCCACCAGCATCGCTGATAGGTTCTGCTTTGGCCAGTGACAGGTCTGTTTTTGAGCCATCTGGAACCATCTGTGTCCCACATGGAGGGGGAGCCCCTGGTCTCTTATCATAGAGGCCACCTCTTCAGCCCTCAGCTACAAAAACCAAGCCCAGTACAACACCCAATACATCCCCTTTGAGAAAATTATGCAATAGCTTTGGAAACAAACTGGAGCAGCTCAAGAGTTTATAGTCCCAAGCTGTTTGCTTCTGACCTCCACTTTGAGCTTACTGTTTCCTGAACAGTCATTCAGGTCGATCATCTGATCGCGCCATAAGCTACTGTATTGGGTTTGCATGGCAAGGTTTTGGTAGTGGGAGGGCTACAAGGGTGGCTTCTGTGAGAAGATGCCAGAAGCTTCCCCCATGTCTGACAGAACCAATGCCAACTGGCTCCAAGACGGACCCGCCGCTGGCCAAAGCTGAGCCAATCAATAAGTGATGGTGGTGGCGCCTCTGTGATAACATAACGTGTTTAAGAAGGGGAAAAAACTGCTGCACAACAGCAGCTAGAGAAAGGAGTGAGAATATGAGAGAGAAACAAATCTGCAGACACCAAGGTCAGTGAAGAAGGAGGAGGAGCAGGTACTCCAGGCACCAGAACAGAGATTCCCCTGCAGCCTGTGGTGAAGACCATGGTGATGCAGGCTGTCCCCCTGTAGCCCGTGGAGGTTAATGGTGGAGCAGATATACATCTGCAGCCTGTGGAGGACCCCACACTGGAGCAGGTGGATGCACCCGAAGGAGGCTGTGACCCCATGGAGAGTTCACGCTGGAGCAGGCTCCTGGCAGGAGCTGTGACCCCATGGAGAGAGGAGCCCACGCTGGAGCAGGTGTGCTGGCAAGACTTGTGACGCTGTGGGGGATCCACACGGGCCCAGTCCATTCCTGAAGGACTGCACCCTGTGGAAGGGACCCATGCTGGGGTAATTTGCGAAGAACTGCAGACCAAGGGACGGGCTCACGTTGGAGAAGTTCATGGAGGACTGTCTCCCATGGGAGGGACCCCATGCTGGAGCAGGGGAAGAGCATGAGGAGGAAGGAGTGTCAGAGACAACGTGTTAAGAACTGACTGCAACCCCCATTTCTCATCCATCTGCGCTGCTTGGAGGGAGGAGGTAGAGAATTTGGGAGTGAAGTGGAGCCCAGGAAGAAGGGAGGCGTGGGTAGAAGATGTTTTAAGATTTGTTTTTATTTCTCATTAATCCTACTCTGATTTGATTGGTAATAAATTAAATTAATTTCCCCAAGTCGAGTCTGTTTTGCCTGTGACGGTAATTGGTGAGTGATCTCTCCCTGTTCTTATTTCGACTCATGAGCCTTTCGTTCTATTTTCTCTCTTCTGTCCAGCTGAGGAGGGGGAGTGATAGAGCGGCTCGGTGGGCACCTGGCGTCCAGCCAAGGTCAACCCACTGTCCTAGTTTGGGCTAGGACAGAATCAATTTTCCTTTCAGTGATTTTTCCTTTCAGTTAAGTTTCTTCTGAGTAACTGCACTTTCTGAAGCTAACTACGTTTTGCAGACAGTGTCCACTTCTAGGACTGATAACGCTCAAAGTTTATAGCTATTACTAAGGTAACGGTAGGAATGTTATGCAGAAAGGCTCTTGCTTAGACTTATTCCTAGAGAAACCAAGGTCACTGCTAAATTCCTCACTATCTACAAGAGAAAAGCTGTAGAAGAGTCGCAGCTCCAGGGAGGAGCAGACAGGACAGGTGACCCAAAACTGACCAATGAGGTATTCCATCCCATACACGTCATTCTCAGTTTAAAGCGGGGGGATCACGAGGGTCGCTCTCTCTTCTTCTATGGCCACTGTCTGAAGAGGACTCTGCCCGTTTTTCTCCTGCCCTGGATCCCAATCTGTGTATCCCTGAATCTGGTTCCCATCTGTTGTTGGCTCCAGTCTGGGACTTACTGGAGCCAGCCCTGCAGCACCAGTGGTGACGTGATTGTTCTTGAGGGAGCTCGATCTTGGTTTTGTATATATTTGTATATATTTAATTATTTCTATTATTATTATTATTATACTCTTTTTCATTGTTATTGTTTATTAAAACTGTTTTAAGTTTCCAACCTATAAGTCTCTCTCCCTTTTCTCTTTTTCTTCCCCTTCTGGGTGAAGGAAAGTGTTGCTAGAGAGCATCTGCAATCAATCAGTTTAATAGCCAGCCCAGCTTTAAACCGTGACACCCACCACAGCCACATCTGCACAAAGTCTGTATGAGCTCTCTGCGACAGGCTGAGTTTAAAAAGGCCAACTTTGACTCAGAAGAAAGTGGCAACCTTTCGTTGCCACGCAAATCTTCAGTGTGGCTCTGTTACGAATCACTCTTTACAGCACCCATTTCTAAGGCTTTTCCTGTGTTTGTCTGTTCCAAGAGCTCTTTGAGGAAACTTGCAAGTTCATGAACTGTTGAGATCCTGATATTTTTAGAAAAAGAGCATGACCTCAAACATTAAAAGATCAAATAAACAATGTGATCAAAACTACTATATTAAGCTTGCTCCAGTTTGTCCCCTGGCAAGAGTGCCTGCAAAGGAAGTGCCCTCTCTCTTTTGTTAATGACCAATTTAATTACTTGTTCCTTGTCTAGGATCTAATGAAGGAACTGTATGTGACCAGTTTGGTTCATTGGATTCCTCTTAACAGATTTTTTTTCCAACTACCAACAACTACAGGCAACCAGCCCTATATGTTTCCCACAAATTGCCTGATGACATGTTTTTTCCCCAAGCAGGGTTGGTTAATAGATTAAGAAAAGAAACTGGATTGTAGACAAGAGCTTTGTTTTGGAGTAACACAGAAAACAAGGAACAGCACTTGAGCCATGCAAGTGTGAGGTCCGATATCTGCTGCTAACCCACCACTGGGAAGGAGTTTGGGAATGATCACAGCAGAGTGTAATCACTGTGCTGTAACATATATATGAGTTGGCACAGTCTGTGGTTTGTATGGTTTTTTAATGTTTTTGTGTTTTTCTGCCTGTCTGGTTCTTTAAATACAGTTGTGTTAGAAGAGAGATTTGTGTTTGCCCCAACAAGAGACCAGTCCCTTTGCACTGGTAACATAGAATCACAGAATCATAGAATGGTTTGGGTTGGAAGGGACCTTAAAGATTATCTAGTTCCAACCCCCCTGCCACAGGCAGGGACACCTTCCACTAGACCAGGTTGTTCAAAGCCTCGTCCAATCTGGCCTTAAACACTGCCAGGGAAGAGGCATCCACAACTTCCCTGGGCAACCTGTTCCAGTGTCTCACCACCCTCACAGTCAAGAGTTTCTTCCTAATATCTAATCTAAATCTACCCTCTTTCAGTTTAAAACCATTACCCCTCATCCTGTCACTACGTGCCCTTGTAAAAAGTCCCTCTCCATTTTTCCTGTAGCCCCTTCAGGTACTGGAATGCTGCTAGAAGGTCTCCCCAGAACCTTCTCTTCTCCAGGCTGAACAGCTCCAACTCTCTCAGCCTCTCTCCGTAGCAGAGGTGCTCCAGCCCTCTGAGCATCTTCGTGGCCTCCTCTGGACTCGCTCCAACAGCTCTGTGTCCTTCTTATGTTGGGGGCCCCAGAGCTGAACGCAGCACTGCAGGTGGGGTCTCACAAGAGCAGAGCAGAGGGGCAGAATCACCTCCCTCGACCTGCTGACCACACTTCTTTTGATGCAGCCCAGGATACGGTTGGCTTTCTGCGCTGCAAGCACACGCTGCTGGCTCATATTGAGCTTCTCATCACCCATCACCCCCAAGTCCTTCTCCTCAGTGCTGCTCTTAATCCATTCTCCGCCCGCCTGTATTTGTGCTTGGGATTGCCCCGACCCACGTGCAGGACCTTGCACTTGGCCTTGTTGAACTTCATGCGGTTCACACAGGCCCAGCTCTCAAGCCTGTCAAGGTCCTTCTGGATGGCATCCCTTCCCTCCAGCATGTCGACATCACCACCCAGCTCGGTGTTGTCCCCAAACTTACTGAGGGCGCACTCAATCCCACTGTCCATGTCGCTGACAAAGATGTTAAACAGGACTGGTCCCAATACTGACCCCTGAGGAACGCCACTCGTCACTGGTGTCCGCTTGGACATCTAGCCGTTGACTGTAACTCTTTGAGTGCGACCATCCAGCCAATTCCTTATCCACCGAGTGGTCCATCCGTCAAATCCACGTCTCTCCAATTTAGAGACAAGGATGTCATGTGGGACAGTGTCAAATGCTTTGGGTGAAGAGGCAGCTATCACAGGATATGGAGATCACAGTGAGCTGAGAGGTGCAGGTGCAGAAGGCATTTTGCCTTTCCTGAAGCCGAATATGATACGGTAATGATGATGTTAATATAAGACACAAAAGTGATGGTGAGTGTATCCAGGATGAAAAACCACTTCTGTCAAGAAACTCAGGTAGTTCAGGAGCTCTGTGTCTCTGCAAGGAAGTCTGAGTAATAGTGAGTTATCATCATTGGTTAATGGCTAGAAAAAGTTAATGGCATCTGGGATGCAGAAGGACATCTGGAAAAGTACAGTCGCTGGGCCAAAAATAAGGAGGAAGTGCCCTGGCCAAGATAAAATAAGCAGAGCGCATTCTTCCATGTTTGTTGTGCTTACATAGTGTAGTGACCTACAGAGCATCACATATCTTTTTCTCAAGAAATAGGTATTATTTTGGATAGGCAACATTGGTTCCTTTTAAATTCCCTCAAGCAATATGGGTCTGCTTTCCACTCAGCTCTCCACGTGTAAGATAATTTAGCTCTCGGTGAGCAATTCAATCAGTTATTCGTGTTGATTTCTTTCCAGTCCTCTCCTTATTGCAGCAATATTTGAGGTGCCCTCCTTAGTGGTCACTGGGCAAAAGTAAAATATTAACCCCTGTATTTCTTATTTTGTATATTATTTGTCATAAAATTTGTATCAGAGAAGGAACATAATCAATTTAGAGGTACTCAGTAAAGCTGGCATTTTATTTTTATGTATGCCTTTTTAATTTGGACCTACAAGATCACAGAATCACAGAATGGTAAGGGTTGGAAGGGACCTCTGGAGATCATTGCAGGTTCTCCTAGAGCATGTTGCACAGTGTCACATCCAGGCGGGTTTTGAATATCTCCAGAGAAGGAGACTCCCCACCCTCCCTGGGCAGCCTGTGCCAGGGCTCTGGCACCCTCAAAGTAAAGAATTTTTTTCTCATATTCAGATGGAACTTCCCGTGTTTCAGTTTGTGCCTGTTGCCCCTTGTCCTGTCACTGGGTACCACTGAGAAGAGTCTGTCTCCATCCTCTTGACACCCGCCCCTAAGGTATTTGTAAGCATTGATAAGATCCCCCCTTAGTCTTCTCCAAGCTAAACAGACCCAGCTCCCTCAGCCTTTCCTCATAAGAGAGATGCTCCAGTCCTCTAATCATCTTTGTAACTGATGATGAAGATGCAGAGTTTTAACTGAAACCAAATCTTCTCTTAATTCTGCAAGTTATGATGACTCACATATATTGAGCGAATAGAGCCATTCCTTGTGTCTTTATGACTTGGCTTGTTTCTGTCTTCTTTGAATACTTATTTACATGTAGTTATTTATCTTTTTTCTTGTCCTTTATCTCTCCTGCTTCTCTCCATTTCTTGAAAGACTCATCTGCTCTCCTGGAGTTTTAAACAGATATGGCCAGCCTTTCTATAACCCAGAATAATTAACTGTCACATGCCTTGAGAACAGTTTATAGACATAGCGAAATGCCTGATTTCTAAACTGCTGATCTGTGTAGCCAGCTAGCCCCTGGTGAGGATGTCTCTTCATCCCAGCAATGGTGTATCACATATGAAAATCAACTTTGTTGCCTGCTCTTTTTGGCACGTGAAAAGGGGAGCAAGGGGTATTGCTACTACAAGTCTCAGCATGGGGATAAGGTGGTGTTGGGTCACTGCTTGCGTATTTCTGTCCGCCCCTCTCTTCTCGGATTGCATTTGAAAATTATTTTCAGTTCTGTGGTACTTTTATACCATTTTAAACATCATCTAGCACTTCATGAGCAAATACTCAGTCTTTTGTGTCTATTGACTTTTAAAAGAATGTACCATTGTTTATCCATGGACATTGAAAGCAACTGGTATAAGGAGCTTCTCACTGAAAGATGAGTTACTGAAGACTGGGTTAGGAATTGTGTGTGTTAATAACCCTAAACTTTACCACTTAATTGTTTCCAGGTAAAAGAAGTCTTCTAGGACTCCTACATGATATATTTTTAGTAGCAGAATCACTATACTACTAAACAGTTCCATTTTAATTGAGCAGATCTAATATTTTACTGTGTCTTTGACATGTACAAAGTATCCTGCGTGGAACATGCACAATATCCAAGTTTAAACATTTTTTTATTCACTGGAAGGAATTTCCTATAAGAATGGAACATGAGGAGAAAAATTGTGCACACAGGAACACTGCTTCTTGCAAACTTCCGTACAGAGCCTGTCTGACATGAGCTGCAGTTTACGTAGAAAGTCAGGAATGTGGAGATGTTGAGAATGCCCTTATTATCCACTCAATTTACAGTTCACTCTGAAAGCCTACTTAGAATGTGGGAGGCAGTGTCCCTCAGAGCATCCCTGACCTGCTGGTTCCTCAAAGTGTAGATGAAAGGATTAAGCAAGTGAGTGAAAACAGCTGTCTGCAGGGTGACTGCCTTCTTGAGGCTGAAGGAAAACTCCTTGTTTGGCACTATGTACATGAAGATGGCACTGCCATAGAATATGGAAGCGACAGTGATGTGGGAGGCACAAGTGGAGAAGGCCTTTTTCCAGACTGAGGATGAGGGGATATGGAGAATAGTGATGATGATCGACAGATATGAGAGAATGGTAAATAGCAGAGAGCATAGGAGCACCACAGTGGACTGTGTAAACTTCACCAGCTCTAGGACATGGGTATCTGCACAAGAGAGCTTGATCAATGGCTCAATGTCACAAAAGAAGTGATCAATAACATTTGGCCCACAGAAGGGGAGCCAGGAGACAATGATCACGGGAGAGAGGACAGAGAAGAAGCCCCCAGCCCAAGAAACCAACGCTAGTTGTAAGGACATCTGGGTGTTCATGATGGCAGAGTATCTGAGTGGGATGCAGATGGCCACATAACGATCAAGTGACATGACAGCCAAGAGAATGACTTCAGTAGTCCCAAAAAAGAAGTAGAAATAGCATTGTGAGATGCATCCAGGCACAGAGACAGTCTTTTCCAAAGAGATAAAGTCTTTCATCATTTTTGGAACAATGGCTGTTGCTGCCATGATATCCAGGAAAGAGAGATTGCAAAGGAAGAAATACATGGGGCTGTGGAGTCGACGATCAGCCAGTGTGACTGAGATGATGGTCACATTCCCAGAGACTGTCAGTACATAGATAATGAGAAATACGATGAAGAAGAGGACATCCATTTCCCAGACCACGGGAAAACCCAGAAGTATGAATTCAGTTACCACAGAGCTGTGGTTAAACATCAGCTTGGCAGGCATCTGTGACTTCAGCTTGGCAAGAGGGTCTTAATAATGAAACAGTAAAATGTACTTCAATGCAAATGTTTTCTCAGTCGTGGTAGGTATCATTAACTGAACTCTGGGAGGGGGGTACTTCTAACACAGAATATCTCTTTCCTTCTAAATATAGATTTTATTGACAGGATTATTTCCACTGTCTCATTAACATGGGGTAGAAGCTTGTACCTGGAATCTAAAAACTGTCATAACTTAGTTTGGAAGGAACTTTTGGAGGTCTTGTCCTGCTCTTTGCTCCGGTTAGGGCTAACTGCAAAATTAGGTCATATTACTTAGGGTCTTGCCTACTAAATTTGTGACCATGTCAAAAGATGGATATCCCACAACCTCTGTGAGTATCTGATCCAGTCTTAACAATGCTCAAAGGAATTTCTTTTTCTCCTATCTAGTTAGAATTTCCCATGCTGCAATTTTATCAGATTGAGGAAAGTGTGACTCTATCTTCTCTATAACCTCCCTTAAAGAGTTGAGAACTTATGCTAGATACCAGGAACTGACCCTCCTTCCCCCTCCCCCTTTTGCCTTCTCTTTTCTAGTCAAAATAGATTCAGTTCTCACTGTCTCTCTCCTCATATACTCAGTTTTCTAGCACCCTAACTCTCTGATGGTCTCTTCTGATGTTCCTTCAATTTCCTCCACATTAATCTTGTACTGGGCAGCGGTGAGGGTGAGTCAAACATTGTTTTCCCGTTTCTGGCCCCATTACTTCCAATTAGAGGGGAACAACAATTTCCACTTACCCGCTAGATGCTCTCTTGCTAATGCAGCCTGGTGGGTGGCCAGCCTTCATCAATGCAAGGGCACAGTGCTGACTCTTGACCACTAGAACTCCCACATCATTTTCTGGACAGCTGTTCCTTAGTCAGCCAGTCTACTGTCACTCATCCATTTTTTCAGTACCTAAAATACCCAAATTCAGTTTTCATACACAAATCTCCCCCAAAATTCTTTACCATCTCTATTGCTATATATGCAGTGCCCGACAAATGCTGCTTGAAGGTACACTGGAGCAGGCAAGTAAAATACCAAGAAAGAACAGAGTTCCAGGAGTGCAAATAATAGAGGTTTAGAGTCTTTATGGTAGCCTTAATGGTTATCACCTGAAATAAGAAATTATCATTGTGCTGCCACTGTCTTTCCTGTAACTGTTTAGGTAGACTGATGTTTGTAATAATAAGTGTACATGATGACAGAGGAACAACTGCCAGAATCAACTGTACGTGAAAAATGTACAGTTTTGAGAAACAACTCTATGTGTTGATACAGAGAAACATCACATAAGAAGACATTCTTCACATCTAATGTAGTTTCCTATGCCTCTCTTTATGGTAAATGCAGACTACACAAATTGTGAACCTACAAATTAGTGTCCTAGAAGTGGTTTATATAATGTATTTTTGTTGACCAGGCAGAGATGAATTACACCTTGGTCTCTACTGCCTATATCTGAATATTTTAAGGAGATTTGGGAGTGATGAATGTATGTTAGGTACCTCCATGTAGTCAGAGGACTCCAACCTGTAAGCTTCTACTTTTGAGAAGATAGATGAAATGAGAGAAGCCAAGAAGGAAAAAAATTACCCGAAAGAAAAAAGTTCCATAATCAAAGCTTGTACATACCTTTGGAGCAATTTCTTCTAGCCTGTTTTGCAGAGAGAACAGAACCCAGCTGGATGGATATCTCATTTCATTTAGGATGGTGGCTGCTATTATGGCTGTCCACCCAATCTAGTGGCTTTGAAATAACAACACTGGAATTATGGATATATCTAAAAATTTCCCTGTGATCTAGAACAGAGGAATCAAAGCAAAGACTTACTAGGCGGGTGAATGAATCATGGAATAAAAGTATACTATGGAGGAAGGAAAGAGGTGGAGTCTCTCTTTAAGCATCATTAATGCATTTATTAAGAAAAATAGGTAGTGACTTTACTTTTATTCCTTGGAACAAAAGGAGGAGGAGCTGGACAGAATAATTTAACCCTTTCAGCTATCAATACCCAGTAGACCCACCTATGAATGTGCTGGAGAAAGCATCCCATATGACCATGGTAAAACAAAAAGAACAGAATTTTTCTTGTGCTCCCCAGTTGAACACATTAAAATTGAAATAGTGGATTGAACAGGCCATCTCATGGCATTGAGGATCAGTAAAATACAGAAGTAAGGAGGGGTCTGGAATGCTGTCAACATCTAAATTAAATGAAAATTTCTGTAGGATTTCTATTAACTGTGTTATGCTTCATTAGACCTTACCCTTTCAGTTTGCATATATACCATGCATTGTAGATTTATGTGGTTTATACTCAACATAAGCGGCAGACATATCTTAGCATTGTGAACTTCAGTTTCAGACAATGATACAAATTTTGCATGCTGCAGTGCTGAATACTACAGTGCCTAAATGCCTTTTTACAAGGTCCAATAATCTTTCTCTCTCTAACTTTACCAGAAATCAATAGGAAGGAATGTAGTAGGCCTTACACTTCTATGCAGTAGAAGACATCTACAGATCATGTCCTCTTTTAACTATAAAGGGTAATTATATTGTTGGTGGCTGAAACTAGCTGTCATTTAGCACCTTGCTGCACAAGACATGCAGAAGGAGCATCGTGCTTTCAGGACAGTGAAGGGCCTGTCCAAAAGAATTGTAGTCATATTGCATACCATAGAATAACTAATGGAGCAATCAATATGGCATTCATGTGAGATGAGGGACAGCATGAACCTTGCTCTTCTGCATCTCAGGTAAATTTACATTAGATTATACTGGTCCTCCTCCCATCTCTCTGGATGTTTACTAATTTACACCAATAGGAAAGTTCTTACAGGAAAGTTTGAGAACAATAGGAAATTCCAAATGTTTGTTTGAATGGAATGGCAATCAGCTGTAAGGCATTGTTTTAAAGTAGGCAGGAAAGGATTTGCACCTCCTTACAGGCCTTCAGTAAACACTGGGCATCTAGCATTCTGAAGATGGGCCTCGTAGCTCTCTTTTATTATTTTTGAGGTCTTGGTGTTATTCCCAGGTAACGGTAATTCTTAAAACTTGAAATGTATTTGTGGAACAGCAATATTTGCTTTGGTTTGCTTCTTGTAAGACAGGAAAAAAATCTACCAGATTGTTATTGTTACTATCTATCTATGACTAGTTAGAGATTTAGACAATAGAAGTTTAAATCAGTTGGACACGTACTCCAGTGCAACTGCAATTGGGTGCAAAACTTGTCCACTTGTAAAGGGGGAGTTTCCTTTCTTAAAAGTAAATGATTCATGGTAAACTGTCAATCTCTTACAATAATAGTGTACTATACGAGTATACTACTAATGATCAATAGTAACTTTGGAGTTAAGCTCTCATTGGGCTTGGCACTGCATATATATAGAACAAATCCATTTTTAATTGATTGCTACAAAACACTTACAGTCTAAATATATGGCAACAGACAAACTTTTTCCTTGAATAAAGAAGTACAAAGAGTTGTTGTTTGGTCTCAATATGCCAACAGTTTAGTGATCCAGATTAACAAAGGTATTTGAAATCAGAGAGTTGTAGACTTCTAATATTCTTTTGTAGATCTGGACCACAGGGACCTAACTCCTTTATGAATTCTTTTAAGAATAAACTTTTGTTTCCAGCCTAAAAATCTTTGCACAGAAGTTCTTATTTTACCCTCATTCCATGTGAAAAAAAACTGGCTTTAATGTTATAGACCTGGGCTCAAGGTACTAACCAGATCAGTGTGCAACTCGTTTGAATTAACGTCACGTAGCCACCGTCTCACCTGGAGCTTCTGGGGAACTAATGCCTAACCTTTCTTTTAGGGGAGGCATCATGACAGAAGTATATATGGGTCTAATGCCACAGAGCCCCTGTCATAGCTCTGCAGAGAAGGACCTTGGAGTTCTGGTGGACAAGTAGTTCACTATGAGCCAACAGTGTGCCCTTGTGGCCAAGAAAGCCAATGGTGTCCTGGGGTGCATTAGGAAGAGTGTGGCCAGCAGGTCAAGGGAAGTTATCCTCCCCCTCTACACTGCCCTAGTGAGGCCACACATGGAGTAACTGTGTCCAGTTCTGGGCCCCCCAGTTCAAGAAAGACAAGGAACTACTGGAGAGAGTCCGGCGGAGGGCTGCGAAGATGATGAGAGGACTGGAGCATCTCTCTTATGAGGAAAGGCTGAGGGAGCTGGGGCTGTTTAGCCTGGAGAAGAGAAGACTGAGGGGGGATCTTATCAATACGTACAAATAGCTTAAGGGCGGGTGTCAGGGGGATGGAGCCAGACTATTCTCAGTGGTGCCAAGTGACAGGACAAGGGGCAATGGGCACAAACTAAAACAGTGAAAGTTCCATCTAAATATAAGGAAAAACTTCTTTAACGTCAGGGTGACAGAGCACTTGAACAGGCTGCCCAGAGAGGTTGTGGAGTCTCCTTCTCTGGAGACATTGAAAACCCGCCTGGACGTGACCCTGTGCAACATACTCTAGGGGAACCTGCTTTGGCAGGGGGTTGGACTAGATGATCTCCAGAGGTCCCTTCCAACCCCAACCATTCTGTGATTCTGTCATTGAGCACCAAGGGAAGTTGGTGAGGCATGTATGAATACAGCAGCCAATCCAATGTTGCTGTTCATTGGTATCCAAAGGAATGAGCCCAAAGGCCTTGAGTTATGTGTGTGTCATCTTGTCAGCTGCACTGAAGAATGAGTTGCATTGTCACTTGTGCCTAATCAGCCTCCACAGAACTCTCTGTGTAATCCAGGAAAGTGATTTGGCTTGTTTGCAGAAATCTGTAAATTAGATGTAAGCTACTTTACAATCATTACGTACAATCAATCAGCACTTCCTGAGAATGGTGCACCTTCCTAATGGAGGTGTCTAAACTAACTGGGCTGAGTTGCCACCTGGAGGTGCTTGTGAACTTGTGAACTGCTACATGCAAACAGGTTTCTGTTCTAGAATTCTACCTATTAGATGGTAATAACAGATGGTGTCACTGACATAATCTGCTCCAGTGATTTGCAGTGAAGAAACCGAAGTTTCTGAAGAATCAGGCAACTGCTTTCACTGAATAGACTTAATGGTCAACACTAGGATTATTACCTTGTGTGGCATTGTCTTTTATCATGTTCTGTGGAAATGGTTTAACAGGGAGAAGAAGAACAATTAAAATACAGATGGTGAAGATTGTAAAGACATTTTACAGAGGACAGGACAGAGGAGAAAATAGCTCTTGGATATTTGAAAGAGCTATAGTAGCCTAAAAAGGTTTATATTTTACAGTGTGACTGAATTTGAGAAAAGATCAATCTGGGAAGCAAGCTCCGCATTTTTGATTGTTCATTTAGTCAATGTAATAAAGTTGATACCAGACGGTTTAGTAAAAGTAAGTCTCAAAACAGGCCCTAAAAGGCCTACTCTGCGTAATCTTTAGACAGAATCAACTTTTCTTTCAGCAATTTTCCTTTCAGCTAAAATAACAGTATTTTCTGAAGCTAACGGCATGTTTTGAAGACAGGGTCTGCTTCTGGAACTGATAACACTTAGAGTTATAGTCATCACTGTTTCTTGCTTGCGCTTGGTTTTAGAGAATCCAAAGTCTCTGTTAAATTCCTCACTAATTACAAAGAAGGGCCAGAGATAAGCAAGACTGTGAACAACATCTCTGTAGTGTCTTAACTGACTTGATTCACAGCTCTGGTGCCAAGAGTAGAAATAAATCCTGTAAGAATCAGAACAATATCTTTTCCTTGGAGCCACCTGCACGTGTCAACAGAAAGGCATCAACCACGCTTGCGCAGAAGCGGGGTTATACAGCGGACTGCACAACTATGAGGGGTTATGACCACTAGAGACCCCCAGAGACCACCCAAGACCCCTTCCCCAATTTAGTAAGCATGCACAAAAACAATTACATAATGTATTAGCATATGCATAAGTTTCTTTGAATAGGTGGGCTTTACTTGGAATTGTATGAATATTCATTTTTCTATAATGTATATAACGAGTGCGCTTTTGTCCCTAGGTGTGCATGCTGGGAGGAGAGATCCCCCATGCACCCACTGCTGCAATAAACCAGTGTTGGCTTTCTAAACCATCATTTGGTTTAGAGAGTTTTCTTGGTTACTATTTTCCGGTAACAAAGTGAGTCATCATTATCAAAAGTTTGTTGCAAAAAGGCTTCTTCTCCTTCCTTTTCCCATAATATCTTTTTTTCTGCATTTTCATCCTTTATTGTCTTTAACTAGAAACCACCTATTTCTCTTAATCTTTTAAATAATTAAAGAGGAGCTATATTGCAACAGTGATAATAAAACATTCCATATAACATATTTATTTAGCTGATATCAAAAGGTTCAGATTGGTGTTAGTAAAACTGGTCAGCATTTAGCTAGCTAATGCCTGTAAACTAGTATTGAATACCAAGGCCCCACATGTATTGGTTTCTGAAGAATGGGAACCACTCTGCTACCTAAAATTTTTTATATATTCCCATTCACCAGAGAATGAAACCATACTTTTAGAGAGACCTACTGTTCATCTTCCTGCATGAACGCATTGACACTGATCACAGTCTAGAAAGAACAGTGATTAGAGACTTTAAGGTGCTAATCCAGTGGTGGTGTTTACATTTATAAGACTCCATGCTGTCCCAGGGTAGATGTCTTCCCTCCCTCTTGTTCTTTGTCAGTTACTTAAAAGCCTTCATCATTTGATGTGCGAGAATATGCCTGGAGAAGAGAAACCGAGCTCAGCCTTAGCTAGTGCATTGGAACAGCAGGAGTATGAAACATCTTAGACTTAAATCCTGACTTTGATCTTGTTACAAAGGTAACCAACTTACTATTCATGTGAAAATTTTTGAAAACAGGCTCCTAGGAAAGTGAATTTATTTTCTTGCAACACTTCTAGTTTCAAATACATCATGACGTTTAGAAGCCTCAACAAATATAGGATTTCTTCTTGTCCTTTAAACTTTGTCATGGTTTTCTTAGATCGGAAAGAAATTGGAAGAGATTAGTAGAAACTGGCTTCAGTAACATGTTTTTCTTTTGAAATCTTACTTCAGTCCTCTCAGCCTTCTTTTTGAAGATTGGTTTTGGCTGTACAGTGGTATTATGAACGACAGCAGCTGTATAATTTTCCATCTTTAGGAATCAGGAATAAGCAAAAAGCTAGTACTGATGGAAAAGAAAACAAAAGTATTGAGTAGTTTATTGACAGCGTGCCTTCATGTTAGAGAGTCATTTCCCTTTTAATTCTCTGCTGATTCATGTTTCATATACATTTAAATTCAAAATATAGCATTGAATTCTCCCTCTTCTCTCCCCCTTAGTTATTCACAGCACGAGACACGTAAGTAAATGTTGCAATGGAAAAAGGAACCATGGTCAAGAATTTCATCCTTGTGGGTTTCACAGCTGGCAGGAGGTTGCAAGTCCTTATCTTTGTGGTTCTCCTTGTCATCTACATCTCAATAATAATTGGAAACTTAGTGATTGTCACCATCAGCATCGTGGACCGTGGGTTCCATGGGCCCATGTATTACTTTATTTGGAACTTTTCACTCTTGGAAATTGGTTTCACTTCCTCTGTCATTCCTAAGGTCTTGCTCAACCTAGCATCAGAGAAAAGACAACAGTTCTCTGAATAGTGAAAAGTCAGAAATGGAAAGAATATATTCACTTTTTTGAACAAGCCATCAATGTTAAAATCATCATCCCAAGTAACAAATATATTCCAAGGAGGAAAGGGAGATAAATATCTGTCAGCAATGTCTGTACTCAGCATATAATTAAACCTCTCCACATGCTATTGTTAAGCAGAGTGGCTCCAGACTGAGGGAAGATAGCCAGGTAGCTCCATCGCACAATTCACAGGCATTTAATAAAGCCCATTACTGTGCAAAGACCAGTAGCTGGGAAGGAGCAATTAACTCAGCTCATCCAACATGAAATCTTTAGGGGAAAAATGGGTCACTTAAAAGGCATAAAGGGTCTGCAGAACTTTAAAAAACAGCCTAATTGATAAATCAGCGTGGAAAACCAGAGTATGTTAACTAGTAACAAAAGTTAAAATCTTGTGAAGAGCCCCAAATTCTCAAACAGACCTGATGAATCAGCTGTTGCAGAGTGTCAGCTCTACAGATTCAATGAATATAAGGATCTATGTTTTGTTTCCCTGCGATTCTTTTGATTTTGGGTGGTAAAGATGATTGAAATTTCTGAGCAAGTCTACACTGGGTCAGATAGCTTTGGTAACAACTGCTCACAAGATAGTAGAGTGAGTGCAAAAGGGTTGTGGGAACAGAATACCCAAAACTGCCTGTTCTGAGAATTCTTTTTGAAGTGTACTGCCACACCATAATGGCAGCTTCATTCCTGAATTAACAAACTTCAGGCTGTTATTATCACAAATGAAGCTCTCTGTCCCACCTGCCTCTATCTTACCTTAACTCTCACAAAGGAAGTCCTTTGACAAGGAAGCAGCATGGGACCTGAATGGGAGGGCAGGGGTGATGGGCTCTGTAAATGTTCTGAAACTGGTTTGACACCTGAGTTGAAAGCTTCCACTGGAAGTTCAAAAAATATATTCCTTAACTGCTAACAGGAGGAAAATAATGGCTATATTGTTACTGGGGAAAAGTGGAGCTTGAGGGGTGATTACAAACAGACAACACAGCTCAGGAGCAGACAGGATGGGCCAGGAGTGTGTTTTGTGTACATAACTGCACAGATAAGCAGAAACAAAGGAAGATATCTGCATATACACACATGCAAAGGAGGGGAGCATTAATGATTTGATAAAGATCGAATTAGCCTTCCAGTGCTCATTAAGGAAACCACAAACGTTCACAACAAAAAGCAGCAGCTTGTTTTGATTCAGCATAGAACTAGGGATTTTTGTTACAGCAGAATGATCCTGGTTCAAACTGAAATGAAAGCTTTCATGTAGAAGTTTTTCTCATTTTGATTTTGCTCTACCTCAGCTACAGCAGCTTCCGTCTGAAGTTCCAAACATTTCCATCTGCAAGAACAGAACTCCAAAGAGTTTTGGCTCCTGCAAGTTTTTCCTTCCCATCCCCAACCCTGCTCCCATTAATTTTGTTGTCAAAGATTTTCATAAACCATTACTCATTTTTTTCTCAGGTATTTGTCTCACCACCCTTACGTCACATGCTTGAAATCCTTTTTTCCTATCCCAAACACCCAGGTATTTAAAGCAGTATCTTTGTCTTCTTCACACAGGAGAAAGCCCGCAGCTCTGACCACAGTCAGCCCACCGCAGAGAGACAGCCCTCAAAAACACCAACAGAGACTCAACATTTACCTCAGACCCAGACAAAGGGTTGGGTGATGAACCCCTACTCCTACTGTTACCGGAAAATAGTAACCAAGAAAACTCTCCAAACCAAATGATAGTTTAGAAAGCCGACATTGGTTTATTGCAGCGCTGGGTGCATGGGGGATATCTCCTGCTAGCATGCACATCTAAGAACAAAAGCTTGCCCCTTATATACAATTCCAAGGGAAAAACCCACCGAATTAAAAAAACAACTTATACATAACACATTATGTAATGCATTACGTAATGTCTTTACACATGCGTACTAAATTGGGGAAGGGGTCTTGGGTGGTCTCTGGGGGTCGCTAGTGGTCCCAATCCCCCTTAAATCGTGCTTGTGCGCAAGCGTGGTTGAGGCCTTCTTGTTTACAAGTACATGTGTTCTCAAGAAGAAGATATCGTTTTGGACTTATCTCTCCTCTGACACAAGAGTTTATGAATCAAATTAATTTAGACATCACAAAGTTGTTCTTTACAGTTTTGTTTTGTCTTTTGGCCTTATATAATTAGCAGAGACCTTTGTTTATCTAAGAGTAAGCGTAAACAGCATGAATCTTTGTTTACTAGAACCTTGTTATCAATCCCATAAATAAACTTTATCTACAAAACATGTAGATACTTCAGAACCTATTATTATTATTATATATTATTCTTAGCTAAAAGGAAAATTATTGACAGGAAAGTTTGTTCTGTGTAAAGGTAACACAGAGCAAGCCTTTAGAGCCTACTCTGAGGCCTCCTCTTGCTAAACTGTTGCTAAATTGAACTGTCTGGTATCACTACCAGCTGCATTTATGTTAAGGATGCTGCTTTTTCTCTCTTCTTCATATGCAAGATGCATACAGGCAATCATAGCCTGACAGACATTTTTCACAAGTACTGTTATTAGTACCAGGAAAAATGACCAGCTGATATTTGGATTGTCAACAGAACCCGTAAGCACTCTGGGAGGATTAATCAGCCTTTTTGTTCCTCTCTGTTGCTCCCACTAATGGTTTAGTTTCAGTCAGGTGTCAGACTGAAATAGATCCATTATCAGCACTTTTCCCATCCATGGGAACATGTCAATAAAACAACGAATGTGTAAGACAGCAGAAGAGTGAAAAATGCAGCATCCCCTTCCCACCTCAAGGACCTTTACAGCACTGTGTTATCTGTATCGGAATGACTTAGGTGCCCTTCCAGTACTTGATACTCTTGAAAGTTCAACAGGCTAGACAGGGAGTTGGCATTTGAGAAGACCCATCACCAGTTCTGCCTCCAGCTTCCTCTTCCTGCGAGCCAGCTCAGAGGGACATTGTTACCCTGGGTGTCAGTTTTTTCCAGTGCTTCTCAGAAGACCCTGGTCTCCTGGAAGGTGAGCCCTGTCCCATTTCTCTGGGCCCTCAGGGCATTCGGTTTTTCAACAGGAACATGATCTGAAATTTGGTTTGTCCCATCTGAAGTGGAAGCAAAAAGGCCCATGCATGAATTATCCCATAGCACTGGGGTTAGCAGCCTCCTGGGAATCAGCTGCAGTGGGTTGCATGCATCGCGGTGGATAATTGAAAAAGGATGCCAGAGTGAATAAAAATGGCAAGACTACATCTGGGATGGATGTTACAGCAGCCCGGTGTCACTACAGGAGAGCTCCAGAAAAGAGATCAAATCACAGAAGTGGTCAGTTGGGCTGGGGCCACAAAACTTCTGTTGGCTTGAGAAGTACGTGATGATTGTGGAACTCATCATTCCACCAAGCCAAGAGCCAGCTGCCAGCTGGAAAAACACCTTCCAGTGTATCATGCGTGTATAGACCATGGGGTGACATATGGCCAGGTACTGATGGTAGGACTTGATGGCCAGCAAGTAACACTCGGACGCTGCAAGAGATCCACAGAAATAGAGCTGAGCCATACAGTCCTGAGCAGAGGTGGTCCTGTCCCCAGTCAGGAAGTTTTCCAGCAGCCTGGGCAGGTTGATGGCAGTGTAACAGATCTCCAAGCTTGTCAAATTCACTGGAAATAAATACATTCCCCTTTCTCCATGCAGTGTTCTTGGGCTTTCTTTTCCCCTCTTGTCAGAAAGGGCACCTGTGAGAGAGGCAATGTTTGTGAAAGAAAATATTACCAGAGAGAGCAGTGTTTTGCACACATCAGGCTGTATTCATGCTCCCTTTAGGGGCTCCACGCTTAGTGCGAGAAAAGGAACAGGTTCTTGGAGAGAGCTCGTCCTAGGAGCACTCCCTTCCACCAAACAGACGAGTTACCCCGTGAAGGTACTTTTTACTCGCTATGGAATGAAAAGGGAACTGGCATTGGCTCAGACTTCAACAGCCCAATTGCTATGCTTGAAGTTATTCCCAGTACGCTCTTCACAGGTGTAAAGGACAGAGTTGCTTTTGCTGTCAGCAGGAGAAAGACAACTTAGTGTGTAAGAAGAGATTTAAATCTCAGGCCCACAGTAAATGAAAGAGGGACCAGCACAAATACACTTAGGTTTGTATATGGTGAGACAGAAGCTAATGTCGCTTGCTGAACTGCTGCAGGAGTGTATCTGGCTAATTATTAACGTCCCAGGAAGGACACTGCAGTAACATCACGGATAGAACAACTGCAGAACAAGGGCAAAGTGGCCGATTGCCTCTGGGTCCGTCTCAGAGCTTCTTCAGGAAGACAGAACTGACCTAACAGGGACAGTGAATAGCAACGTGTCTGGAGAGACGGAGGAAGCACAGAAAGCCACAGACCATTGACATGAGAAGGGATAAAAGGCCAGCTCAAAGGTCATGGGGTGAGACCATCAGGAAAATCATCAGTGAAGACCCCTGCATCTAATAAAGTGCTGTGGCGGTGCAGCGATCCTGAACGAAGCCCATCGCATGTCGAGGAGTTAGTGGTCCATGTAACAGCTCACCTGAGGAGGCTCAGGCTTGACCCATGCAATCCTGTGCTGAGCCGTGCCATGCCGGGCCGTGCTGTGCAGAGCCATGCTGGGCTGGGCCAAGCCGTGCTGGGCCGAGCCGTGCCACACACAGCCCGTGTCCCTCAGCCTGGCGGTGCCGCACGCAGCCCCGGCCGCAGAACAACCTCCGCAGCTCCTGGTACCGGAGCAGCCTGCGGGCAGCGCGTGCTTGGTGCTGGTGATGGCAGCACCGGCCTGTCCTGCCCGGGTCTGACAGAGCAGCCACAAGTTCCCGTGTCAACACGTGAACACCCTTTCTGTCTGACAGTGGAAATGGTGAATGCAGTTGTTTCCCCTCAAGAAAATCCTCCGGCAGCTCGAGCAACCCTTCCTCACACGGGGTCTGTGCAGGGGCTGCACCTGGGCTGGAGATCCAGCTGGGGCTGCACAGCTTGGCCTTCCCAGCATCTGAAGGGACATACAATTTTCTATGTTATCCTCTCTTTCTTTATAGAGTTATCTGTAATAAATAGCAATTTAAATGATAGTTTACAGGGTCTGAGTGCTTTTCTTACTGGGATCGCAGCAAACCAGCACCTCCTGGTGCAGAACAGGAGGCAAAGGTCTTCTCCAGGCCACCTCGACATGTCGGGTGGGATGATCTTGAAGCCCCAGGGCCCTGAGTGTGGACTCTAAGAGCCAGTACACAGGTCTTGTGGACCTCAGCAGGTTGTTAGCTCTCAGAGATCTGACAGTGCCTGCGTAACTATGACACTGTACTGCTAATGGTGACCCTGACTGCGTGACTAAGTTTTTGATAGGTATCCACTGCTGATTGTCAGGGCTAATCATATCACAGCGATATTGTAGACACACACTGGCAATATACGAACATAACTGATGTAAATGCATCTGCTGTTGCTGTGATTGTCATAACCACAGGCCACAGTCTGTGTAAGGTATTACAGATCTCTACACGTATACTTTTTACAGTCGCAGTTTCTTTCCTCACTGCCTAATACTGCTTTACACTTTCCTCCCCAATAACCGAGGAAAACACACAACTGATGTGATGTCATATCAGATGCCCTTTCTCCTGTCAGTAGAAGAATTGGCGCTGCAGGTGTTGAGTACCTCTGAGCTTTCAGCTGTGGTTTGGGGCTCTGTGCTGAGTAAGAGGCTGAGTGAACAGAGGCGGGAAGGAGCATCACCTAGTGCATGCTGGTGGTAAATACCCATTGTGAGCCTGAGTGCGTGCTCAGGGAAAGTCCATGCTTGAGGAACAGAACCATCTGCCAAGACTGCATTTCCACTGGTTTCTTAAGCCTGCGTGGGTCCAGCAGATTTGCATGTGGAGGGCCCTGTAAGGGAGCAGCAAAGGCCAGCTGCTCCACAGGGAAGGGGAGTTGGGAGCCAAATGCAACAGTAAGGTGGGTGGGAGCAGTGACCTCACCAACAAGGAGCCAGGATGCTGAGAGGTAAGTCAGGGTCAGGACTGGGTCCAGAGACAGTGGTCAGGGTCAGGCACAGTCAATGGTCACCCAGCAAGATGGGTAAGAGGGGGAACAGGCCCTTGCTTCTTGCTTTCTTCACTACAGCTCTTATCAGCAAAGGAGCTGACCTTGGACTCAGCCATCTAAACTGCTTAACTTGGCCAGCTGAACCCCAGCAGGGACACACGCTCCAGGCCTTGAGTGTTCACAGCCTGTGGACTGGCGTACAGTACAAGCTCTGTATTCTCGTGCTACTTTTGTGATCAAGCTCATGTTTGAACTTGTGCCATCCAACCAGATCTATTCTGGTGTGAATAAGCTTCCAGATGTGCTTCTCTCCCTCAGCTAGAGGCAGAGGGTATCTGGAGTAGGCTCATTTTCTTTAAGAAGTCCCACTTCCAAATTTTTGGAAGCTTTAGGAGTGTAAGAGTTTCCATTCAAATGGATAAGGAAAGGGAAGAAGGCAACCTAGGGAGAACTGATTTCCACTTCTCTCTCCCTTCCAGGCAAGATCACTCTGGCAGTAGGAAAATACAGCTGGAAGCAAGCCTCCTGGGGCCTTCCTGCAGGTTAAATAGATTCTACAGTGGAGCAAATCCCACTGAGGCTTACTGATTTGAAAGGACTTTATGCTCACCGCAATGCATTGCTGCACCATATCTTAGGGCAGGCCCTCTTCCCTGCTCCCTCATGCTTCCCATGCCTTGTTCAAGGACTCTAGCTTGCAGACATACAGGTTTAACAATTGCAGGGTTTGTATTAGGGAAGAAAACCTCCCTCCAAACACCCCCATCTCACATCTTCCTTCGGGCCTCTTACTCCTTGTCCTGGTCACTGTGGCATCTATTCATTACTACAGCCTGCTGCCTGCAGCCCTTTCATCTCTATTTATGTCAATTTGACTGAGGTGTAGTGAACATGTGCAGGACTCAGCCCAACAAAGGAAAGAAACTGTGGCACTCAGCTCTACATGACCTCAGGGACACAAAGCAGTTGCTTAATCTTGCTTATCATCTGGTGACTTTTGGTGCTGAGGGTGACTTTCCAGACAGCTGATCCAGCTAGAGATATGTACATTCTGATATGTAACAGGTAGGTGGTGCTGGTGGAGCTCAGAAAACCTGGCAGGCCTTTGAGAATCGCATCCTCCCCAGCACAAGAACAGTTCATCCTGACACTCTGGAAAACCATCAGGCCTACCAGGAGATTGGCTTGCCTATGGAGGGAGCTCATGACAGAACTCCAATGCAAAAAGGTGGCACACAGGCTACAAAATAAGGTTTAGAAACATTGCCAGGGTGTGTAGAGATGGTGGTAGGAAAGCCAGGGCATGTAGGGACGGTGTTAGGAAAGCCAGTGCTCACCTCAAGTTCAGCTTTGCAAGGGATGTGAAGGGCACAAGAAGAACTTATATTGCTACATCAGTTGTAAACGGATGAACAAGGAAAATGGGGGAAACTGTGAAAAAAGTGAACAAATGCTGATTCAGTGATGGTGGCAGGGGATCATGTGTGAGTGTTCTCCGAGAGTGGAAGGGAGCAGAACTTGGGAAGCAGAGGGGCAGTGCCAAGGTATCCTTTGTTCAGTCTGTTTTATCTCCTTTGTAACAGTGAACATTGCTGGAATTTGTTCTTACATCAGTCATAAGGTGAACTACTATAGTTCCTTACTTGGAGCATTATCAGAGCTCTGGCAAGAGGTAGTGGGATACATGACATCAAAAAATGCCACTAAGCCCATGGTTTTGATCTCACGGAGCAGAGAAGGTGTTCAAGGTCTAACGTAACAGAGGATGGGGGCTGAGGTACAACATTTAAGCCTGTGTGTGAATCCAGAGATGACCCAGATCGGGGTGGAAGGAGGGAGCTGGGAGTTAGGATGGGTTGCGGTTCATGAATGTGTCAGCTGTGTGTGTTGCAGTCACAGTGTCCTGGCTGATCATTATAACTGAAGCCTAGAGAGCAGGACCTGTGCATCTGCCAGTGTCTTGGAAGAGCAGGCTTGGAGAGGTGGGTCCACGCCATTTCCTTTCCACATGCCGTGTGTGGGGATTGCTGACTGAAAGGACCACCTTCACAGCACGAGGGGATTGCTGTTTGACTTCTGTAAGGGAACTTCGATACAGGAGAAGTCTATGGCTTTCTGTGCTGCTTGTAATCAAACTCTGTGAGCTTCTGCTCTAATGAGCCCTGGTGGGAACACATTGTCCAACCACGTTTCTGGCCTCGCATCTCACGCTGGGCTCCATTAAAACTCCAAGTAACTTTTCTTTCTGCTTGTCATTCCTTCAAGGCAACTTGCCAGGTTTTGCCACAGCTACAAAGTAAGAGGCAGGTAGCACCACATTCCTCAAGGGGCTCAATAAAATCCTGACAGCCATAATGAGCTCTGCGTTTGGCTTTCTGCCACCCCCCATAGAACTGTAAGCATTATGTGGCTAATTAGGGAGCTCCCAGATGTGTTTCAATGAATACGTACAGCATAATTTTCATTTGTCATTTGTTTTAATTGTGGGTTACAAGAAGAATAGAAATGAAGAAACTTTGAAAGGAAATTAGTCTGGCTTATATCCTGGTGGGAATCAGGCAGAGAGAGGAAAAGTATCTTTGTGATCAAGCAGCAAGTGGCCAGAGTCAAACTTTGATTAATGTGCTGGGAATAAGACAGTTGTTATTACAGTCTATTCTCTTGTTACTGCAGCACACAGCAGTGTCAAAGGCCTTATTTGCAAAGCTTTTGTCTGCTCTAATTAGCACTGTCTTTACTTGTTGTGCTAACTATGCACAGAAACAGAAGGAATGTTCATCACCATTGCAAAAGAATTACAAGGCTTTTTTAATGAAAGAAAGAAAAAATCTTAATTAAAAAAAGTCGTATCTTTTACTCTGGTCCCACTGAACTCCAGTTTCCCCAGGACATTAAAGATTTGGCTCAATGGAGAGATGGGCAGATGATAGAAATTTACAGGGGCAATTAGACTAAGAAATGTTTAAACAGTGGAATGAACAGAAATAAATTAAGAAAAATTGAATGCACATGCAGAAGAGAATGTCATTGTCTTGCCAGATAATTTAGCAGATGGACAGGACAACTGCGTATAAGTTTGGCTGGTTCAGGAGTTACAGAGTTAATGAGGCACAGCTATGGACAGGAGCATTTGCTTGGGATGTTTTTTTTTCTCTGAAGTTAACATTTTTCAACATGTCCATGATGGGAACATGGGAAGTTATAACAAAGAAATTTCAAATGTGAAAAATGTATTCAACTGGAACAGAGGGATGATTTTTTTTTTTGAAATGTCGAACTAATTGTTGGAACTGTTCATTTAAAAGTCATATACTATTTATAGCCAAAAGAACCATTGTCAGCAAAACAAAACAAAAATATAATAATGAGCAAAACAATAGACAGGTAGGAAAGAGGTAAATAGCAACATTTCTTACAGTTAAAAATGTATGGGTTGTAAAAAAAACCTTTTGGCAGAGTGAAGTAGTATTTCCTTCTGAATTTTATTTCTTGATTCTTGCTTTTGTTATTAAAGCGTTCATAACATTTCATTTTTGGGTATCACTGTTTATTTCAGGCACGGACTAAAGTAGCTTTCTTCTCCAATGTTCTGACCTTTCTAGAAAAGTTCACAAGACTCCGGTTGATGTTCTCAGCAGACTGACTTTTGAGAGAGCCTACACCGGCAGCTTGGACTTGAGGGTGTATTTTGAGTGAACTTAGTGGATTGAGCTGAAATCCAACTTATAGTGTTTACGTAATACAAGAGCCTGTTGTAATTGCAGTATAGCTAGGCCTGCACCTGGGACAAAATAAGCCCCTTCCAGAGGACAGGCTGGGGGCCTGGTGGACAAGGTGTTGAACCTGTCTCAGCAGCGTGCACTTCAGGTGATGAAAGCAGACTGTATATTGTGCAAAATAATTAGAAACTGTTTGCTTTATGCTGAAATGCCTTTTGTCAATTGTTGGGGGAGAACCAGTGAAGTTGTATTTTCCATTTTCTGGGTTCATTCTCTGGTTTTGTTTTGGACCCAAGGTTTTATTCTCAAGGCCTACACTGATGTCTTTGACAGGCACAATGTTTACACTGCATTTGGGGACCTACAGCATTTTTTAAAGTTCAGAAAGGGTGGAATTCATCACATTAGAACTTCAAGGGTAGGATTTACTTCAGTATTAAAAATCTACATTAAGGCATCTATAAGAACATTTCCCAATAGTCATTGGAGGTCCAGCCAATACAGCCATCTGAGTTCCAGGCATGGTTTGTCTGACTGGCAGGTAGATGACATCTAGGTCCTACACGAGGTTTCAGTTTCCTACAGAGAGGTGCCTGATACCCTTTGCGATGTGTCAGGATACCTGAAGTCAACCCAGTGGGACTGGACCAGAAGGAGCAGAAAGATGACTTTTTGTCTTTCTGGAGTGACACATAGAGGCCCACTTGGCTATACCAAGGGAAGTCCAGTGGCCATAAATACCTAAATTTTGTCACCTGACTCATTCTCCTAGTGCAACCCTGATTCCTATCTTGTCAATGGCCAGAATGGTTAATAACAATACTTTTCTTGTTGTGCAGGAAACCAGGTGGTGTTTATGCAGCTGAAGAAGCAGAGAAACTTCAGCTCCAACATCTCTGTTGCACTCACTTTTTCCAGTGTTCCCTCAGCCTCATTTCTGTCTTTGTAAATAGAAAAGATGCTTGGTCACATTCTTTTCCCTGAAAATCAATGACTAAAGATAATCTATGGTGGTGGACTAATCCCAGCACAGACAGCAGAAGTGTCTACCTGACTGGTTTGCTTTGGGGTAGGAGTGTAATTCAGAAGAGAATCTCTAAATTATCCTCTCTAATTATATTATTTCATCTTATGGAACAGCTTGGGTGGGCATGAACTGTTTGACTTTGTATGAACCCTTTGTACATTCACTTTGTACAGTGGAATGTACTCTCTTAGTAGCTGAGCACACAGTTTTTTGACCTACCCACCTACTCCTATTGTATGAAATGGGCTCTCCTTGTAGCAGAGCTAATAACTTCTTCAAACTGATAGAATAGTTCCCAGGCGGGAATGACTTCCACTGCCTAAGACATGGATGATGGGACATCCCACCACTGTGTAGCTCCTGCTTGAGCATCTACTCTGGATATCACATAGTGCATCTGTGACCCTAAATTTATGTGTGTACCTGTGTAGGGCATTTTTTTTACCGTGTTCAAAAATCCTAAACTGTTGTGAGTGCTATGCTTAGTCACCAAAAATACCAAAACCAAACCAAACAAAACCAGGTGAGGAAAAAAAAAGTGTAAGAAACAATCCTGTGAACACCAAAGTCAGAGAAGAAGGAGAGGGAGGTGCTCCAGGTGCAGATCGGATATTCCCCTGCTATCCATTGGAGAGACCACGGTGGAGCAGGTATTTCAATGCAGTCTGTGGAGAGGACCATGCTGGAACAGATATCCACACTGCAGCCTGTGGATGAGACCACGATAGAGCAGGTGAATAGGCCCTGAAGGAACTGTGGCCTGTAGAGAGCTCATGCTGCAGGGGAACAACCTGCTTCACCGTGGTCTTCACCATGGGCTGCAGGGGAATCTCTGCTCCAGCGCTTGGAGCATCCCCTCTCCCTCCTTTGTCACTGACCTTGGTGTCTGCATTGTTGTTCCTCTCTCATATTCTTATATATTTCCTGCTCTCCCCCTACCCAGTCTTGAATCTAGGGGCAGAATTCACCCAATCAAAGAGTAGGTGCTTAAGTAAGGAAATGAAGTTAGTCATCTCAGGCTTATGATCAGTGAAAGAGCTCCGTCATCTTTGAGGTAGGGTCTGCCCTCTAACAGTGACAGGTTCCTTCCTCCCATTACATCGTCTTCCACATCATCCCACTGATGATGTTAAGGGAGCTATTGCCTTTAGGTCCAGCCAGCCCTTTATTTGAGCATCATGGATTCCCTGGAAAAAAAAGAGCTTTATGCATAGAAAGAAAAGACAAAGGGGGAAGAGGCAATGAGGCAGAACCAGGAGAGGTTGCCCCATTGAGTGGAGGGACCAGTGGGAAGAAAAGCTTGGACAGTCTAGCATAAAGGATGTGGCAGGTGTGATCTCAGCTGCAGGGCAGCAGATGGAACTGGAGAGAAAGGAGTTTTGAGGTGACATTTTGGGAGTTGGGTCCTTGTATGAACAATAGGCTCTGTCACAGGTCCCTAATGTGATTGGCATGGGATTGCTCATAGAAGTCTTTCTGCATGGCTTTGGCAGAGAGTCTCAAGTCAGGAGCTCTGGCAGGGATGTGAAACTGTTCAATATTTAAGGTGGGAACACAGGTATACAACATTCCTTTTACCTGCAAGAAGTAAAGACTGCTGATCAAAATCAACATGCCATTTAAAATAAAGTGTATTTATTTGCTTTAGGATTGGGTACGTGTTACAAATATGTGTACGAACAAGGTGTAGGGACAAACCCTACAGGCTCTGAGGAAATGACAGCTAGGTATCTCCTACCCTTCCCTAAAGTGGCTGATTCTGAACTAAATTTACTTTATCTGACTGTCTCCAGGATTGTTTCCCATAGGAAACAAAAGAATGTAGATGATGAGGTCAGAGGAAGCTCTCTTCACTGGTAGTTTCTCAAGTTTATTGAGGTCAGTGCCCTCCTTACAGCAGGCAAAGTGATTTCTTCTATCAGATGATTCTTAATGCATAAAAAACCCCACCAAAATACTCCAAAAAGTGTTGTATATCCCCTAGAAGATAAACTATCTGAAACCTTAAGCAAAATGCAAAGGCAATAAGGAGAAGATTTAATTTTTTTAAAATGTTTCTTTTAAGATGGTTAAGTCCCTCAGTCTTCTTTCCTTCCCTCCTTCCTTCCTTCTATTATGGCAATAAATGGTAAAATAACCAATAAAGCAGTAGGAGTAATCATCAACTTCCTGAAAGTGAACCCACATGCCCTAAAATTTCTTTCCCAAAGTGTTAAGTAGTTTTGTTAATATTTTTTTCACTTTGTTGAACAAGATAGAGTTCCACAAACTGTGAGGAGGATTTAGAATCCATCTCAGGTGGACAAATATCTGCAACCACATGAGGACAGGACATTGGGGCATACAGTATATCCTTCAGAAGGCAATTATGGACAGGATTTTACAAACTGTCTGAAAATCCAAGGGCACACAAATAGTCATAGATTAATAACTTAAAAATAATGTATTTCTAGCACATTATTGTTACCTACTTAGGCTATCTCTTTTTATTGTTTTCTTTTTCAGTGTCTTAAAGGAAGTAAATCTAGGGAAGAATGAAGGAAAATCATTACCAATAGCCTGAGACTGAGCACACAGAATCATAAAATAGTTTGGACTGGAAGGGACCTGTAAAGGTCACCTAGTCTAACTCCCCCTGCAATGAGCAGGGACAATCATGGTGGTTTGTTTCTCATAATGTTAATCGATGATTTGATTAATGATTCCTGTGTTCTTAAATAAGGATCTGATTTTACATTAAAAGCCATTAAAAACATAAATATTGTATAGTTTAGCAATAGGTGGGCGGAGGTACCTGTAGGACGGCATTCTCTTTTACAACAGGGAGAAACAGACCTTTAAGGTACAATTACAAAAGCAGAGGGAGGTCTGGAATATTCAGGTTAATTCCATCCTTAAAGTGCCTTTTCCTCTCTGCTGACCGAAAAGGGAGATTGACTTAAGAGAACATTGGTATTTGCATTCCATCACATGACTACAGAAAAGAAATCTATGGATGCTAACAAACTCTAGTCTCAGCTGATATAAATAAGTATAAATACTTGATGAAAGCTACCATACAGTCATCTCCATTGAGTTTGAGCTCTTACTTCCCTTTCTAGAGGGTTTAGAGTAACAAACACTTCTAAGGTACACTTCACCTCACCCTGCTCTACGTATCCTCAGTTCAGATAATTTCTCCTTAAGAACTACTGTTGTTGCGATCACAAGAACTTCAGTGAAAGCAATGTCACCCTTATTAGCAGCAAAGGTTGACACAACGCTGCAACTGCTCATGAGTGTGGACCATGCAGAACAGGGCTGAGAAGTATGCGCACGTGGTTATGTGTATTAATATGTCTTGTGAAATGGTACAATTTTCCAGAACGCCTCTTTGATCACTTTGTTGCGCAGGCTGTAGATCAGAGGGTTCATAGTGGGAGTCACCAGAGCGTAAATAATGCTCACTGTTTTGTTTTTCTTCTCTAATAGAGTGCTAATTGGCTGGATATAGGTGTAGATGACGGTGGAGTAGAACAAGCCAACAATAGCAAGGTGTGAGGAGCAGGTGGAGAAGGCTTTCCACTTCCCTGCTGAGCCCTGGATTTTCAGGATGGTGGTGATGATGAGGCAATAAGAGAGGATGACCAGCAGGAAGTTTCCTATGCCTAAGATGATGTCTGCCATGTAAACCATGATTTCACTGAGAGAGGTTGAGCTGCAGGACAGGGCAAGGACTGGGAGTATCTCACACAAGAAATCTTGGACTAAATTGGGCCCACAAAAGTCCAGCTGTGCCACAAGAAGGGTGTTTATGAGGGAATTGATGGTACCAACTCCCCAGACACCAGCCATTAAAAAGATGCAGGTCCTCTTGCTCATCATGGTTATGTAGTGAAGGGGCTGGCAGATGGCCAGGTACCGGTCATAAGACATGACTGTTAACAGTATAAGCTCTGTTGAGCCTGAGAAAGTGAAGGTGTAAAGCTGTACTACACAACCTTCAAAGGAGATGATGTTCTTGCCCAGGATCAGGTTCTCCAACATCTTGGGCAGTACTGAGGAGATACATACCAAGTCAAGGATGGCCAGGTTGGAGATGAAAAAGTACATAGGAATGTGAAGTGGTGGGTGGACAACGGTTGCTATAATGACAAATGAGTTGCTGAGGATAGCAGTGAGGTAGAGACACAAAGATACTGCAATGTAGAGACCTTGGAGGTGAGGGTTGTCAAAAACACCCTCAAGGATGAATTCAGAGACCTTGGTGAGATTCTGTGGATGCATTTGCCTTGGTGTCCCCTACATAGGAATAAAAATAAAGACATTACTGCATCATGGCCAGAACATATTCAATCCAATGTTAAAAAAAGAAAGACAAAGAGAGAGACAAGTGTGTTTCCAAAGGCAAAAAAATCCCCAAAATCCAAACCAAACCCAAACTTTGCAACAGAGAAATAAGGGAGAAAATATTTCAGTGTTCAAGGAAAATCACATCAATACTTGAACAGAATGATAGATATTACAACAACAATAATAACAGAGAAATAAGATCAATTAATCTATGGATGCAATTCTTAAAAGTATTAAAAGGACTTCTTTTTTAATCTTTTTTTTTTTTTTCCTGAAATAGTATCAGAGACATTTTAAAGAAATCACATTGCATAGTGGATCTTCCCTGGCTGTGGTATGGACTTCAACTTCTACATATGAACACCAAAACACAGACACTGAGACCTAATTTCCACTAGGGCTGTTTGGGTACAAAATGAACTGGGTACTGAGCTAAAAACAAGACCTTTCAGAAGTGAAAGCAAGGAAAGGAAAAGAGAATAGTGTATCATTGTATCACAGAGTGGTAGGTAGACAGAAGAGAACAGAGATATTAATTTAGTGATTTATAAACAAATATGCAATTTAAATAATTACTTTTCTAAAATAATTTTAAAGTTACTTGAGGAATAGAGAAACAATGTTTGGCAGCTGTGCATCATGCACCCTACACATTTTATCCAACTATGACTGATCAGGGCTATGAAGGGATCTCAGCTACTGAAGGTGCAAGCCTATTAATTGCAAGCAGAGAAGGGTGACATTTCTGACCCTTTCTGGTGATTGTCCTCCAGGAATCTGGCTGATAACAGAGAGCTCAGAGACTGTCTGCATGAGGATTTACTCAACAATGTAAGGCTGAAGCTGTTGCTGGGCTTGCGTTTCACCAAGAAAGCATGCTGCTAGCTGCAACTGGAGAGCTTCCCAAATATGGTCATTTCCAGCAAACTTTAAATAGTTCTGTCTGGTCCACCCAATTTTGACCATCCAAAATTCTCCCTGGAATTCCATTCCAAATGGCCAATAAGAGGCTCTGATACTCAGCTACAACAAACAGAGTTACAATTTCTGCCTTGGCGTCTAATGGCACAGGATTAGATCTTCAGTAGAATTCTCTTTATCTCATTGCACTTCCAGGTGATTTGCAAACAGACTCTGCTGGTGGTTTCGCCTTCCACAAGTGTCAACGGAAAGACTGACTCTTCTATAGCATCAGTCAACTCTTCATGAAGATACAAGTCTAAGATGGTTTACCTGAATCACCATGCAGAGGCACCAGCCTTTCCTCTCCTGTGTTGATTAAAACTTAACTTAGAATTAGGTGACTAACATGGGGTTGAATGAATTTCCAATTATCATGTTTTTCATACAATATTAAGGCATTATGGGGATCAATAAGTGTGGAGATCTGTTCTGTTCATTTTCCATGAAATTGAAGATGGTGATATAAACTTTCATGACATTAAAATATTAATTTATAACTGTAACAGTTCTGTTTACCTATGACACTGAAAAAGTCAGGCAAATATAGAACACGGAATATAACTCATTTCATTATTAGACCCAGTGAAGAACATACAAAAGAGAAAACAGCAAAGAAGACAGAAAAGGGGCCAGCAACAAGGGATTAATATTCTCACCTTTCATCAGAGGCACAAACAGTGTTCTCAAGCCTTTCTGAAACAGTATCTTAAAATATGCCACATCTATCAAGACAGCTTCTTTTGGAGATTTCTCCTCCCTCATGAATGTAGCCTAGAATGAGCTCAAAAGCATGCCCCAAGAGGAGGAGACAAATGGTGGTAACTTAGTTCAGCACTGAAGTCGTGACCTGCAATAACTTAACCGAACACCCAGTGGAGTGGGACCCAAGCGGGTTTGGTAGCTAATTTGACTCTAGGGGAGAAGTTTTTCCTCATTTTGCCTCCTCGACAACATTGGTATCAGTAAAGCTGATTTCTGCTCAAAACTTCTGTTTGTGATTCTTGGGCTTGAAAACTAATGGTGTACTGAGCTGTATCATAAGGAGCCTAGCCAGCAGGGTATGGAAGAAAGTGTTTATTCCCTCTTACCCAGCACCGGTTAGACAGAATCTGGAATAGTGCATCCAGTCTGAGGTCCTCCAGTATAAGATGTTCATAAGCTTGAGTGAGTCTGGTGCAGATGACAAAGGTGGCCCAGGTACTGGAAGAACACATTGTATTTGGTGAGACTCAGGGAACTAAGTTTCTTGATCCTGGGGAACAGAAATCTTAATGGGACCTTATGATAGCTTTCCGGTACCAATGGAGAGGCTACTGAGAGGACAAACACAGGTCCTTTATAGAGGTACATGACAGGAGGACTAGACAATGATTACCAATTGAAAAAGTGGAGGCTCTAAGGGAATTTAATGAAAAAAAAAATTGCTCTGACAATAATTATCCACTGAAAGTGGTCTGTGGAATTCCATCTTTAGAGGCTTGCAAGATGTGACTGGGCTAAGCGCTAAGCAGCCTGGTCTGAACTGAGTGTTGATCTTGAATTGATCATGACGTTGTAATAATTGACTGCTAAGGCCCCTTCATGCCTGGATGATACTGGAATTCCATGGTTTCTCTTATGTTTTGCAGACAAGTCTTTTGAAGAGCAAAGTCATATGCACCAGGGTCCTATGAAAAGAAGTTTCCCGGCTGTAATGAAATGCTCAGATGTCTAGCTCATCTGATGTGGAAGATGGTTGAGGCCCAGTCTATACTATCTTTGTGAACCACTCCAGGGGTTACTCTTCCCCTTTGTCCGAGAGTAGTAGGCATCCCCGCTGCTTTCATTACAGCAGTGTGGCACATAAGCCCTGCAGAGCACTACATAGCTCAATGCCTCTCCATCTTCTTTGCTGGGAGGATGAATCTTCAGGAGTGATCTCTGGTCCCCAGAGTAAGTGGTAGAGAATAGCATGTGCCTGCTCTTTTCAGGGAGCTCTCCTTCAGCTACACTGGGCTTGAGCTCTAAGGCAGCTTGGTGCTTTTTCTGGTATTGTTTCAATGGAAAGTGCTTGAAGTGGCATGTGAGCTGAGTAGTTGCCCAAGGATGCTGTTTGTTTGTAATAATCTGTTGAATGTGCTGCATCTTGTCGTGAAGATGGTATGGAGTGTTCAAGACCTGCTGGGATGGCACTGGAGACCTGGCCTGACCTCATCTGTGTTAGATTAGAAGAGTGATCCCTGGTGTGAATTCTCCCTAAAACCATGTGTAAATGCTGTCTAAAAAGGAATTAGTTAGTACCTTCCAAGGAGAGTTGAAAATGACCCTCCAGGCAGTACGAAGCGTGAGGGAACCATGGCCAGAGTGATCTGAGGTGGAAAGTATTTGTATGCATTTGACATGGTCACAGAACTTTATGTGCGTAGGCAACTAGAACTCTCTCCACAAGACTATCACAAGGCACTAGTCCTTCATGACGGTCCCATGACCTTGTCTGTTTTAATTGGTGGGCCTGTAGGTTGGAGACTGTTTGAAGCTTTGTTTGTTTCTAGTGCTGCTGTTTGGGTTTGTATTTGAGATCTGCACAAATCTGCAGGTCGACGCTTAGACAGAATGTAAAGATTACAATTGTATTTAGGCAGCTGAGGATGCAGAAACATGGGTGTCAGACTGTGAGGTCACCTAGGGTATCGAAGGCACATGGCACACCTCAGTGCTTCTAGGAGCATGACTGGCACCTCTCAACACCTCCTATTCCTGTAAAGGTCCCTGCACCTAACCAACACTGTGCTATCAATGTACTGTAGTGGGTCAAAGCAGAGTATCTTCAAAAAGGGCAAGAAGGAGGACCCGGGTAACTATAGACTGGTCAGCCTCACCTCCATCCCCGGAAAGGTGATGGAACAACGTGTCCTTGGTGCTGTCTCTAGGCACATCAAGGACAGGGGGATCATTAAGGGCAGTCAACATGGCTTCACCAAGGGGAAGTCATGCTTAACCAACTTGATAGCCTTTTATGAGGACATAACCCGGTGGATAGATGATGGTAAAGCTGTGGATGTGGTCTATCTCGATTTCAGTAAAGCGTTTGACACAGTCTCCCACAGCGTCCTCGCAGCTAAACTGAGGAAGTGTGGTCTGGATGATCGGGTAGTGAGGTGGATTGTGAACTGGCTGAAGGAAAGAAGCCAGAGAGTGGTGGTCAATGGGACAGAGTTCAGTTGGAGGCCTGTGTCTAGCGGAGTCCCTCAAGGGTCGGTACTGGGTCCAGTTCTATTCAATATATTCATTAATGACTTGGATGAGGGATTAGAGTGCACTGTCAGCAAGTTCGCTGATGACACAAAACTGGGAGGAGTGGCTGACACACTGGAAGGCTGCGCAGCCATTCAGAGGGACCTGGACAGGCTGGAGAGTTGTGTGGGGAGAAATTTAATGAAATATAACAAGGGCAAGTGTAGAGTCCTGCATCTGGGCAAGAACAACCCCATGTACGAGTACAAGTTGGGAGCAGACCTGTTGGAGAGCAGCGTAGGGGAAAAGGACCTGGGGGTCCTAGTGGACAGCAGGATGACCATAAGCCAGCAATGTGCCCTTGTGGCCAAGAAGGCCAATGGCATCCTGGGGTGTATTAGAAGGGGTGTGGTCAGCAGGTCAAGAGAGGTTCTCCTCCCCCTCTACTCTGCCCTGGTGAGGCCACATCTGGAATATTGTGTCCAGTTCTGGGCCCCTCAGTTCAAGAAGGACAGGGAACTGCTAGAGAGAGTCCAGCGCAGAGCCATGAAGATGATTAAGGGAGTGGAACATCTCTCTTATGAGGAGAGGCTGAGGGAGCTGGGTCTCTTTAGCTTGGAGAAGAGGAGACTGAGGGGTGACCTCATTAATGTTTATAAATATGTAAAGGGCAAGTGTCATGAGGATGGAGCCAGGCTCTTCTCAGTGACATCCCTTGACAGGACAAGGGGCAATGGGTGCAAGCTGGAACACAGGAGGTTCCACATAAGTATGAGGAAAAACTTCTTTACAGTGAGGGTAACTGAACACTGGAACAGGCTGCCCAGAGAGGTTGTGGAGTCTCCTTCTCTGGAGACACTCAAAACCTGCCTGGATGCGTTCCTGTGTGATATGATCCAGGTAATCCTGCTTGTTAAAGAAAATTGGCAGAGTCCGGGTCTCTAGGTTTGCTGGTTTTATTAAACAACTCAGAGTTGGACCACCACCGCAGTGAATGGTACCTGACTCAAATTCACTATCGGTTTATATAGAAACTAATAATCAATTACATCATAAATATTTCATAAGCTTCTGTTAATAATCCACTAACTATTTCAATTCCTCTTTCTTCCTTCATCAAGAGTCCACAAAAGTCCATTCTTTTCCATTGGTCAGCTGATCTTTATGTTCTTGTTCTGCTCCGACTCCGGTCGACACCCCGTCCTCGATGTTCTTGCTGTGATCGGCGTCCTTAATGTTCTTGCCATGATCAGCGTCCCATCCTGATCCAGGTTGACCAGAGTCCGGTTCCCACCGCCAGTGTCTCCTAAACATTCAACCTTAAAAACAACTAAAGTTATATTTAAAACCTTATCTATACTAATTTTTATTTCTAAGTGTCCTATATTTCTTTTAAGGTAAAGAAAAGGTTAACCATACATCCCCTTTACTAAAATCATCAGAAGGTAATACTTCTAGGCCTACTCCTGCTGAGCTACTCATTAAGCTTTGATTGATGATTTGTTCAGTCCTAGGTCAGGATTACACAAGGAGCTTTGAGAACAATATTCATGGATTGTGAAAGCCCACCTGTGTTTATTCAGATAGACTTATATTAATTATTCTCTTCTTCATTCTATTTCACCCTTATTGATCCTCGTCTCCCTAACTCATAAGAACTTTTACATTAATTATGTGAAAATTTCTATAACATGCTCTGGCAGGGGGATTGACTAGGTGATCTTTCGAGGTCCCTTCCAATCCCTAACATTCTGTGATTATGTGATCAAATAGGCAGTTTCTAATTTTGCATACTATAAATACAGGAGAGTTTTCCTCTGGGCATGTACTTGTGAGTGGAGCAAGGCTCCAGGTATTGGATCCTACAAGGCCTTTGAGGTATGAATAAACTTGGATCCCACAAGGCCTTAGACTGAGGTATGAATAAACTGTTGCCTTTTGGCTCATGCCTCTTCTAGCCAAGGGAATCCAAGATGAACTTAAAAAAGAAATCCAGACCAAGGTCACTTAAATAAGTCCAGGCTTCCAAGGAAGGAAGGAGAAAATGAAGATACCTGCATTCCTGTGTAGGTCACACAATAGGATGGGAAAAGAAAGTCAGACTGACTGAGAGCAGTCCTGAATACTAGTGCCACCTGGGAATCACAGAGAAAGCCACGGAGCTGGTGGTATGGCACAGATACCATGAGGCATCTGACCCTTTCTAGAGCAGTGGCTGAATGCGAGGAGAGTAACCCAATGCATCGCCAGTAGCACTGTGTCTCTCTGTTAAGGTAACCAAAGCAAATCCCAGTCAATAGTTACTTGAAAGAAAACAGAGAATCAAATACCAATAAAATGTAAGTATCCGATCTAGTGGAAACAAATGAACCTCAGCTTCACAGGTTATAACAACAAGTTCCCCACAGACGATGGAAAGAGCCTGGCCAAGCAGCTTTCATGGAGCTACTGGTATTGCAGACACCTATGGTGGGTCTTAGTCATCTCAATCTAGGTGACTTCTAACAGGGAGCCTGGAGAACATCCTCATTCTAAACATGTTACCTAGTCAGGTAGCTGAAGGGGGATGTGATGTGTTCTACCCAGTGCTAAGAAATAAGGACAGAACATTCAGGACAGTTGAGAAAGTGAACATTTTGCTGCATGGACAGATAGTGGTGTCAGAGATGATCGCCTCTTAGTGTTCTTGTGTGATTTTGACCTTTGCAGCCGCCTTAAGGGCAGCATCTCCCTCGACCTGCTTGACTTGCTTATTCCAAGGGGGGTATGCAAAAAGATTAAGAAGCTTGGCCAAACTCTGCTTTTGAATAGTAGCGGGGTCTTAACTCTTTCTTCTACTAAGCACAATGTTGTGTGCTTAACCACACCTCTGATAAAGGGAGGGATCTGACACCCATTGTCTGTCAGAACTGGTGTCTTCCTGGGGGAACTACTTCTTTCACAGAGAAGATTCAGGTGAGAAGCAGAATTTGTGTAAAATAGCAGCTCAGATCCACCTTTTCCTTTTTCTTCCAGCCAACAAGAAATGCATCTCTCCCTTGCATGTGTGGTCAGGGTTGTCTCTCTGCAGTACTGCTTTTTCCTTTGCTGTCTTTGAATTTTTCTGCCCTGTTACCGCCCATGCAAGGGCACCTCTTGGCCCAGTCACCTCCTGCCCAGATGATCCAATATGAGAAAATCTCCAGATTTCAGTGCTCAGACATTTTACAGCTACAAAGCAAATGCTTCATATAAGGTTCAAGAGGACAGAAAGGAGAGAAAGGATGTGAATTAGAAAGGCTGGTGTCTTTACAATACAGTTTGTTTGGACTCCAGCTGCTCTATGCCACCACCTGCACACTGAAACCAGTCCTCCCATGCTTTGAACCTGTGGTCCTTCTGTTTTGCCTTTAGAAACCCCAGGTATCCAGCATGCCGTTTTCCCCATCCATAGCTCTAATCTCTAGACTTTCCTGCCTTCACAGGTCTGTGGACACCTTGCGGCCCATTGTGGGGTGGGACTTGTGAACTGGGGCAAAGCAGAGGGCTGAGAAAGGGAATGGAGTAGAGCACAGTCCTAGCTTGTAAATAGGGGAACTTGAAGTGAGGTTTTCATAACTACAGGAAGGGTGTGGGGCAAGTGCTGTCTCTGTGTTCTTTTCTGTCCTCTCTAAGTGGCTAACATGGTCTCTTCTTCTCTGTGCAGGTCTTGCTGCCCCTTGCCTCATGCAAAGATGATGCTATGTAGCCTTCTGACAAAATGCAGCAAGCTCAGCAAGCTGAGAGGGGAGATGAGAAGAGTGACCTATCTCTGGGGAATACAATCCCACTTTCCTGTCCACAGTTCCCACAGCCCCTGTACTAGGAAGTGGATGCTCAGGCATTTCATCCTGTTCCCAAGAAGGCTGCACACACAAGCAAGTTTGAACATGCTTTTATTGGTGGCCAGAAAGCAGAGCAGGAGGTAGCACTGTTGGGCAGCAGTGGGAGGAATGGAATAATGTGAAACTGTGTGTGATTGGGACCTGAGTTTTCAGCTTGCCATGGGGATATTCCTTGGTGCAGAAGCCTGTGTCTATGCCATGAGGGCATCTCTGACTCCATTTCAGCTGCCTCTGGAAGTCTCTGAGCATCAGCAGATGTTTGATGCATTGTAGAAATGGGGCACTGAGCATTTTACTTGGGGGAGGGAGAGTCAGGTAGGTCTTGGAGTGCAAACTTCCTCAGCTCTTCATGTATCCAGGGTTCAAAATAGGAGACTCTGGTAAATACTTCAGAGAAGATGCAATATTCATGTTTAGAAGAAACAATGCCGTGAGCCTTCCCATTGCAGACTAACGGGCCACCAGAATGACCCTGTGAAGTAAAAGGAGTGGGACTAGTCAGATATGTCAGAGCACAGCTCCCTCTGCCCTAAGGAAGAAAGGCTCTCTTGCCTCCCTCTGTGTGAAGAACCTCCTCTTTCAACCATGTCCCTCCAGGCTCAGCTCCACAGGGCTTGTAGCTGCCTTACTACTCCTCTAAGCCAATCTGTGAAGCAATTCCGGCTTGGAACCCATCTGAGATTCAGAAACTGCCTGCACAATCCTGAAGAGAAGAATCTAGTCCTACTTTAGACACGTAGCAATATCCAAGCCATCTCGCTGTGTCAGGAGGAAATGGCAAAGGATTTACATGAGATCTGCAGCCTGCCGGAGCAGTGGCTAGGCTGGGTAGAATAAAGGTATGTAAAAAGGCAGACGATGCTGACAGTTGGGGCAACTGCACCCTGGTTCAGGGAGCAATCAGTTTCAGACCTCCTGTGAGGAGCCTCTGCACATTATTTTGAAGAATCTAGTTCATTTTAATCCCCTTTGTCCTTCACCTGAGAACCAAACTGACTGTCTAATCCCAACCTCATCCCAAGCTCAGAGCCCAAAACAAAACATGGAATGTTGTTTTTTTGCCATTCTCATCACCAGCACAGATCGTGGGCACAGGCTGATAGTGTTTGAAAGGCATCTCACACATTTCCTCACACTGCACCTTCAGATCCCTCTCCATCAGCACATTACTTGTTTCCCCTGTTATCGGTGCCTCGCCCCAACCAGCCACTTTGCATACAGTTCCTCATTGTGATAGGGCAAGGGGATAAAACTCACTTTCTTATTCAGCTTCTTATTCAGGCTGCACCTGCCAAGCAGAGAGAGCATAGGGAGTGGGAACAAGTTCATGGGGCTGGGGAAGTGAGTAGGGGGAGATCCCTGACGTGCCAAGGGTGTGTGGGGGTATACCTTCAGCAGCAAGATGTGTCATTTACAAGGATATTTCCTGAATAGTTGGGGTGGATGACCCAGCGGCCAACGTGGAACTTCTGCTGACTCAACTCTTTCCTCTTTACATTGTGGTCTCCCAGGATCAGAGTGATATTCACTTTCCTGCCAGGAAACACCAACATGTTCCACCTGCACTAACCACAGTGACACAGCCCCCATGACAGGTGGTTTGAGGGAGGTGGTGATGGGATATGCCTCCCCAGAGATCAGTTCTCAGCAAGTTGCCCTCTGTAGCCTGGGTTCCTTCCACATTCAACTGAAGGTCCCTTACCTCATGCTGACGTAGGTCTAAGGTGTCCCATTCTGAAGACAAAAGGGAAGCAGGGAATGGGAGACACTGGTCTCTCTTCTCTAATAGCAGCTGTGACCCGTGGTAGGAACCAGCAGACGACTGCTGAGGAGTCCCGTCACCAGAGGCACACAGCCCCTGGCAGACAATTCCTGCAACTCACAGGGGATGGCTGGGCTCACAGAGAGCCCTGTTGTGCCTGAAGAGACGCAGAGTACTCTTTCACCTCAGACCAGGACTTGTGGCTCTTCATGACTGTGTGAGATACGAAAAAACCCATGTGCAAGAAAGACAGGGCCTTATATTATTCCAGCCACACAGGGAGCTGCTGAGAGCACTGCATCTTGGTGAATCAGGAATCCTCCACACGCAGATTCATCTGACACATTTTGAATTAATAAGCGAGCCATACAGGTCCAAGAGTGGGCCTTAGCTTCTGATCCACCAGTGATCCTTCCTGGAAGAGAAATGAGAAGTGCTAATATCACATATGCTGCTATTCCCCATCAAGTTCAGAGGTGGATGAGGAGAGAGGGTCCTCCTCTGAGGTTGTACTCCAATGATGCTAATAACTCTCTTTCCCTGGGTTGTCCAAAGCATTGGTTATGAACAACAGAGAGAAAACCAAGCAACACTTCCTGAGGATGACTGACCACACCTGGCTCTGGAGGTCTAAAATGCTATCAAAGGGCACTACACTAGTGCCTGTAATGCACCACTGGTTTCAGGCACAGTCTGAGCTGAGAAATATAAGTAGAGGAGAGAGCAGAGACATGAGAAAGGACAAGGCAGGTACCAGACAGATTTCCTCCTCAGTGCCCATTTCTGCCCTTGCATGTCCTCATCTAAATCCCTTCTCTGTGTATTCGCCAGCCCCAGCCCATGAAACAAGGAGAAAAGCACTTATGAGCAGCAAAAGCAGCATCATCTTCTACCTCTGTCCTGAAGAGCCAAAACAGTTGTTACAGGCAGGTGTTGCGAAACACCACCCTGAGATCCTGGCGCCAATTCATCTCGGAGGAGTGTTTAGATAAAAGTGCAGCTTAACAGAGTTTGATTGCAAGGTTGACCCTATTACATACTACATGGAGGAAACATACACTGGAAGCTCTGTTTTGACTAAGTAGGTACACGTTTAGTAAACCTAAGTGGAAATTTACAGCTTGTAGCCGAAGGCTTCAGCAAATCCAGCTGCTCATGCTAAGTAAAGCTGAGCAAACAGCACACTAAATCACACAACATTATAACTGTAAGTGATTCATTCTATTGAAAACTTATTTAAGCTAAACAGCTAATATCTCTTAACATTGAGAGGCATCCCTGCTAAAGGGGAGAGTTGTCTGGCGTTCAGTCCAGTTGCCGACCAAGGAGAACTCAAATTGGGCCCATTCAGTGATCTGTAGTTGGTAAAAGATCTCATTGCTTCGAGGAGCAGCCTTGAGAGGCATCCCAGCTCAAGGAGAGGTCATCACCACGCAGCCACGGTGCCTGGCAGGGCCAGCTCAAAGAAGGCTCACTCAGGCTGTCATATTTATGGGATAAAGTGGTTAGCTCATAGTCAAATTGCACAAAATGGGAGAGGGATGCATGAAACTCCTTGTACCCACAACATACCAGTGTTCACTGTGTTGCTCTGCTTCTTTGTGGGTTTCCTAGAGGAGTTCTTGGCCTGGCCATGGCTCAGGCCTTCACCTCCTTTGGAGCCTGTACCAAACTGCTGCTGGTTTGGTTAAGGGGGTGTCAAGTGCATCCATCACACTCCACCCCATGACTACAGTCAATCCACTTCATCAACTCATAGAGTGGTAGTACAGTTACCTCTTGCCTCTGTGTCATAAACATGTGCCATATTGCAGATCAGGGGTAAGAGCCCAATTATTTGATAAACTCTTTGGTTTAAGTGTCAAATTAATGTTATTTATATACTATGTTGACACATTTGCATATCCACGGTAAGCAAACAGGTTTTAGTAGTATAAAATATTACTGTTAATTACATTATTGGGGGATTCCTCATGATGATTCCTCCAAGCAGGAGACAGGTACAGAATGGCAATCTATATATATAAAGTTTGGAGCTGAAACAGGAAACCCCAGCCTGCTATCTGCTTGTGTTGTTTACTGCTTCTGTTCTTAAGAACCCCAGGCTGTGGTTTGGTGAGGGGTTCGTGTCACAATCATGCCACCAAAACATGGTGACATGTTTTTGTCATCATCTCCTGCAAAAGCTGGAGAGATCTGGACTAGTTTAGAGTACCCAGTTCCCAGGCAGCAGTGAGAGGAGTGGGGTATCTCCAGTCGAGTGCTTATCTCATTGAAGGCCCTTGGCAAGAGCCTCCTTGGATCCTAGATATGGGTTGAGTTGTTGTGTTTTTTTTTTTTTTAATTTTTCTTTTTTTTCTGTGTTCCCTGATAGGAACACTGAGAGCTGAATAGGGCCAGGCAGAGGTCCTGGTTCTCATCAGAGGGGCTGACTGCCATCAGAGGTGCCCTTGGGATATCAGAAATCACATATCAGAGTAGTTAAGGCACAGGACATACTGGAGACTCACAGCCTTGAGCAATAGTGTTCTAGATGATCAGACAAGTCCATAGTGATGAAGAAAGTCTGAGGTTAAGCTGAGAAGTTGGTCCATGGGCCCAGGTCCAGAAGGGCAGGTTACATGACCAGGCGCAGACATGGCTGAGACATAGATGGAGCTGGAGCTCAGGTCGGGACCAGAGTCAGAGTCTCCTCTTCAAAGCAGCTCCCATGAGAAGGGGAGAAGCCCTGGCTGAGGCCTCTCTGAAGTCCTGCCTGGGAGCACTGGCTCCAGTGTTACTAGATGGAAGGGACACAGCCCTCAGTTGCACTGACTCTAATTTGGCTGTGAGCCTAGACAGCCAACCCTCCAGGATGGGGAACGTACATAAGGCACTGACACTGGAGTCTCCTTCTCTGGAGACATTCAAAACCCGCCTGGATGCGTTCCTGTGTGATATGGTCTAGGCTATCCTGCCCCGGCAGGGGGATTGGACTAGATGATCTTTCGAGGTCCCTTCCAATCCCTAACATTCTGTGATTCTGTGATTCTGTGTGATTCTGTGAGGATGGAGAGTAGACAGCCTCTCTGGGCAACTGACTCCAATGCTTCACTGTCCTCATGGTGAAAACATTTTTTCTTACACATAGCCTGAACCTCTTTTATTTATTTATCTTGCAATGTCTACCCATTATCTTTATCTCTTATGCTCCCACCATTTGCTGCTGTGAAGAGCCTGGTTCCATCTTCCGGATGGTTGCTTTCAGGTATTGGAAAGCTGCTGTTAGGTCCCCCCAAGCCCTGCTCTTCTGTCTGAACAAATCCAGCTCCCTCAACCCCTCCTCAGGGTAGACCCCTATGGTACACCACTTGTTACAGGCCTCTGGGTAGAGTACGGCCTGTTAAGTACCATGACAACTCTCTGAGCCTGATCATCCAACCTGTTTTTACTCATCCAGTTGTCCACTCAGATCATAACATCCTAACCTAGATAGAAGAACATGCTGGGAGACAATGTCAAAAGCCTTGCTGAAATCAAGGTAAATGACACTCACTGCTCCCCCCACATCCATAATTCCAGTCATTTTATTATAGAAGCAATCCTGTTGGTCAGACCTGGTTTACACTTGGTAAATGCATGCTAGCTGTTCTGATCCCTTCCCTCTTTTTCATATGCCCTAACGGGCATTATGAGAGGACTTGCTCCATGATTTTTCCAGACTTCTTAGAAAATGTCTGCTTCTCCTGTTTGCTAGATTTCACCTTTCTCATTTTTATTCTTCCAGAGCCTGTCAGCACGATATCTAATCTAGGTTAATCTGCTTCCTGGAAACTTTTTAACCAATTTCCGTCCTGCTGAGAGATAAAGCAGAAAGCTGCAAACCACTTTGCTTTCTGTGATGTGTGAGATTGTGTTATCGGAGGAGCACAGACCAGAACTGAGGAGACATTTCAGATAACACCAAGTTGTAGAACTAAATGATAATAAACACTTGAGCAAACTTCCACCCCTCCTCAGTATTCTGATGTTTCCAGGAAAGGGTTGATGTTCTCAGCAATTCCTCTCTTGGCTGGTAACTCAAACAACTGTAAAGTAAGAGAATCTGTCTCCTCTGTGCCCATGAGGAGCTTTTCTGAACATAAGACAAAGTAATTCTCTTACGTCCCCTCCAGCACAGCATTGCATCCTAGAATTCTTGGGAAATACCTGAAATCACAAGCCCAAGTTTCCCTTCTCTGGACGCTTGGAAAAATCTCAAATACTGGTGAGAAAGTATCAACACAAAGGTGTTGGAAGCAAACAGTGACAAACATACAGAACTGTGAGACAAGGGATCATGAGCCAAACCTCAGGGTGATGCACGAGGAAATCACAGCCTTTAGTATCACTGACAATAAAAACAAACATCCCAAACCAGAAGATACGGTGCAAGGCTTGTGTCCTCTTCAATGGGCCTGTGCAACCCCACTACTGAGCACATGGGTTGATACATGTCCAGGCCCTACATGGTGGTGCCATTATAGAATTATTGTTCTGTGCACACATGTATTTTTCTGTTCAAAATATTGGAAGGGTCAGAGTGGACAAGCTTGTGTTGCAGCTTACCAGGGTAATGTGTTTGAAAGTGAGCACCGAGAATGTGTACTGCCTCTCTTGGGATGTGTCAGGAGATGTATGGGAGGTGATTGAGACCTCAAAACCCACTCAGACAATCACAGAGGACTGTAAAAAGCAGAGAGACACAAACCTGAGCCGTCTCATTCACACCAAGTACCTGGAGGCATCTCTGGAACTGACTGCTCTGAGAATCACAGGTGTTGTGGTTTAACTCCAGCTGGCAACTAAGCACCACACAGCTGCTCACTCACTCCCCACCTCTCCATGGGTCAGGAGGAGAATCAGAAAGGTAAAAGTGAGAAAGAAACAGAGATAAAAATAGTTTAATAATTAAAAAGAAACAATAATAAAATATAAAATTATAAGGAAAAGTGAGAAAAAAATAACAAAGAGAGAGGAAAATAAAACCCAAGAAAGACAAGTGATGCAAATAAAAACAATTGCTCACCACCAACCAACCATTGCTCAGCAGTCCTTGAGCAGCAGCCTCCCTGCCAGCCTCTCCCCTCCAGTTTTACTGAGCATGACATCGTATAGTATGAAATATCCCTTTGGTCAGTTAGGGTCAGCTGTCCCAGCTGTGTCCCCTCCCAACATTTTGTGCACCTCCAACCTACTCACTGGTCGGGTGGTCTGAGGAGCAGAAAATTCTTGGCGCTCTGTAAGCACTGTTCAGCAATAACTAAAACATCAGTGTGCTATCAACACCACATTCAGCACAAATCCAAACCATAGTCCCATACAAGCTGAAGAAATTTAACTCTATCCCATCCAAAATGCGTACAACAGTGAAATCTCAGCTTGCAGGTACCTGATTGAGTTGCTGTAAATCACAGACCGAGCGTACATCCATGCTTTGCAGATGCTCAGAGGAATATAAGCTGGGCATGAACTGGAGGTTAACTTTCATGAAAATGAAGACACATCGTCTGTCCCTTGCCATAAGTGGAGTAGAGTGTACCAGAGGCTTTTAAAAGACTGAATTTCAGCAAGGTAAATCCAGGCACATCCTTCCACTGCCCCAAATGAACTGAAAGGCAAATGGTCATCAGAAGTACTTACTGAGGACAGGACACCTTTGAAGAGCTGAGGCAGTGCAGCTGAAGATACACAGCAGAGGCAGAGACTTCCTCCTCTGGTTGTGATCAGAAGGGAAAGTTTGACTCCTAATGCCTGTGAGTGTCGGAGCAGTGAGTAGCTTTGTCAGAGGTTAGAGGTGAGAGACTAAGACAGAGCTCTGAATTGGATTCCAGGTCCTGCTGCCCTTGGGCAAGTACCCTCCTACTCTTGCTCCTTTCCCCAGATGATAGTGGCTGCTGCTTCTGAGACAGACAAGAGGGTTGTTCTGCAACTTCATTTTCTGATCAAAAAAATAGAGCCAAGCTCAATGTTGATTTTAATGTTTGTTCCTGCCTGGGTGTGAAACCAAGGAGGCACAAATTCACTGTGAAACCTCAAGTATGATCATTCCTACAGGGCACAAGGGGAAGAATATGCTGGTGCAATCTCAACAACCAAAAGAAGGTTGAAAGGATACAAAGATGTGGAAGGGCTGGATCAACCTGCAAAGGGTGGAAAAAACTCCTTTCCCCTAATTTTGTGTCTCTTTCATACAATCTTTGATTCCTTCCAAGAAAGACAGAAGCTTTGTTTGACAACTTCATTTCCTAGTGACAAATTGCAAAACCTGAGAACTCCTCCAGACATAACATGAGGCTTAGAATGAGAATAGAAATACCTGACTTATCTTTAAGATAAAGGCTTCACAGACAGCTGTTTGCTTTGCCAGTGCCTTTTTACCCTGTCCTGGTTGACACACAGTGCACTTTAATCATTGAAACCCTACAGGAAAACCACACTGCTCAGAGGTGGAAGATTGTGAACATATTCTAGAAAAGTCCATTACTTGCCTGTGATGGAAAAAGTATAGAGGCAGATTTGTTCCCTTTTGGAGGCACAGTTGGACGCCACAGCAGACATCCTAGGATGTATCGGGTGGCAACAGATATGTATGTGTGGGTGACTGAATTTAGCAAGCACTTGGCAAGCACAGAAATATTGGACACACCTATGCTATTTCTCTCCTATAAGGATGTTTGGTTTATTGTAGCAATGTTTGCACACTAATTAGTCCAAGGCCAGAAATTGCCTTAACAGCCCAGCAGCTGGAGCACTCATTTCCATGACTGTCTCAGGACGTTGGAAACTTTGTCTCCTTTCCAGGGAAGAAGACTAACTTAGGTTCAAATGAAAAGTTTTCATAAGGCTGCTATTTCAGTTTCACTTAATAATTGACAAGAGCTTGTTCATGCCTTATCAAAAAACCTGTGTTTGTTCACAGCTGTTCTCAAAGCCTTCTTTACATTGTTATTTCTTAAACCGTGGGTGAGGGGATTGACCAGTGGAGTCAGAACTGTGTAGCAGACAGAGAACACTTTGTTGAGGCCTCCCAGTATGTGTGATTTTGGTACCAAGTACACAACAATCAAGGTCCCATAGAAAAGTGTCACTACAGTGAGGTGGGAAGAACAGGTAGGAAAAGCCTTATGCCTTCCTGTGGAGGATGGGATCCTGAGGACAGTGTTGCCGATGTACACATAAGAGATGAGTGTCAAGAGAAAAGGGAGGCCAAGATGAATGTTACAAGCTCAATCCAGTGAGTATCACTGCAGGAGAGCTTTACCACCAGCATGAATCACAGAAGAAATGATGAATTTCATTTGGGCCACAGAAAGTTAGCTGTGGCATCAGAGAGGTGACTATGGCACTAACCAAGAACCCATTTAGCCAAGATCCACCTGCTAACTCAAGGCAGTGCCTGCCATTCATTATGGTTGTGTAATGCAATGGTTTGCATATCGCAACGTACCAGTCATGACATGACAGTCAGGAGGCAACATTCTGCACCTGCTAGCCCAGTGAAGAAAAAGTACTGCAGAAAACAACCATTAAGTGAAATAACATATTTGTTTGTTAGGAAACTTGCCAGCATTCTGGGCAGGATGGTGGAAGTGTAACAGGTCTCCAAGAATGGCAGATTCCCCAGGAAAAAGAACATGGGGTTGTGAAGGTCACAACCAGCACCATGATCAGGAGGTTCCCTGATACAGTTGTAATGAAGGTCACTAGAAACATGAAGAAGAGCATAAACTCTTCTTCTGGAGTATTTTGGAAACCCAGATGATGAATTCTACAACAGCTGTTTCATTCCCCTGCTTTGCTCTTCTCATGACTGTAATGGTTATAGTAAATTCAATGAAAATATTAGTGCAGGTATGTTTGTTAGTTAACACAGAAAGAGGAATCATCAATATGAAATTCCCCAGAAAGGTTGCAAATAAAACCCCTGTTTTCCCAAGAGGGCATTTATGCCAGCTAACTTAATGTCTGTGAGACTATTCTCCATCACGTTCCCTATCAGGGTCAAGATTCACCCATTCCCCTTTCAGAAGTTATCAAGACCACACAAAATACATGTCTAAAATCAGAAGTACCATACAGAGTTCCATACTTTGAACAGAAAGTTTTAGCCTGCTTTTAAACTATTATTCAGATGTTAAAAAATATTTTTTTTTTTTTTTAAAAAAAGAAAACTGGTTTACAGCCTTCATTTCAGATAAGAAAAATCTGTGCCTGGTACTACACACTCTCAGTGAACATTGGGGACCTAACTTTCTGTGATGCTTAGGAAAAGCCAAGTTGCAGTGATTGTGCAGGTGACAGAAATTCTTCAGTTACAGGTGTTTGTTTTGAAGTTCAACCAAAGATTTCATTATGTGCAATGGAAATATATAATATTCTTGCGCTTTTCAGTTCCATTTCTTGAGATATCATCTTCCTGTAAGAGTCAAATATTGATTTACTCCAGCTTATTGTAACTTTCTGAGCATCAGGCAACCATGTTAGATGGCCAAGTAGCTAGTAACAAATAACAAAGTTATTTCTCCTGTTATCAGCTTGCAAAGATAAGGGTATTTAGTGTTCAGCTTTTACTTTATTTTCGGGTATATACAGCTATTTTTAAAGATGTTCAGTGGGCAGACTTATGTCCTGCTAATTATCTACGTATATCTTAAACAAAATGCCTTTTCTGATCAGAGATCCTCTGAGAGATTATCTGTTTGTAAGAAAAGAAAAAAAAAATAATTGTATTACATAACTTACAATAATTGTTGTTTTCAACTTAAGTCTTAAACTAGCTGAAAAACTTTAAAAGTTTTTAAAATAGAAGCTTGGTCTACCTGGATGTCATGTTTTTGTATCTCGACATACTAGTGACTGGGAACTATAAAATTAGAACAATCGACAGTCAGAAAGTCATTGTGTCTTCCTGAAGTCTTCCATACTCCCGGTGAAACTGTCACTGACTCCAGGATTAATTTTATCTAACTAAAGACATTGGCAAAGTTGATATTTACAGCAGAATTAGTATTCAAAACTTCCTTTTTTGTTGGAAATAGACTGTTAGCAGTGATTCGTCTCAGTTTACATGTCTCTTTCCAGACATAGTGTCTCTTGCCCTGAAAGTCCAGTGACTCTATTGGCTTAGTCTCCACTAACTGTAAGAAAGCAAGTAATAATTAGCTCAAAGGTAGGTGATGATGTTGCAGAGGTCTGTGGTTAGTCTTTTTTATTCAACCTGTCCAGCAAACATAAATTTTAGATTCCTAGCTGAGGTCCAAAGGAATCGGACAACTCAATTGTGACTAGAAAATGCTCAAATCTGAACATAAATTTGGAATTACAATCCCTTGTTTTCTTCTAAGTACAAAAATCATCTGTGATGATTTAGACTTCTAAGTCAGAGAGGTTGGCACAGGAAACAAAAAAACCCTCACCTGCAATAAGGTGTTATTCAGTGTTTACATGTTTCATTTTCATGTTCCTTGGCATAACACAATAACAGTGCTACAGAGAGCAGCAAGAATGATGTTTCTCCATGAGAGAGGACTATTCAGGAGACAAGGGTATCCAAACCATAGGCAGAGGCAGTGACAGGGTGCAGTCCTGCAGCACACACAAAAGGTGAGCAGAACAGGGCCAGTGACATTAACGGGTTCCTCTGAAGGCCAGTGATCATCTGATAAACACAAGGTGAGATGTCCGGTCCAAGGTCAATCCAGGAAGCCTAGAAACAAGTCAGGAAGAGCAGGTGACAGGGCTAGGCACAGGACTACTTACAACACAACTCATGCAAGTGGGAGGGGAGGTAGGGGGGAGAACACCCAGGCCTGAGCTTATGTGG